>NC_139625.1:42531666-42884166 GCF_964638095.1 Poromitra crassiceps | reverse complement strand
GGCCCCCCTAAGAGCTTCGCCCCCTCTGGGCTGATAGGGTCGCTCCGCCCCTGGGTGTCAGGTATCAGAGGGCACTCTGTCTCATGCCTTCTGGTTCTGCCCTTCACTGGTGGGATTCTGGGCCAAAATATTTGATTGTACTCCAAGGCCTACAAAATAACCCTCCAGCTGGCTTGCCATCTTCGGCTGCTCGGAGTCCTCTCTGAACTTCACTACAGCTGTGCAACAATCTCTGACACTGGGGATAACTGTTGCCAAAAAACTCATTCTGAAGGAATGGAAGTCCCCCTCTTCACCCTCTTTCCAATTGTGGTTGACGGACATGATCTCTGTTATACGGATGGAGAGACTCAGGTTCCTGATAACCAACTCACTTAGAAAATGTATAGCTGGTTTCCCATAGACCCCTTGCATGAGATCCCAAGTACATCGCTTACAAGCACATAAGCACCTTAGGTGGCTGGTGACACCACTTTGTAATATTGAATGTTGATTATGTTTGTGTTATGTGTGTGCAGTGGTGTAGTGGAGGGTAGACGCAGGCTACCTACTTATTTTTCAGAGAGCTTTGCGTCTACTTACTTTTAAATCTCCTCTGACGCGCTTCCATTAAAGTTTTTTCTCTTTTCTGCCTAGTCTCTGCCGGGCAGCCGGGCAGATTGAGATTCCACCAGGAAACGTTGCATTACAACCGCAAAGCGTACACTGGAGCTGGTCGCAGGGTCGCAGCCTGTTTTAGTGAATGCCTCCACCAGTGTGTGTGTGTGTGTGTGTGTGTGTGTGTGTGTGTGTGTGTGTGTGTGTGTGTGTGTGTGTGTCTGTCTGTCTGTCTGTCTGTCTGTCTGTGTCTTTCTGTCTGTCTACTGTGTGTCTTTGTCTGTCCCCGTTCCTCCGTCTGAATGTGAGAGTGTGAACAGGCTTATTTTGGGGCGCTAATTCTGTAGCTTTTAGTTAATCTATGCCCCTTTAAACGTGGCCATCCAGCTCACAACCACACACACACACACACAGAGGAAACAGAGGCTTGTCAGTGCAGATTTGAAGGGTGGCCATGTTGGAGGAGCGACAGCAAAAGAGTCATCACTGCTCCAGTTTCACTTTCAGTTTCAGCTCGGTTAGGGTTAGATTGTCCCCCGAGAACAAGTCATTTGCAACAAGATGCACATGAAGCATATAAAACAATAGGCAATACAGAACAATAGATATTAAGCATACAATACAAAAATAAGCATAAGCTACAAAAAAATAGGCAATAATAGCATGGATCATGATAAAGATACAATACAGCAGATATTTGCAAACTGAACAACTGCTCAACATGTAACAAATATAAATACCATCCATTACATAGAAAAAACAAAAAACAGTAACCTACAGTAACAGTGATAGGGTGTTCAGATCGCAGTGTAAGAAACAACACTAACCCTAATAAATGTCCATCTATTCTTGACACTGCAATTTAATCTATTACATCTAAAAGCTGCAATATGTATGCAACTTTTTCACATTAATTCGGATATATTACACATTCACATACATACGTCTGTCTGTAATGTTCTGTGTACACTGGGGACCTAAATCCCCCAGTTTACATGAAATTAGGCTCCTTTGAGATGAGCTAGTCCTGTGTAGGTACGGATTCTGCTCGCCCTACAGAATCTGCTCGCCCTACCGGAAGTGCTCGGCTCGGGGTCCACAACAGGGTCTAACCCTAAACCCTAAGCCCTAACCCTGATTCATATGTCAATATGTCAATTTTTGTACAGCCAATCAAATGCCTACCCGAGCAGATATTGAAGGCGAGCCATTTCTGCACCGACACCTGCACTAAATTCGACCAGCTTGGCCCATTGCATGGTTAGAAAAGTTGTCCAACTTTACCTCCAGCTTGGTCGGGTGTCCATACAGGCACGATTGGCTGTGTCTGCCGGTGGGAAGCCGGATTTGTCCCGGTCACTGCACTAGCACCTCCTCTGGTTGGTCGGGGCGGTTGGCGGAAGGGAAGTTGTGGGAATAGTGTGATCCTCCCACGTGCTACATCCTGCCGGGTCCTGTCAGGTGAAAAGAAGCGGTTGACAACTGCACATGTGTCAGAGGAATTATGGTGCTAGTCTACGGCTCTCCCCATTGGCCAAGTACAATTGTGGAGAAAAAGGGGGAAAATCAGGAAAAAAGAAAGGGAAAACACCGGATGATATGATATTGGCTGGGTTTCCCAAAAGCTTCTTAGCGCTAAGAAGCTTCTTTAACCCTTCTTAAGGCCCCCTTAAGAAGCAAACACGTTTCCAAATTGCTTCTTAGCCTAAGATGATCTTTTGTTACGAAGGCATGCGTTTCCCAAAAGCTTCTTAGCGCTAAGAAGCTTCTTTGACCCTTCTTAAGGCCCCCTTAAGAAGCAAACACGTTTCCCAATTGCTTCTTAGCCTAAGATGATCTTTTGTTACGAAGGCATGCGTTTCCCAAAAGCTTCTTAGCGCTAAGAAGCTTCTTTGACCCTTCTTAACACGTTAATTGCCAAGAACGAGTTGAGTCGTCAAACACAATCCAGCTGTTCACTGCCAACGACGAGTTGAGTCGTCAAAAAAATGATTTTTTTTTTTTTGACCGTGGGATGTGCATCTAACCCTTTTACATCTCTTATATAATTATTGGAGCCACCGAACGTTTACAACCCATTCCACCGACCCACTAAGTGGCAACAGTGCTCTCCTGACTAGAGGAAGGCAAGCATTTTTTTAACTTGTCACGCCATTCTCACCCCAGCCATTCTCATGAAAATGGATGGGGGAAAACGCTTTCGTTTTCGCGCTGATTGCTGGCGATGCGGGATTGCAAATTTACATAATAGATTACAGGTGGAACACACTTTGAAACACGCAGCATAAATATGACCAGAATCGCAAAAGCTTCTCTCAACCAAAACTCCAAGAAGCGAGCGAGTCCATCCCGACTTCCTCAAACAGCGGCCGCGCAGCCACAGGCACAGGACAGCAGCAAAGCACTGAGACTGGTGACAAGCTTGTGACGGCCGCTGCAGCCAAGAAGAACGCCCACGGAGGGAGGAGTTGAAGCAACTCTCCCTCTCGCTCTCTCCCTCTCTCTCTCTCTCTCTCTCGCTCTCTCTCCCTCCCTCCCTCTCTCTCTCTCTCTCTCTCTCTCCCTCTCCCCCTCTCACTAGGATTAAACCTAGTGCGTCTCCCTCCCGAGAGGGAGGGAGAGAGAGAGAGAGGGAGGGAGAGCGAGAGGGAGGGAGAGAGAGAGAGAGAGAGAGAGAGAGGGAGGGAGAGCGAGAGGAAGGGAGAGAGAGAGAGAGAGAGAGAGAGCGAGAGGGGGAGGGAGAGAGAGAGAGAGAGAGCCAAAAATGAATGGTTAAAGTGACTGTTCTATCGAATTTCACAAAAAGCCGTTTATCTCTGAATATTTTTTCTGACGCTAAAACCATGCTGTATTCAACTGCTAATGCTTACATAACTACTAACTCTACAAACTAACTCTTTTAGACAGAGAAAGCACACATTCTATTAGTTCTTTTGAGATATTGTGTGTTCACAAAATCTTAGCAGAAAAGAATCCTCGGGTCTTGAAAGATGAGCCAGAATCCTCAAAAAACCCCTCTGGCAGAAGCTAACTACAGTAAAAAAAAAACGTCTGGCAGTGAATGTGTTAAGGCTCCCGTAAGAAGCCACCGAAGCCAACGCGTTTCCCGATTGCTTCTTAGCCTAAAATTATCTTCCGTTAAGAAGGCTGCGTTTCCCAAAAGCTTGTTGGCGCTAAGATGATCTTTCGTTAAGAAGGTTTTGTAAGAAGGGTCTGGGGCATTCTTACCACCTTCTTAATGATGAAACACTGGCAGATCCAGCCGCGTCAGGCAAAAGGAGATACTTGTGTCCACTGTTCCTCTTGTGTTTTTCCCTTTTTCCTTTCTTTCATGCACCCTTTAGTGTTTAAAATTGGGGAACACTTGAAAATCTCCCCTGTATGTATGGTTACTTGTGTTTTAAATGTTTAACCGTAGGCTATATTCCTCTAATCAGAATGGATTCCTTTTATAATAAGAATGTTGTGGATTTATATAGCACCTTTCACAGAACCCAAGGTCGCTTAAATTCTGTAGTGTTTCTCGCAATTTTGTTGTATGCTGTGTATATAAAGCAATTTGAACTGCAGTCCATGTCTGAAATAAATAATGTTTAATAGAAGAAGTTCTTGTTTAACATGACCACGATTAGGTTATTCTACAACAGTGTTTCTCAACCACTGGGTCGTGGCCCACTGGTGGGCTCAGAGTGCTATCTAGTGGTCCGCAGAGGACCTCTCACATCGAGATAGTGGACAGCTCCAGTTAAGATGCTTCTTAAAGCAGCTACGAGCAAGATTTTCGATTGTTATTAAACAGTCTAAATTTAATATCGATGCATCACATCTTACCTGTAATAGTAGACGATACCAACGCAGAGTAGTCTCGCTTGAACCCCGAGTGAATCGGCCAGTGTTAGTCTGTCTGTGGCCAGGGCAGATCAGGAAGTGAAATGAAACGGTTTGCAGCGGCCATAACCACAAAATAACTTCCAAAAAACCTGTTAGAATATAACGAGAGATGTTCGCGAGAGTATGCATGGCGTTCTCCTTGTTTATGGTCTGTTGCTAGGCAGAGCGAACGGGGGAAGGCAGGCAGCTGCGTTTCACTTCCGGGTTTATCCGGTCCGCCGGTAGGCAGATAGAGAGAGAGAGCCCCCTGGTGAGGCGAGGTTAGACATACACAGACTCTATAATCATCAAGAGAGCAATCTCCAATTCACACGGCTTTGGTCTCAGCTACTATTATGGGTAAGATGTGATGCATCGATATTGTAATTATACTGTTTAATAACAATCAAAAATCTTGCTCGTAGCTGCTTTAAGAGCCTTCTTTAGCGGTGTGTTAAGAAGGCTGTTAAGAAGGCTGTTAAGAAGGTGTTTGGGAAACACTTCTTTGGAGCCTTCTTAACTCCTTAAGAAGCTTCTTAACTCTTAAGAAGCTTCTTTGTTGGGAAACTCAGCCATTGTCACTTTTTTCAAGAAAGTGTTTGAAAATAATTGAAACTGCATTGGAAACAAGTTGAATGAACGTGAGACGATTTTTTCAGAGATTTTAAGACTCAATATTGGATGGAAACATTGTTTTGCAGTGTGTGTGTGTGTGTGTGTGTGTGTGTGTGTGTGGGGGGGGGGGGGGGGGGGGTGTCTGTGTGTGTGTGTGGGGGGGGGGGGGGGGGGGGGGGGTCCAGGTTGGCTGTTGTCACAAATAGAAGTTTGCAGGAAGACGTGGTGACTCACCTTGTCACCCACAGTGGGCTATTAACAGCTTCAGTTTCCATGTCAACTGTAACCTGTGTTTTGTCTATATGACAAATGACAATATCAGTCATTATCTCAACACTTCAACGCATAATGTGGATTTGCGGGAGTTCACAGTCCAGCTTCACATAATACGATTAGAAAGTGTGACCACCTCCAGTAGATTATACTAGTATCTGTCAGCCCCTGATTGCACCAGGTGCATTAACCACCAGGTAAAAGTAGCGGGGTTTGGCTCCTGAGGATCTCGATTGAGAACAACCTAAGTAATTTAATAAAAGACGAGTGGCATGTCGCACTTTGTCATGTAAAATCAGAAGAGATGAGATTTGAGAGAGGCTATATTTTGTATGCATGGAAAAAAGTGGAATGCGCGCACATCCTAGTAGACAGGTGCTGGACCAAATGAGATAACTTAAGAAAAATGATAGAGGTCCGCACACTGTATAATGCTCCCGAAGTGGATTTATTAAAAGCACAACGTTTCGGACGTCACGTCCTTCATCAAGGTGCAATACAAAACAGGTGTGGGGGAGTGGTATAAATACCTGGGGAAATGGGAGTGTCCCAATTGATTAAAAGATACACAGAATGCACACTAGGGGGCCCTATTGACCAGAGTAGACAATCAAAAAAACTTGGTTGTCCTAGAAAAAAACACATTAGGCCTACAAGCCTGTATAACAAGGAACAGAGAAAACAAACAGTGTCATACGGGCAAGGCTCAGCAGTGACAATGTGTCTAATGTAGGCCTATATAGCTCTTTAAACATCATACATCAACATCATTTAGCATATCATGTGTATATCATAGCCTACACACTACACATGTTCAGTATTTCTTATATATGGTAATGAGGAAAACCTGAGCTTGGAAAGATATCAACAATGAGTATACAGAAAGAATAGCCTACAGGAACGGTTTGACATCAAACTCTTCATTTAAGCCTGCTGGCGACATGGTGTTAAGAGTGTGAATATAATATGTCTCACGCTGTAATAGCAGGCGCTTATGATCGCCACCTCTCGGGGGTTTGTTAACTTTTTCAATTCCCGTATACTGGAGGAAACAGAGGTTGTGGCCAGCCTTTTTGAAGTGCACCGCCACAGGGTTGCGTTCATCCCCACACCTAATGTTACTTCGGTGTTCAGCAATCCTGGTGCGTAAGGGTCTGGTGGTGCAGCCTATATAAACAAGACCACAGGGACACTTGATGAGGTAAATCACATAGGGAGTGCTACAGGTGATGACACCCCGTATCTTAAGTGTCTTACCACTATGTGGGTGCTTATACGTCTTGCTTTTAGCAGTGAAGCCACACTGTGCACAGTTAGCGCATTTGTAATTCCCTTCTGAGATATTATCAAGGAATGTGTTTTTACTCTCAGGTGTGTATGACTTGACTAACTGATCTCTAAGGTTGGGAGGGCGTTTAAAGACTAACCTCGGGGGCTCCTTATAAAGGGTCTTGAGTTTAGGGTCTGAGCCTATGATGTGCCAGTGTCTTCTCAGAATATTCTGAAATTCAGAACCCACAGGTGAGTATGTCGTGAAACACAATGGAGACTGATCCCGAGAGGTTTTAACTCTCGGTTGTAATGCATCACTCTGTGTCATGGTGCTAAAACGCTCAGTAGCTACATCAACCCATTCCTTCCTGTATCCCCGTTCCATGAATCTATTCGTCAGATCAGTAGCCTGTTTGCTGTATCGATCATCTGAGCTACATACTCTCCTGACCCAATGGAATTGGCTAATGGGGAGGCTCTTTATGAGATGGGTGGGGTGGAAGCTATCCCCACGTAGTAGGGTGTTCCTATCGGTGGGTTTACGAAATAAGTCTGTTTGTATTACATCACCCTCCTTCATGACAAGGACGTCTAGAAAACTAATGCTGTTGTGATTGGATTCAATGGTAAACTTCAAATGATGAGGTATCTCGAAACAGAGGTCGTTGTTGTTGTTGTTCTTCTTCAAATGGCTTTCTGGCAGACTAGATGCTTTCGGGCACATTGCTGCTTCTCACAGTTGGATGGTCTCACTCTAGACCTGGTTCTTCTTCTTTCCAGTTTCCGGTGTTTCTCACACCTCCTCAATCTTGGCTGTGGGCCTCGTCTCATGTTCCTCCGCTCCTCATCCCTCCTGAGCAATGAGCCTTCCCCTTCGTGAAGGGGTCCTCCGTTAATAGAGATTTCAGCCCAGTGGCGGAAGCCATCAGTGATGTCACTCGCTGATGACATCATCCAATGTGGGACAAAAATTTAAACAAACAAACGGACAAACAGGGCCCAATTACTCCCTTTTATGATGAGATAACATGAGGTGACATGAGGCAACATCACACAAGATGCACTATAGTCGAAAGCTAAACGTTAGCATCACAATGCAGCAAAGTCAGAACCTCTTCAACAGCAGAACACACACGTTCACACAGCCAGTTTAATACAGAAGCAGCAGCAACAACAACAAAACAAAACCACAACCATAAAACAAACTCAGACACAGTGTGTGTGTGTGTGTGTGTGGGGGTGTGTGTGTGTGTGTGTGTGTGTGTGTGTGTGTGTGTGTGTGTGTGTGTGTGTGTGTGTGTGTGTGTGTGTGTGTGTGTGTGTGTGTGTGTGTGTG
This sequence comes from Poromitra crassiceps, assembly GCF_964638095.1. Classification (NCBI taxonomy): domain Eukaryota; kingdom Metazoa; phylum Chordata; class Actinopteri; order Beryciformes; family Melamphaidae; genus Poromitra; species Poromitra crassiceps. Next base: position 42,876,203 of record NC_139625.1, on the reverse strand, counting down.
TGTGTGTGTGTGTGTGTGCATCCGCCCATGTGAGTGCGTCTGGGCATGAAAAAGCAATTGGAATTATGGGTCAAGAGGTTTTGTGTTGGTGGCAGCAGCAGTGTAGTGGAGACAGAGTTTATCCAACTATTTCAGGAGAGTGAAATCAGCCTTTCAGAGCGGCCAGCCGGTTGGCCGGTAGTTTGGCGGTGGACCGGGAGAGGATGGAGGAGAGGTTTTTACACCATCTGACAGTCTGTTTCACAGCATGGTGCATTAAGTAGCGTTAAATATTTAGCCGCGCTGCCTTGCAACGGCCAAAGTGGATGTTTACAATCCTCAGTGGAATCCTGGCCCGCTTCCTCGTTTCCCAGCATTTCCATTCTCGGAAACTAGGTCTCATTTTTTCAAAACTCTCTCAAAACACAAAACCACTGACGCAAAATGCAAAACCCGACAAATCACTGGCCTAATGGCCTGCAGGGTTGCAGACTTGGTGTTGGGATTTGATACGGGAGTTTTATAAGGGAGTTCATGACAATTTCATCTGCTCTATACTGACTTCCTATTAAATTTCACATAAATTTTAAAGTTCTAGTCTTAATCTTTAGAGCCCTGCATGGTCAAGCACCTCACTACATTGTGGACCTCCTCCACTCTTACACCAGCAGTGGTCAGAACTAGGATTACTGGTCGTCCCTCGTGCCCGTTTAAGAACTTGAGGTGACCGTGCCTTTCAGTCATAGACTTTGAACACAATTTTAAAAATCTAAAAAATCAAAGATAAAAAAGTATCGTCTTTCACCGTTAACCACCATATTTCTGCCGTGGCTGGTTCGTATGCTGAAGCAGGAAGTAGGCGGACAAAGGAATGCCCTCCCTTTAGCTCTACGTTCCCTATAGATTCATGTGACATATTTTTAAAGCGGCTGAAAACATTTTTATTCAGACAAGCTTTTAGTTAACCTTTGATTTTTTTATCTGCTCTTATCAGGTTTTACATTTTACATTCTGTCCATGTAATATTTTTTATTCTGCATACTTTACTTGTCTTTTAGTCCTCTGTTTGTTTTAATCTTTTATGGTACTGCATTGCCTGATATTTTATTATGAGGCATTTTGTGATCTTGTATCTGTGAAAGGTGCTATACAAATAAACGTTACATACTTATTTACTAGATAGGTGTATTGAGAGCCAAAGTGACTGCTTACTTCCTACTTCAGCATATGAACCAGCCGCAACAAAAATATGGTGGTTAACGGTGAAAGACGATACTTTTTTTGATCTTGTTTGAATTGTGTTCAAAGTCTATATTTCAATATTTTGTTATTTAAGCCTATCTAACTCAAACCATAACCCCAAGTTGTTTTAGTTGCCTAAACATAACCAAAGTAGTTTTATCTGTGTTTAACGTAGGAGAGGTGGCAAGGTTTTCAAATTAACTGAGGTTTTGTTTCAAAGATTGTTTGTATCCATGATTCTACATTGAGATTGTATGTATCCATGGTTTTACCTTGAGATTGTATGTATCCATGGTTTTACCTTGAGATTGTATGTATCCATGGTTTTACGTTGAGATTGTATGTATCCATGGTTTTACGTTGAGATTGTATGTATCCATGGTTTTACGTTGAGATTGTATGTATCCATGGTTTTACGTTGAGATTGTATGTATCCATGGTTTTACGTTGAGATTGTATGTATCCATGGTTTGCAGACACCTAAAATACCAAAGTTTTATTCTGGCAAATGGGTCCATCTCTCGCTCCCTCTCCCCATTTCTCCCGCTATGTCTCAGTCTCACCCCCTTCTCTCTCTATCTCTCTCACCTGCCTCTCTCTGTCTCTCTCTCCCCCCCCTCTCTCTGTCTCTCTCTCCTCTGTGGTCACACCCCCCCCCCCCCCCCCCTCCATCTCTCTGCATCTGCCTATTTTAATGTATGGATATTAACATAAGCTTCTTAATCCCATATTGCCTTGGGCTAATCTTTATCTGTTTTGTGATTCTAGATATAAAAACAAGAGAAGCGGCCAAGGTTCAATCCACATTAGCGACGGCCGACACAGCGCGGCGTGCTGAAGCTAATGCCTGCAGGGATTTCAGCATCAGAGAACATGCAGCGCGTTTTGTAATGTTAATTAGATATTAAAGTCCTGTTGTTGTGCTTCTTTATGAGATAAAAGCCTTTAACCTTTCTGTTTTCCTCAATGAAGAAAGTAGAAGCACAAAACCTGCTAGCCCACACATGTCTCTCAATGATATGAGATAGCCTCTACAGCAGGTGCGTGCGTGTGTGTGTGTGTGTGTGTGTGTGTGTGTGTGTGTGTGTGTGTGTGTGTGTGTGTGTGTGTGTGTGTGTGTGTGTGTGTGTGTGTGTGTGTGTGTGTGCGTGCGTGCGTGCGTGCGTGCGTGTGTGTGTGTGTTAGAGGCCAACACTTTTTCAGGAGTCCCGTGGAATTCCCGTGGCATGGGAGTCATTTTCTCTCTTCACCACATGATTGGGACAGGACAGGAAAAAAGGTCAACAAGAGCAGGAGGGAATTATAGAAGAGTTTTTATATAGACATTGTTATAATGTAGAAAAAAATGCTATTATCTTTTTCTTTTTCTTTTTTCTTTTTTACACTGTCTGCTCTAGTGGCTGGTTGCTGATTGGAGTCATTCTACCAGGATTTGGATGGGACGGGAGTATTTTTGTGGGAGTGGGATGGGGCAGAAGTGAAAAATCACTCCCATGTTGTGTGTGTGTGTGTGTGTGTGTGTGTGTGTGTGTGTGTGTGTGTGTGTGTGTGTGTGTGTGTGTGTGTGTGTGTGTGTGTGTGTGTGTGTGTGTGTGTGTGTGTGTGTGTGTGTGTGTGTGTGTGTGTGTGTGTGTGTGTGTGTGAGTGAGAGAGAGAGAACGCCTAGCTCCCATGTTAACACAAACATCACACATGTCAGCAGCCCCTCTGGGTACCCCTTTTAATAAACTGGGTAGCCCTTTTTTTTTTTTTTTTTTCACTGGCTATCCTTTTTTAACACACTGCTGGGTGCCCCTTTTTAACACACTGGGTACCCCTTTTTAACACACTGGCTATCCCTTTTTAACACACTGGCTATCCCTTTTTAACACACTGGGTACCCCGTTTTAACACACTGGGTACCCCTTTTTAACACACTGGCTATCCCTTTTTAACACACCGGGTACCCCTTTTTAATACACAGGCTATCCCTTTTTAACACACTGGCTATCCCTTCACTGGCTATCCCTTTTTAACACACTGGGTACCCCTTTTTAACACTGGTTACCCCACTGGCTATCCCTTTTTAACACACCGGGTACCCCTTTTTAACACACTGGGTATATCATTGCACATTGCACATATTCTTATACCTCATACTGTGAATGTTTGCACATTCCATGTTCATATTTTACAATGGAGAGAGATGATTGAGGTGATGGAGAAAGATGGATAAACAGAGACGGGAGGACGATGGAGAGATGGAAAGAGTAATGAGAAAGTATAGAGGGAAAGTGGAAGAGAAGGGGAGAGAAGTAGAGAGAGCGGGATGAGTTGAGCTAGTTTTTACTTGAGGCGTCATTAAAGTGAGGGCATGACAGTAATGTCTCCCACTAAAATATGTACATATATTTCAGGATGTGGTGCATCCCTGGGAAAATAAACAGTTTTCAAAATATGACTTAAAAAAAGTGGTCTCTTGGAACAACTACGTTTTGTATGACCGATATAAATTTTTCCGTACGGGCACCTAAGTAAATAAATAACTTTTGTGGTATTACAATTAATGAAGCTTTTGATTTTATACTGTTGTCTGGTTTTAGGGTGGACGAAAAACATTGGTGTCTGTGGTGTTGGAACAGTGTGTGCACCTGCCACAGAGGAAATTGCCACACAACCCCTTACTAACAAAAAGTGGTTTATCTTGAGAACCGTTCATCCGATTTACTTCAAACTTGGGGAACTCAAAGTAGTGGGAACTACTTGTAGTCCTGGACACACACACACACTATATATATATATATATATATATATATATATATATATATATATATATATATATATACTGTATATATATATATATATATTACAAAACCACATACTTTGATCGTTCTGTGATTGACAGCTCACTTGGCATTATCTGAACTGTCTTGATGCAGTCAACAGTGCCCATCTGGTGCAAAATATGGGGAAACAGGACTTGACTTATGCCTTACTGATGTGCATTAGTGTGGTTATAGTCACACAGACATGCTGGTAAAGTGACAGGATGAAGGAATGAATAGTTAACTGGAGCATGACCCCCCCCTACTGGCAACTATCTGCTACTACAGCTCAGTAATGTTTCAGTCCACAGAAAACTATTAGTGTCCATGTCTGTAAATAAAAGGGAGGGGATGTGAGAAATGTTAAACATCAAATATCTGAGGCGTTGTCCTGTCTCTCTCTACTGTGACACAGTCATGTTTATCTCAGGAGAAAAACCGATGGTGAGATCTGGCAATGTATAATTGTTTGTTTTGTATATCACTGGAAAGTATGTCTCTCACCGTGGATCACATCTGTCCAGCAAATACTAAATCAATGCAGTTTTTCCTACATTTGGTGTGATAATATTAAATGGTCGAAGCTGGCAACTATAATAGATTCTGATGTCTCTGATAAAAAGAGCAGTGAAGCAGAGATGGAGACTAAATAAAAAGCAGGGATAGACGATGTGCCTTGTTTCAGAGGCTGACACACTGCTGGCTCTGACAGTGATTTGTCTAAGTAGAAATCTCCCTCTCTCTAAAGTCTCTGTATCCATTTGTCTGAGTGTTACCACACCAGAACTAATCTAACTTGATCCACTGGGATTTAGCTAGCCTATATCTCTCTATTACGGTTCGACTGATACACGTTTTTTGACGACCGGTAGTAACACAGACACTGATATTTTTGGATGGTGCTGATGTAAAATATCTCAAAATTTGACCATTCAATTGCACTGGTGTAATTGCACAGGTTGATTGTATAGGTGTATACCCAGGGGTGTAGTGTACACAAATATGTCAGTCATGGTCTGGGCTTATGAAGCTACTGTATGTGATTTTACAGTACTTAGAAAGTCAAAAAAGCAACTTTTTTAAGGTCAGAATTGAGACTTTGACTATCAATTTCTCCAAAATGGCACTGTGGAAATGGCTAATTTCATGACAGTGTATAGCCCTACCTGGTCTCAGATCAGCTGTCCGGGTGGCTGGTCTCGAAGGACCTGGCAGGTGAAGAAGCCGGACGTGGAGGTCCTGGGCTGGCCGCGTGGTTACACATGGACGTGGTATGCGGTTGTGAGGCTCACTCACTAACCGCTCACTAACACAGTGTGCATTTAGATGGCAGCCTGTACAGTACTTGTACACACTAATACCTTATGGTAATGAGGAATGGCCTGCATTTATATAGCTCTTTTATCCAAAGTGCTTTACATGTACTTACATTCACCCATTCACACAGACATTCACACACTTTGGGGTTCAGTATCTTGCCCAAGGACACTTCGACATGCGGACTGGAGGAGGCGGGGATCGAACCACCGACCTCTTTTATCCAAAGTGATTAGTGGACGACCCGCTCAACCTCCTGAGCCTTACGTTTTCTTTTGAAAGGTATCTGGCTATCAACAAATATATATTATATGTTACACCAGTGCAATCCTTGTGTTTTGTGTTTACTAGAGTTATACAATTCTCAAATAAGCTGTTTTGGTGGAAACCATTTTTGGTTTGCTGAGGTGTTGTCCGTGGTCCTGAAAGGTGCAGTCACTAGGTATGCTAAGCACTGAAATAGGCCTACTTGTCCCCATCCTGATGAAAACACCTAGGTGTACGTGTGCGTAAACGGCACATGTGCACATGCATACAGGTGTGTTACACTTAAGGGTCCCGGTTTGAGGGTTTGAAAATGTGATCACCCCAATTGGCTGTTCTCAAGACAGCACATCACAGCAACTAACACTTACATAATCCAAATGGGGGGTGGTGGACCATTTAGGGCTATCTCATTTAGGATCAGCTGTCGAGTGAAGAAAACTCTGACAGCAGGTAGAAGATGGGGGACTAAACCCCCAGATTTCTGGAAAAATGGCCTGCTGCTTGATTTAAAAAAAGAAAGGCAGCAGATTCCATCCGCTAGTTTGTTCCAATGCAGGCGCATGTAATGAAAGAAGCAGAAGAGCGTCTCCTCTTGTCTCACTATACACTTTGTCTGCTGTCAGACCAGAAATATTTACCGTAAACAGCGCCATGACACTTTGCCCGCATCCATAAAAACGTTATACTAACTAGAGCTACAATATCGTTATAAATATCAACAACTAGCCAACGCTGGTGGCCTGTATGGAAACAGCGGGACTAGGATGTAACTAACGCTAGCCCACAGCTAACAGCTATATTAGCCACAGTACCAGAGCGGATCATGATTACCCACTCTGCCTTGCGTTGCCCAAGCTATGTTAGCCAGGGGCTCGAGCTACATTTGAATGCATAAAATAAAGCTGATAATATACCCTTTCAAAAGTACATCACAAACGTACAGCCCTGCTTAATCCTCGCTAAAAAAAACGTCTCCAATGGCGTGAATGGAGATGTTGCAACTTTTCTATTATAGGGCTCTGGTGTTAGCTAATGATCACGAGCAGGAAAGGGGGGGTTCACCGTGACGTAACAGTGAACCAAATCGGCGATTTTTGAGCCCCCCCCCCCCCCCCCCCCTTCAATAAAAAGCAGGTTTGAACCCATAGAGGGCACTCTTGCTGCCTGAAAATGATACAGTGTGTAGAATTTGAAGTTTAGTCTCAAATGTGGAGATTTCACCTCAAAAGCAATACATTGGTTAAAAACTGGGGGGGGGGTGTGTTTTAGGGTTTAGTCCTGCTTTAAAGGCTCCTCCATCATTTGGTCACAGTGATTCCTGAAGGTTCCATCCTGCATTAGCTCATTACTGCGGCTCCCTGGCAGGGTCCATGCCTTGCTATCACCAAGAGATGCAGAAAGCGAGACAAACCATCAGATCTAGGCTGACTTCATCACTCATCGAAACATCCTGCCACAGGTTTAGGGTTGGGTTTGATTTGATTTGATTTGATTTGATTTGATTTGATTTGATTTGATTTGATTTGATTTTATTTTATTTTATTTTATTCGGCAATAGAAAAAGCAATACAAAATACATCATAGCTTTACAAATTGACAAGGATAAGCACAATAAAGTCTCAGACTTGTTTCCATTGTGGTCCTTGATCTGGTAGAGAAGAAGATGGCAGCAGTCTGAATGGCTGGGCCATCAGTCACAGACAGTAAAAACTGACCAACAATTAATAATTACAAAAGATAAATATGCACATATTTCGATGAAAAAAACACTAGTAAAAAAGCAAGGAAATTCAGCAACAATGACAGCCACAACTCGGCTGCAGTAACAACAGCAACAACAATAACAACAACAACAACAGTAGGCTACTTTGCTTAGGCATTTATGTTGGCCAAAAGCCAGGTTTTGACCTTCTTCTTGAAGGAATGACGGTTCACCGTATTTTTTAAGTGCAATGGAAGTGTATTCCAGTGAACCGCTCCGCCATATTTAAAGGAATTCTTGCCCATATTAGTTTTGAACCTCGGCAGGCACAGGTCAGCAATGCTGGCTCTGGTGTGGTGAGTATGAGCGTCACCACCGGGTAGGCTACTAAAACCCGGTACCGATATGGTACCGGTACCTTTACAACCAGAACTACCGGTACCGAATTGGAACGCAGGTTTAGGTGCCTCATTTAGGTGCCATGCCCCAGCTGATGAATGAAATATCCGCCATCCGGTGCTAACATTATCGTTTGGAACATGCTGTTGCATTTTATTTAGGTTAATCGACACCAGAGCAATGACTGACAGGCTGGGAGGAGGAGCAGCTACGCTTCACCTGACTGATTGGTGCTGATTGCTTTTCAGTCCACTCCCCTCATCTGTGCAGAGGGGAGATGTTGCACAGGAGAATCCAGCCAAAGAGACTGAGACAGCAAGCACACCTTTGCACAGCCAGACCCACAGAGCACAGACTAAGCCGCTGTTGCATTTTAAGCCTACACTGCTCCACTACCCTTTTCCCTCTTTTTAGTATGTATTTTAATAGGTAATTAAAGTTTATATTTTTTATAGGCTAATCAAGACCCAAGTCCGCCTGTCTGTATTTGCACCACAACATGGTGCTGAACAATCTGGGAACAGGATAAGAAGAAAAGAAACAAGAGTGGAGACGCGAATACCAGAACACATGCTGCTTGAAATCTTGAAAATAAAAAAAAATCCACTTTAAAGTATCAAGTTAGGCAGCGTTTAGGCACTGTTACAGGAAAAATACAAAACGATACCCATCCCTCACAGTGATTACTGTTCACGTCTCAGTGGCGTGTTCAGGCCATTTTGACTGGAGTGGCCCAGGTGAGGCACAGACTCAAGCAAGGATGGTAGGCTACTGAGTGTGGCATTTCGGAAGGATGTATAGACAGCTTTTCTCTCACCAAGATTGTGCCTAAATTTGGTAGTCTGGGCACCTTCCACCCCGCTTTTTGTCATGGGGCGTAAACCACGGAACCAGAATGAACACCGGAAGGCAGTGCGCCAAAAAACATCTGTGTTGCTGTTAGCTTGATGTCTCTTCCCTCGATTAATTGTCTGATGCAAAGCTTCTGTATTGGCTTAAAAGATGTGAGATTGTGAATCCGCAATGTTTCTAAAATAACTTCGGTACGTCCATCTTTTGTTTTGTTGTTTGCCGTTCTGATACTTGGGTCAAATTGTCAAGTTAACGTGAAAGTTGACGAGCTAGAAACGCTGCCATCCGGTCTAGGGCGGGCTCTAGGCCGGAACCAGTAGGGTGACAAAATCAATTGTGGGCGGGAGCCAGGCTCTTTCTCGCCGAGAAGAGCCTGTTGACGCGAGGTTAAAATTTGGAGCATTATTTAGCCCCCTTGCCAACGAGCTAGCATGACATGGTTGGTAGCAATGGAAGCCTAAAAGGGCTCATTATACTCGAGCAAGCTCCATGGGAGTGGAGGTCCACGAGTCTCCGCGACTCACGTGCGGACCTCGCACTGGGGCAGATGCTATTATACTCAGAAGTGATCAGCCATGTGATCAGCATGTATTGTACAATGGTAAATAGTGAGAACAGCCCGTGAAAAGTCGTAATGAAACGCTATTATGTGCAGTAGCCTACTGAGTGCACTTTCACTCTCAAATGACCGTACATCAGCACATGAATGAATCACCAAACTTGTTTTTACTGAAAGCCGTTTTAGTTCTCAGCCCTGCTTGCTGTGCTGCTTTTAAGCTCTCTCAAATCATGCTCTCAACACAACACATTTACTTGGTGAAATGACTAAAAACGAACAGTTGCAAATCAAAGTTTATAGCCTACCACATGGGTCAAGAAATGTGGGGAAAACACAGCTCAGTGTTCAGGGCTCAGTGGCTTGAAAGCGGCCATATTTGGAGAGAGGCCGTGCGGAGGTCGCGCTGTGAGAAAAAAAATCTGGCACACGGTGGGCGCCCAACGGAGGTAGCGAATAACCACGCCCAACAAATTTACGTCATTTGACGCGCCCGGCCCTCGCTCCACCCCTGCACCCTTCACGGCATGTTAAGGCTGCTTTATGTTTTATATGATATCAGTATCTTCACTCTAGCTTTAAAAATGAGCCTGCTACAGCCTCTGAAAGACAATAATATCGGCCACAGATGCCAGCACTCTCAGGATTTTGGGGTGGCACCTGGGGTGGCCAATCAGATTTCAGGGGTGGCCAGACAAGTCTCAACCCAACCGCTGAAGGCAGATGATTGGTGGGTGACCAAGAGCCAGGTTTGCTCAAGCCTTCTTTCCTTACCTTGCTTCCTTCCTCTTTCCTTCCCGGGCTCGGATGCTCCCTGCATGGCCTTGCCCCACCGACTCAACTAAGCGCAGTTGAGCAATTGTGGGTCGCACCGCATTAGCCACCCAATTATATTAGCATGATTCATATTTTTTTTTAATTCCGAGTGAAGTTCACTGTTTCAGGGCACGGTTATGGTTTACCAGGCTACACATTACCTCGAAACTGTGAACTGTCTCACATACGATTTTCTGAGAGGTTTTGAGTGCAAGATAGAACAATTTATCGCAAAACCGCCATGTTCGTCAGGGTTTGAGACAAAAAACAAAAAACAACAAAAAAACAACAAATAAATCTTTGATCTCAGTTGCCATAATGTCCTCTGTTTCCTCAGAGTCTGCAGTCCAACACTGAATTCACATTAAATGAAACAATTCCAGCGATCATATGAAGTGATGATCATAATTAAACACCAAGAGGTGGTTAAGACTAAGTAAATAAATAAATAAATAGTATCAGGTGAGTTTCGCGGGAATTATCTGTGAAATTCCCCTTTAAATTTAATCAACTCACGGCCTTATTCCAGATAAAAACATCTCTAAGACTTTGCTGCCCTCGTGTGGCAAACTGAAGACCTGCCTTTCTGCTATTAGAGTTCAATGATTGGAGTTCTGGGTTCAATTCACTTCAATATCAGCCAACTCAGGAAGTGAACTGCCTTCAAACTGAAAAAAGGGTCTCTATACTGAACCAATCAAGAGATAGATAACAACACAAAGGTCGATTTATTTATTTATTTTTCAAGCGTTGAGTGTTCTTTTCATTCATATCAGATTTGCTGTTTGCCAGCTTTAGGCCTACACTGCAAGGACTCAGATGTGGGGAGGGGGGGACACACATTTTTACGGTCTTCAACATATCAATGTCAAACAACATCATAGGAGTTGAGTTGTCACCTAGAATGATTCAACACTGGCAAATTCAATTATGGGTGGGCCTGGATAAAATTGGGTGGGCCTGGATAAAAGTGGTGGGGCAATTGCATGACGAAATTTTACGCGTGAAGCACACAAAATTCCTAGATGTCATGAAGTCATCATGCATTAGACTCTGGAGATGATGTGCCCTGCGTTTTTAAGCTACAAAACCATTAGCTAGCAAGGCAGCAGCAAGTTTGCCTCTAGAAAACAACCAACTAAAAAAAAAAAAAAAAAAAAAAAAAAAAAAATGTTTTTGGGTGGGCCAGGGCAAGAAGTACCCGTAGAAACGCCCCTGAACACTGGTCTAACTTCACCAGTGAGGTGAGATACATTTTGGACAGATTACCCCGTTTGACACTCATGCTGGAAGCATGCTACAACATCAGCCTCGACTTGAAGCCTTGCCAACCAGCGGCAGCTAGACCTATATAGGCTACTCTTCTTCTTCTGTGGTGTTTTATGGTAGTTGACTCACATCTCACATGCTCAATTTCTAGGGTGGAGACTCTGGAGACTATGACATCACTGATGATGTCACGATTTGTGTCACACGAAGTGACACAAAACGTGACTAACACCACCCGCCCGACTATACTCTGGAGATGATGGGCCACATGTCCTCTTCTCCCTACTTGCACCACTTACTCTGGAGATGATGCGCCACTTGTCCGCTTCTCCCTACTTATACTCCCACCACTTATAAAGCCTCAGGCATGGACGGATGACATCACAATTGCTTGAGTGACATCACTGATGACATCACAATTGCTCAAGTGACATCACTGATGAGATCACAATTGCTCAAGTGACATCACTGATGACATCACAATCGTGACAGACACCGCCGCCACACCGCCACCTACTTAGCCAATTTTAACTAAGATGATGATGATAATTGTGATGATGATGTACTGTAATGGGGGGATCAGTATAGAGTAGACAATTACGGCGAGGAAGAAAATTGCATAATGCTGTACTCAGCATAAAACACACAACGTTGACTGCACAAATACAGCCATGCATCACAACCACAGATTAAAGAACTCGACCATTTGAACTGAATGTTTTTTCTGTAAATGGTTTTTATGCATAAAGTAGGGATGCAACCGATGATTATTTTTTTATTATTAGTTTATGTGTATGGATTTTTTTCTCCCAATTCATCAATTCATCATTTAGTCAGACCAGCAGCCAAAAAAAGCCCAAATGATTAATGGATTATGAAAATTATAATCTATTCATTTTCTGCTGATCGACTAATTGCTTAATGCAGTGGTTCCCAAAGTGGGCCCGGGGACCCCCAGGGGTCCTTGAGGGTGTTCCAGGGGGTCCCCAGCAAAAAGGGAAATAATGTATTTTCACTATAATTCCATCCATATGCAACCCAATGACAGAATGTATGATTATTTTGGTCATGGGTTTCATCCACTTTCTGTACTGAAACATCTGTACTGAAACATCCCTCTCATAGCTGCCATCATCCACTCCTCACTCACCACTGGGTCTGTTCCTTCACTCTTCAAAACTGCAGCTGTCTCCCCAATCCTGAAAAAACCCGGTTCTGATCCCAACAACTTCAACAACCTCTGCACCATTTCCAACCTACCCTTCATCTCCAAAATCCTAGAAAAAATTGTCGCCTCTCAACTCCACTCCCACTTATCACACAATAGCCTCTATGAAGAATTTCAATCTGGTTTCCGCCCCCGCCATAGCACAGAAACGGCCCTCCTAAAAATCACTAACGACCTCCTCATTGCAGCTGACTCTGGTTTACTCTCCATCCTCATCCTCCTTGACCTGAGTGTGGCCTTTGACACAATTTCCCACACCATCCTCCTCAATAGATTATCCTCCATCGGCATCACTGGCACTCCCCTTGACTGGTTTCACTCCTATCTCTCAGGCCGCACTCAGTTCATCCAACTCAAATCATTCAGATCCCAACCTTCCCCCGTCTCCTCTGGTGTGCCCCAGGGCTCTGTCCTGGGGCCCTTTCTCTTCATCACCTACCTCCTCCCCCTTGGCTTTATCTTCCGTAAATTTAACATCCTTTTCCACTGCTTCGCGGATGACACCCAGCTCTACTTTTCCACTAAACCAAATTCCACCCTCCCTCCCTCCTCCCTCACCAATTGCCTCTCTGAAATAAAATCCTGGTTCACCTCAAACTTCCTCAAATTAAACAGTGATAAAACTGAAATCCTCTTAATCGGTACCAAATCCACACTTTCCAAAGCTGACAGTTTTTCCCTCACAATTGACAGTTCCTTAGTTTCCCCCTCCCCTCAGGTCAAGAGTCTGGGTGTCATCCTCGACAGCTCACTCTCCTTCAAATCTCACATCAATAATATCACCCGGTCTGCTTATTTCCACCTACGCAACATCAATCGTCTCCGCCCTTCCCTCACCCCCCACACCACCGCTATTCTTGTGCACAGCCTTGTCACTTCCCGCATCGATTACTGTAACTCCCTCCTCTTTGGTCTCCCTCAGAAATCCCTCCATAAGCTCCAACTGGTCCAGAACTCAGCCGCCCGCATCATCTCCAAAACCCCCTCCTTCCATCACATTACCCCTGTCCTACAGCAACTTCATTGGCTCCCAGTTAAATTCCGCATAGACTTTAAAATCCTCCTGCACACATTCAAAGCCATCCACAACCTCGCCCCTCCTTATCTGTCTGACCTCCTCCACACTGCCACCTCTACCCGCTCCCTCAGATCCTCCTCCTCCATCCATCTCTCTGTCCCTTCTGCCCGGCTCACCACCATGGGTAGCAGAGCTTTCAGCCGCTCTGCTCCCAAACTCTGGACTTACTCCCTCCTGACATTCGCAATATTGACACCCTCCCCCTGTTCAAATCCAGCCTCAAAACTCATCTCTTCAAATTAGCATATTCCCGGTAATTTCCATTGTGTTTTCTTTGTTTACTGTTTAGTTTCTTTGTTTTTGTTCTATCTTATTTCCCTTCCACTCTTTTATATTTTATACTGTTTGCTTATACCTGTTGCTCTGCATCTGATTTTAACCCTGTAAAGTGTCCTTGAGTGACCTGAAAGGCGCTTTTAAATAAAATGCATTATTATTATTATTAAAAGCAAAAATCTTATCAGATGGGGGACCATGGGACAAAATCTTATCAGATGGGGATCCATGGTCTAATTTGTGTCAGTTTAGGGGTCCTTGACGTGAAAAAGTTTGGGAACCACTGGCTTAATGGTTTCAGCAGTAGCAGGCCTAAAATAAATTATATATTTCATACAAACAATTTATCTGACAAGCCCAAATCCTTTGGATCCACATGACAGCGATGGAACTGTTTCTTTGATGTTTTCATTTTAAAAACAAGAAGCTCACTGCTTTGCTTGGTATTTTTGGTTGTAATATTATTGTTGCTGCATCGTATTCTGCAAGTCACAGACAGGGCCGTCCAGCCCACTGAGGGCAGCCATTACTCTCAAATGTCAAAGAGTGGAATAACATGATTGGCAGTGCAAGTGTGTGTGTGTGTGTGTGTGTGTGTGTCTGTGTGTGCGTGCCTCAAGAGCAATCCTGCAGTGATCGGGCTGTTAGGGCAATTCATACTGTAACTGTCGTGCCATTTTTAGGCTGTTTGATTCCCTCCCTTGTTTCAGGTTGGGAATCACTGTTGTAAATGATCAAATCCGGAGTTGCAAGGCGTTGGTCCGATCACCTAAAAAATTTGCCAAAACACTTTTCAGGGGTCTGGCATGAATCTGGTGCGGAAAAAACTGAAATAAATAAATAAGTAAATAAATAAGTAAATAAGTAAATAAATAAATAAATAAATAAATAAATAAATAAATAAATAAATAAATAAATAAATAAATAAATAAATAAATAAATAAATAAATAAATAAATAAATAAAATAAAAATGCACCCATGCTCACTACAGCGATACTTTACATTGACCAATTATAGCTCATACTGCTAAGACATCACCGATGTGGTCATAAATCACCGTTGACAGCTCGGGTAACAACATTGTGACTTGACATCACAATTGAGGTCATAGACATTGTGACATCACTGATGAGTGACATTGGTGAGGGGAAGAGGAGGATCGGGGTTTACAGAATGTAGGGAAACAGTGGATGGATAAATGCAGAAGGAGGCGGTAATGCAACATAAAGGATGCCAACTGCCATAAAACACAACAGAAGAATGACATCAGTGATGACATCACAATTGAGGTCATATACATTATGACATCACTGATGGCTCGAGTGACATCACTGAGGACATCACAATTAAGGTCATAGACATTGTTACATAATCAGTGATATTACTGATGGTTCGTGTATGTTCTAGTTTTCTGAATTTTGTAGCGGTGAAATCTTCTGGGTCTTATTTCTTGTTAGATTGCCACTTCTAATTACTCAGCGTTGCTGGCAGGAAGCCCTCTGACGCATCTTTAGTTGTCTTTAACTCAAAAAGTGTCTTTATTCACGTACATCACTGATGACATCATCCGTCATCTGGCTGCCTGGCAAAAATATTGCCAGGATATCCTGGATTCAGGATATTCAATCAAACCTTTATTGACAGACACTTAGTCCATAGATGTCACATACACAATTACAAAGGACACAAAGCACGTAAGAGCACAATAAAAAAAACAGAAACAAATTGCGCAAGATGCCAATTATTTTACACCTTCACACTCACAGAGCCATTGTGACATCACTGATGATGTCACAATGTCTAACAAAGTGCACCCATGGCGCATCTTCTCCAGTCTCCGGGAGACATGATATGGTATCATATGAAACTAGAAGACCTAGGCATCCATTGGCACTAACCATGTCATCATGCTAGCTTGTCAGGCTAAATAACACCTCAAATATAGGCTAAATTTTGACGAGGGAAAAACCAAAACACGTTTATTACATGACTATAAAAAACTAGACAAAGAAAACTATGACTAGAAAAAACTTAACAGTACTGAGCTGCATCTCAAATGAATCTTCAGGTTCCCAGCTTTCAGTTGATGTGTATCCCATGAGCCTACCACTTCCATGTGGCATATACTCTTGACCTGCTATCTCACCCTAATATCCCCTGCCCCCTCCCCTAATTAAAAAACAAGGCCAGGTCGAAACCTGGCATAGCCCCGGTGCATGGTATCATCATCCATTTTTTCCAAAGGTGGGTTGTATCATTTTAGATAGTTATTATCATGCTAATGCCTGTGCAAGTGGTCATTTTTCTGATCAGTTTGTTTTTAAGTAATTATTTGACATATAAAAAGGGATGATTGACAGCTGTGTACCTTGAATTTGACAAATTACGATGGGTCGTGCTCACGCAGATCTAAGCCCTGGCCATCCTAGGCTCAACGCGAGACTCATCAGTCATTCGGATGAGTCTCGCGTTGAGGCTATGGCCATCTGTATTTTTACAATAGCCGAAATATTCCCATACAGCCAACGTTTTTAGATGGGGGAAAGTTCAGGCGGGTCCTTGCGTTCTCCTGCTTTATCACACACACGGTTGTAAACACACAGGGACAGGTTGAGGTGCAAATCCCTTTGAGAGTGAACAGCGCATGTGCACAGATCCTCTGGCTGCAGCACTGGGGCGGCGGCGCCCTCTAGTGGCCGCCCGCCATTTACTCGCCTAAAGTCGTGCATAATAGTCTTGGCGACATGCAGGAACATAAGGCCAAAAAGTCTGGTAGGGACGGAAGTAAAATGTCATCATGGGAACACGTGAATTTGACTTTAGTAATGTCAATTATATCAATTATGGAATGAACCCACTTTTATTCAGGCCCACCTGAATTTTCATCTCTGGCTACGCCCCTACTATAATGAGCGTTCAAAGGTATTTTACTGAAACCGTTTGCATCGCATTCTCTCATTGACTGATACACTCACACTGGCATTATATATTCACAGCAGGCAGGCCTGTGCTGTACTTATGTAACTCTTACACTGCTGCTGCTTCCTGCAAAAAGATCCGTTTCTAATCTCGGTGCACCGGTGGTTGCAAATCCACTCTTCCTCTGCATATCCTCTAACGTTACACAATGCTAACCGTGGCATTGAACGCATCGTTTCGTTTGTGAGAAATGAATATGTTAGAAACAATAAATTGGAGAAAACACGATTGTATCGAACAGATCGCCCATCAAATTGCAGTTAGGGTTGGGCCTGGACAGGTTTAGCCTCATTCCACACTGTGGGAGACTCCTCAGCGCTGTGCTGTCTTTCTGCTCTGCTTTCTGCCCAGGCTCTTTCCTTGTCCCTCCCCCTCTCAACCCAACCCGTTTCCCTCCTCTGTGTGATCGACGTAGCCGCCGTCCAATCATGTGTCTGACGTCCCTCCAGGCGGCCAATCGTCGTCGTACGTCGATCCAAACCCGTCAGCACGCTAAGGTGCGTCTCTGTTAGTGTGCCATGGTCTCAACCCAGTATTGACAATAGGGTGAAAAAGATACAGCCCCGAATCAAAAACGGTCTGAGGAAAATAACTAAATCCAGGGGTTTGGGGAACACACGCAATTTAATCAATAACAGGAATGTAATTGCGTTAACATAATAGTTTTATATATCAGTGTTTTGTTATTAATGGGAGTCTGAGGATTATTTGGTTAGAAGGCAAAGGTACTCGTGGGTTTGGCTGTATAAGGCCAAGATTTTCCTGCTGTTTGGCCGCTGCTTGGAAAGGCTCTTTGCACCGAGCTGGAAGCAGCCTAGCCGATAGATTTCCAAACATAGGATAACTCCTTGCCGCCGTCTTCGTTGCGAAGCACAGAGGATCCAGGTAAAGTAAAGACTCGGTCGGCGGGCTCGGTGAAGACTCGGGACGGTGTGTGTTTCCCAGCCCAGTCGCTCTGTCAGTCAGTGAGCGCTAGGTAACAGTAGCAACATTAGCACTACCATACCCTTGTATTTACATCTTGGATGATGGGTGATCGCCCAAGCCCGCCCAGGTAACGTTATCCTATTAGCACATAATTATGCAACATTTTGACATTCATCCATTTTATGTTTTAATATCACGCTTATTGTTTTTCCCTTTGCAAGATGCACGTAAAGCTAGCTGGCCTTAGCTACTAATGCTACATGTTCAACTTGAGCTAACCCGCGCTAGCTGTAGCACTAATGTTAGCTAGCTAAGTACAATTTTAATTTCTCCAGTACATCTTGGCAGCTTTGCTAAAGGGTGAATCGTTCTCCATTCAAATACTATGTAACGTTTAAGTGTTTTGTGCACTAAAAACAACCAACTAGTTAACGATTCATTTGCAGAATTAAGATGTTTTGCTACGGTGCATCGGGAGGCTAACATTGATAGCAAGCTAACATTAGCGGGTTAGCTTTACTTGTTGGGTTATCGCGCTGTCAAGTTTTGAATATTGTGCTGCTTGCTGCAACTAGGCCCAACACGGCCAGGCTAACGTCAGCCTGCCCAACTGTCTGCTTTCTGACTTCACTGGTGCTCACGAGCTGTTCATTAATGGTTCAATATATAACGTTAGCTAGGTTAGGTCACTGACGTTTAAGTTTCTAATGTCATTGTAACGTTAGTTCGTTATAACGTTACTGACTGTGGTTTGAGATCAAGTAACGCTAAGACATGCCAGTAGGTGTCAGAAATAAACTTGTGTTATGGGTAGTAAACGGTAATCTTTAAGTTTTATGGTTTTAAAAGCCATTCGAGTCTGCCCTGAGACAAGTTTAGTTTTCCTCTCAACTGGAGCCAGCTGACAGTGGTGATAATCACAACTGAACTTTGACTGGCTTTCTCCTCGGATACAATGTCCAACAAGCACCTAACTCTAAATACATCATTCCACCATCTTGGGCAGTCTTGGACAGTGTCACAGTAGTATAGATCATGCTTTATGACATTGTTTTGACATGGCTGGTGGGGGGGGAGGTGGAGACATGGTGATGAAGTGAGATGTAGTAAGGGCCAAAGACAAGCTTTGTTGTAGAGCGGTAGAAATATCCAAATAAGCTCTTCTGTCAGTGTACGCTCAAAATTTTGTGATTTCCTCTGACCTCTGCCCTGTCAATCATGCATGAATGACAATAGCATGCTGCGAGCCAGGTGTAGTGTGCTCTACGTGTGTGTGTGTTTGTGAAGCCGTACCCGCAGGTTTGGGACGGTCACGCTGGCTCATTCTCAAGGTTTTTGAATGTCACATGGAGGGGAGGGCCCCATCAGAGATAATGTCACATCCAAAGTCCCCATGCGCTTACCATGTCCACCGTCTTATGTGTGACTTGCTGAGATTGTTTGTTCTTGCCTGTGCGATCAGTGTAACGGTCTGATGAATCACACCAACTTACGCACATGCTGTCAGGACTGACTTGAGATATTATTGTAAAGAAGTGAGTAGCAGAACATTTGTGGAGTTCAAGTTGACTGTTTCTTGCATCCAGCATTGGACCCCATGCTAGATCCATGAGCCTTTCTCCTGCCACTGCCAGCCTCCCTTTCATCTCCTGTGTATGTGTGTGTGTGCGCCTGCGTGCGTGTTCTGCAGCTCCCTCCCCTTCCTCTCTTTTTGTTGCTCTCCCTGTTGCTCCCCTTCCCTCTCTATCTCGCTCTCCCTCTCCTTCCTCCTCTGTCTTTAATCCCCCCAGCCTGTGTGGATGTCATCTGTTCTCTTATGTAAGAGACATGGGAGGGGAATGGATCTGTACTTTGTGCCGTATGCCCGACCAGCCGTAGTCGTGCTGCCGGAGCATTTTCGCCATTAGCCAGCCAGTCAGAGAGAGTGAGTGAGAGATAGAGGGAGAGGGAGAGAAGGGGCTGATGGTTGTACATGTGGACTCCAGTGCCCCTGTGCACAGGTAAGTGGAGCTGACTGCGTCTTGTTGGGGTCCAGTTTGCCAAAAGTAACTCTACTGCCTTGTTTTTTTTTTGTTTGTTTGTTTGTTTGTTTGCGGATGCGTATTAGTTCAATGTTTTTCACAACTTGACAGGGAGTGGTGGCATTTACTAGGTGGGGGAACTTGAAAGCATCAGCCACTCATCAGAATATTCAGTGTTGCCATTGGTGATGCAGCTACAGCAGTGTTGTCAAGGAGGCAGGCGGGAGCTGAGAGTAGGTTACTAATGAATCTTTTCTCACTTATGGAGATGTAAAAACTTCACGAGAAGTGGTTTGATCAGAGTTAAGAATCAGGCTCGCGGTATAGATGGAACCCCCCCGCAGAGGTATAGATGCAGAGGTATAGATGCAGAGGTATAGATGGACCCTCCCGCAGAGGGAACAGTGGGAATTGTTTTATTATTCCGTGTCTGTGTGAAGCCTGCGTGACATGACGTCACGCAAAGGATAGCGTTTGTGAAGAGCGTTTATCGTACACGGCACGCCCTCGACTACGGTAATACTGCGATGGGAGACAAACCTTTTCTGTCCGTGGCGGTGTCACGACAACTCCTGGAATCATTGTGGAGTTCACAGAAACGGTTGTCAAAGGTTATGAAGCGCAAAGTGTGTACATGAAAGCAGTATAAGCCATTAATTAGACAGAGATAATCTGGATGTGAAGCTGTATTTCAGATCCCATAAACCTCTCTGTCTGGTGTCTGCGGGGCTCAGCAGCACAGGGACTGGGACAGGTGTTGAGGTGTGGATTTGCAGTGTTTTGTTGTTTACATTGTGGCCAGTTGATAAGGCTGTTCTGCTGGGACTGTTTTGGTTGTGGAACACACTTTGTATTACATTTGCATAGTCCTGTGCCGTGGTTTGAATGGCAAAACTGGCACAATAGCTTCTGATGCAAAAAGCTTCTTTTTCAATATATTTTTTATTTATGGAAGAGAGCTGTGTGTCAAAGCCTGTTGGAAGAGTTGCCCGCTGCGTCAATCCTGTGATACTGCTGTAGAATTGAAGCTGTAATACTTTGCCATTGCACGGTCAGAAGTCAACATTTAGGTATTGTATATATTTAAATGTTTTTATTAATATTTTCATTTTCGGAAATCTTTTTTTGTGTGTACATCCCCAGATTTGCTGTCCACTTTACACTACCAGCAGTCAAAAGTCTCTAGACGCACTTGACTGAATGTTCTATGTTCTTCATCCTCATTCTTTTAAAGCTTTCTGATTTAAAGGATCTGAAATGTGTTTCCTTACACAAATATAAACAGTGAAGTTGATCATCTTATAATTTCTCAGGGCTTAAAATTTGGCGCGGGATTGCGAGAATCGCGCATATTTTTGCTAATTCCCGCAGATTTGTAATTTATAATGCTGGAGAAGTCCCGCAATTGTTTGCGCGCTGATGTCTGTTATGTTAAGCCGACGGAGCGGAACCAACATTGCTGAATACGGACGACTGGTCGGACACATTAGAGGGCAGACTCTGTTAGCTCGCCTGAACGTTACCTCAGGCAGCAGTGTAGCAAGCAGAAAACTGCTTGTTGTGACTAAATATCCGCGCATTGAATGCACTTCATACTCCCAGACCTGGCGTAATCCATATTAGGGATTAGGGCTGGGTGATATGACGATATATTTAGTCTGGATGATAGAAAATGTATTTCGTTTAATATGAAGCTCTATCGTTTATATTGCTGTGTTGCAAATCACACTCTTTCTTTACAGCAATATTGTCGGTCATTTGGATGACGCTGTGCTTTCGTCATTCTGTTTTCTTTTTTACTCTGTCCACACATGCACCCGACTCTGTGTCAACAAGGACCTTGCGTCCCTTTATAAGTGGCACAAATCAGCCGGTGAGTAGGCTAAAGAGCAGGGAGATGTTACCTCCACTCCGTCCGCCTAGTCTACCCAGGCATTTGCGCTGTTAAGTTATCGGTAGGGATGCACGATAATTATCGGACTGATAAATTATCGGCCGATATGGCCATTTTGCGTTATTATTTATTATTCCGATAATGGCCTTTTTCCGATAAATTAACAGCCGATAAATCAGGCTTTGTTTTTGGCCTCGGACCGGAGCTATTGTTGTCGCACGCTCGTGACATCACAGCTGCGACGGCCAAACATGGCTGTTGCCATTCAGTATGTTGCTGTTTTTCACAGTTTAGATGATCACAGCTATTGTAATTTGCAATCCATGTCCCGCACGGGTTCCGAGAGGAGGACAAATGTCTATTACGTTAAACCAAAGCTGGCGATGATGCCGCGGATTTGTTTGTTGATACGTTAGCTTAGTGAGTGTTAGCGTTAGCTCGTAGCGCGGCCTACCCTTCAGGCTCGCCGGCTTGGCAGACACACTGACACTGCTTGTGAAACAGCCCCGCAAAAGCACTTCATACTCACAGAGCTGGTGTAAACATATAGAAACTAATGGAAACCCCTTTACCCGAAATGAAACATCCAGGAATTGTGTATTTAACTCCAAAAAACAACACGCTAACGTTAAAGGGATAGTTCAGTTTGTTTGAAGTGGGGTCCTATGAGGTACTCTCATACAGTCAGTGCACTGGGTAAAGCACTCTGGACGCATCGCCCACCGAGATAGGAGAACTGCACTCCAGCTGTGGCAGGCACAGAGAGCTGTCTGCTGAGTGTGAAGGGGGCCATGAGCAAAAACATACAAAACAACAGAAAAAATACATGAAATGCTTCCATGCTGCTCACCTGGCATAATGCAAGTCTCCCACAAGCCCTGAGATGCCAAGTTGACTTGAAAAGATGTCATTTACACCCTGTTTTTAGCTGAAATCGTCACTGTAGCAAGGTTGTACCCTAGTTGTTGAACTTTCAGCTGCTAGCTCCAGTGACGATTTCAGCTAAAAACAGGGTGTAAATGACATATTTTCAAGTCAACTTGGCATCACAGGGCTTGTGGAGACTTGCATTATGCCAGGTGAGCAGTATGGAAGCACTTTATGTATTCTTTCTGTTGTTTTGTATGTTTTTGCTCTTGGCCCCCATCACACTCAGCAGACAGCTCTCTGTGCCTGCGCAGCTGGAGTGCAGTTCTCCTATCTCGGTGGGCGATGCGTCCAGAGTGCTTTACCCAGTGCACTGACTGTATGAGAGTACCTCATAGGACCCCACTTCAAACAAACTGAACTATCCCTTTAAGCTAACCGCGCTAGCCGGGAGTCCCACTATAACAAAGGGACTTTGGAGTCCAGCAGCAGCTAGCTGCTGGACAGAGCCAAAACAAAGGTGCAGTCGCGCACATTAGGCTACATAAAAAGCATCAGTCAACATAACATGACAATAAGAGTCTAAATTATTATGCCTTTTGTCATTGTGTTTTATCTGCAGACTAAGCAGTCATTGGCTTCCTGTTCTATAAAAGCCTTTATTTTTGTATTGACTATAATTGAGTGATACACTTTATTAAAACAATCATATTATATCAGAAGTTTTCTTTGTTTTGTGTTCACAGTAATGTCAGTTAGATTTGGTTAGGCCAGAGATATGCTCACTACATCTGCCTTTTTTTTAACCCCTGGTGTGCATAAAATACAGGTATTTTTTTAATATATATATATATATATTTATTATAATACTTATCGGTTATTGTATCGGTTATCGGCCAGGAGAAGCAGATATTTATCGGTTATCGTATCGGTTGAAAAAATCCATATCGTGCATCCCTAGTTATCGGGATATGAAATGACCTATATCGGGATATGAGATTTTGGTCATATTGCCCAGCCCTATTAGGGATGGGCATTTTAACTAGTGCTGCGCGATTTGGGGGAAAGGTGCAACTATGGTGGACAATATTGCGATTTGCAATTGTGATTGCGATATTAATAAACAAATGGTATAGGGATGTGCCGGCATGAGTTTTTGATGGTATGATAATCTTGGACAAAAATACCACAGTTTCACTTATCACAAACTCAAATACATGAAATATGTTACAATTTAAAATATATTAAAACTAAATAAATAAAACAATTTGAAATAAAATAATCTTTACAAAAAAATAAAACATTTTGAGACATTTGCCTCTCCCAAACATGTAAAAAAGAAACACCAGAAAAATAGAAACTGCACTGTGTTACAGCACATGGCTCAGACTGCAAAGTTAGTTACATGTCTGTCCAATAATACAGTGATACACCCCGTTTATTTCTTTTGTAGCGACAGATGGCCTTAAACGCCACACTCACGTGACGCTTCTTGAGAGAGAGGTAACGTGCATCTGCAGACTTTATCGAGGGACCATGAAGGCGTCATGTGACAGGCTAGTTGAAGCCTGGAGGTGCTGCTGTTGGCAGCTGCGACAGTGTTTTGCTACTATCAACCGTTAATCTATCGCTATATTCTTCATCACAGCGGGTCATTACCCACTGTCCACTTAATCGTGCACTAGTTCTGCATAAGCACCTGCAACTCTCTCCTTATTTGACTGACGTTCTCACTAATCACTAGGGCTGTGCCGATTCACTTATCTCCCGATTCGATACTATCACGATACTTGGGTGCCGATTCGATATATATTGTGATTCTTAAGTATTGTGATTCTACGATTATTGCGATTCGATATTACGATTTATTGCGATTTTTGTTTATTTTATTTTTTCTTTTCTTTTTTCAGTTTGTTTGCTTTTTTACACTAGATTAGAACATGGGAAAAGTTGAATAACTCTCTCGTAACGGACAAGGCCGTCTTTTATTGTCACACGAACACCACAATACATGCATGCGGCCACAACACACTCATGCTGACGGTGGCCGGTGAAAAGTGTCCTCTGCATTTAACCCATCCAGGCATATCCTTTCCTCCGGGGGGCAGGCCAGGAGCAGTGGTCGCTTTCTCGTACAGCGCCCGGGGACCAACTTTGGATGTTGTCGTCACTGGTCGGATGACGATGACGATCTGATCTTCTGCATGTTTTTAGTGGGGCGGTTATATACGGAGGAACCCCCTGGGGGAGCACGGGGAGAACATGCAAACTCCACACAGAGAGAAAGGCCTTTACGACGAGACAACCCACCTGGGCAGTAGGCACTGAAGATATGGGGGGGAACACAACCACAGCGCCCACAGTGTCCCAGGCGAGAATCGAACTCAGGACCTTCTGACTGAGAGGCGACAGCGCTACCGACTGCGCCACCGTACCTCATACACTTTTAGAGACTGTGTACTGGGTTTTGCTTTGACCTGCTTAACTACAAATATGCCATAGGCTTATGTAGGGCTGGAGGGCGACCGCGCTGGGGACCGCGCGCCGTTAGTTGGGCGAGAAAAAGCCTTGCCTCGCTGAAAATGCGGTACATTTCTCCATATCAGTTTTATATACGCATCAAGACTCCGCCCAAGCAGAAGACATAAAGTCATAAGCTGTGTGCTCAATAGATGACACAATGAGTTATTCCGGTCCCAAAGTACAAGTAAAACCTTTCCAACAGTTCAACTTTGTCTCTGCTCACAGAAGTGAATTGAGCAGCGGGTGCACCGCATTCCGTAAAGTAACGTTGCAGACATCCGTATTTGTGAAATTGTTGTCTTATTAACATAAGATTAATGTAATGATTACATTAATGTTAATTTCCCGGGCGCTTATTAATAGAACACATGTTAACACGTTACGTTAGCACGAATTGAAACTCACCCACATCAAATTATTTGTAACGCCGGGTGAGATCAAACGAGTGGCGTCAGCGGAGGACCAAAATGCGAGACTCGATCATTAGCCAGGAATGGGTCTCTCGCACTACTTTTGCATGCTAAAATAAGGCTGATAATGTACAATTTGATTCAAGGGGGGGGGAAACCCTTTCAGAGTACAACACAAACTGTCTATTTTGCTGCAACTCGACAGTGCTGCATCCAGGAGATGTCGGGACTCTCGGCTCTGGATCAAGGGATATGATTTGCTATGTGTGAGTGGGGGCGGGTCATGGGGCGGGTGCATTTGGAGTTTGTCTGTTAAATGATTGGCTGTTTCTGTGTCACTTGTACTAACAAGGTACATGATTGGCTGTATGAGCCACGGAGCAGAGGGAAGCGCTGGATGAAAGTGGTAACATTTCATACATAAACAGAAAAAAATGCGATTATCGATTCTGGAATAAAAGATCGATTAAAAAAATCGCGATACTTAAGTGAATACATTT
The DNA here is from genome assembly GCF_964638095.1 of Poromitra crassiceps. Taxonomy (NCBI): domain Eukaryota; kingdom Metazoa; phylum Chordata; class Actinopteri; order Beryciformes; family Melamphaidae; genus Poromitra; species Poromitra crassiceps. The sequence goes on along the minus strand of NC_139625.1, from coordinate 42,850,296 downwards.
TTTCTCCCACCCCTACTAATCACACGGCTGTTTACATGCGTTTCTGAACGGCTAGCTAGTTATTAGCATAGCTCACTGTTAGCGATCATGGATGTTCTCTCTCTGCCTCTCGGTAAGATATTATGTAAACATGCTGCGCATAACATTACTTATTTGCGGGAGTGCATGGGAGAAGTCTCCCGCTAGTGTTGATGCCCAGTGTGATGGCAGAGAAACGTGTGTTTGCTGCGTCGCGTGTAACGTTAGTTTAGAGGAGGCACACACACACACACACTCAAAAAGACATAAAAAAAAGAATCGCACACTTTTGCGGTTATGTAATCGCACGTGCTGACATCGCGATTGCGATTACCTGCGGCTTATATAACGGTGCGGCTTATCTATGGATTTTTTCAAAAAAAAAAAAAAAAATCTCTCTTTTTTAGCACTCTTTCTAACTATAAATCCACTTCTGTTTTAATTTCCTCTCTTGCCCTCTTTTCACCACACTGTATGACACTGTATGACACTGTATGACACTGTATGACACTGTGTGCACTGTAAATAACAACACAGGTGGTGTTGTGTTATGTTGTTTTGTTGAAATGTTAATAAATGGGAGCATTACATATGGTAATTAAACATTAAAACACAATAAAAATAAAAAAAACCCATTAAAACACCCGCGGCTTATAGTCCGGTGCGGCTTATATAAGAAAAAAATAGTCAACTTTGAAGGTGCGGCTTATACACCGGTGCGCCTTATAGTCCGGAATTTACGGTAGATTAATCGTGCAGCACTACTCAGAAGCAATTAAAAACGTTTTATATTTGTATTTCCCTGTCTTTCTGTGTGTGTGTGAGGGGGGAGAGATTGACAGCACGGCCCGCTGTGGCACAAGAGCAGGGCGGTAGAGAGAGAGAGAAAGATACGCTACAAATTCCAAGGTGCACTGGTGCGTCTTATAAAAATATTTATGCGCACTGGCAGATTTTAAGGTGGGAAAATGCGCTTAAATAGGCGCACTCTGGAGCCCTGGGGCCGGTTGCACAAAGCACCTTAAGTTAAGATTTTCCATCGAGTCCGAGTTAGGGTGTCCATAAAATTGGTTGCACAAAACACCCTTAAATCTTCTCCTTTATGTTAAACATTTTAAGGAAAACATAAGCACAATATTTAAGGGTGTTTTGGGCAGCTGATTCTATTTTATGGACACCTTAACTCGGACCCTAAGGAAAATCTTAACTTAACGTGCTTTGTGCAACCGGCCCCTAGTCTTTTTCGGAATACATAAGGGCAAAAACCAGAATATTGTGTGCATGTAAACATACTCCGTGTGAAGAATAATTTTCATCTATAGAGTGATATATGGAATTTCATTGGCTCAAAATGATGTGGAGGTGGTACTAGTGCTGCAACTATCGATTATTTTAGTAATCGAGTATTCTACCGAATAATCCATCGATTAATCGAGTAATCGGATAAGAACCCTTTTTTGTGTTTTCAAAGGCTTATCGTAAATATACTAGGGATGGGCATTTCTAGCAAAAACACTATTCGAAATTCGCTGGCCAAATTCGAATTTAATTCGAAATTCGAAATTCAAAAATAAAAATGTAAAAAAAATTAAAAATGTAATTTTTTTTTTTTTTTTTTTTTTTTGTGAGTGAAATGTTGCATTGTCTCCCCTGATTCTAAGTCTATGGCTTTATTAATTAATATAAAAAGCTTCTGCTGTGGATTTTTAGCTCAAACAAGCATTGCACCACTGAAGTAAAGAACATGTTACATGACATTGACATTTTCGAAAATAAAAAACTGTTTTGACAATCATGAGTGGTTCATTAAATATTTAGTAGGCTCAGGTCTGAGTGCCAAAGGGGTGCCAAAGTCACCCCCTCTCCCTCTTCATGGGATTTCATCCGCCATTCATTTTTCCATAAACCTTGCTTAAAATGCTTATAAAAATTGTTTTACTTGCTCAAACCAAGCGATTTGACTATACTTAAGCCCTTTTCCCACATGCGCTTTGTACCGCAAAATGACCGGTACGTGGTCTAATGCCTGCATGTGAGAAAGGCGCCGTGCCGGTATAAGCGCGACCCCGTCGTCCCCGACATTTCACCAGTTTCGACCCAGTCAGAAGACCGGTATGCTCTTAAGGAGACGCAAGTGGAAACGGTTCCAGTCATTTTCCGCGACAGCGGTCCTTCAATCATGGGCGAGGAGTAGCCTACACACGTTGCTTAATGTTCCAGCGGGCATAATCTAATCATTCGCGCACATTAAAGCAAACTGGCGAAATGATCTTGTGATAGCCTAATAAGAGCAGTATGTCAGCTTGCTGATTTCCGAAGGCAACCCCGGACACATCAAACAAAACCAGTCTGTAAAAAGTGCTTCAACGCAGGTGAACGGATAAACATCGAACCAGCAACTATTTCTCTCAGACACGGATCCCAACTTCTTCAAAGTGCATCAACTAATCATTCGCGCACATCAAAGCAAACTACTTCCACGGATTTCGCTTGTGCATTTGCTGTGTCATTCGCTGTGTCTGTCCGTGGCTGCTGCTCTCGAGCAGAGAGGGGAGGGGGAAATCGGCTGTGTTGATTACGCTGGCGGCTTGACGCTGCTCTTAAGTCAAACGAGTGTGATTTATTGTGTGACAACTGACAAGCGAACTTATTTAGAGTTTTGCCGACCCCCCAAATAAGCTCCCCCCTCCCCCCGCCCCCCCAACATACAGGAAAATTCGCTGATAGATTCCCACATGCGCGAGCCGAAGTGTGAAGGGAAATGTCCGATATTGACTTACAGGTAATTTTCCGGTACGCATGTGGGAAAAGGGCTTTAGAATCAGGGGAGACAATGCAACATTTCACTCAAATTTCTTTCTTTTTTTTTTTTTTTTTTTTCCCGAATTTCGAATTTCAATAATAAAAGTCGACCTTGATAATAACGATTATTCGAAAATTCGAAATTCGATGCCCATCCCTAAAATATACACCAAAAAATAAGATAAATCTCTTCAAATAAACAACTACATTAGTTTCTTTCTTAGAAAAAACATTTTTATTTTTAAATTGCATAGAACTGGGAGTGGCACCATTCATCTTTTTCACCCGTCCATAACCCGTCCAAGCTGTCCATAGTACGCTGTGATCCGCTGAAAAAGAGGTGAAATAATAATTAATATTGATATTTATTAGGTAAGTTCATAACAAAACTGGAGAATGCGCATTTACACACCCTAGACCTGTTGCCTATTATTGACACAAATATCAGAATAGCAAGATAACAGGTCAGGTGGTGTAATAATTGGAGCCTAAAATGCACCAATTAAATAGTTGTTTGCAATCATCATGAGAAGAGTCGACCGGTCTAGGGTGTGTAAATGTACATTCTCCACACACACACTCTTTCTCTCTCACACACACTCACTCTCTCTTTCTCTCTCACACACCAACAGGCTAGTGTGATCACACACACACACACAACGCTGTTAAATTAGCCGTTAACGTTAGGTTGAGCTTTGTATTTCTCACAGAAAACGGCAAGCCACATCAAAAAAATGCAGCGTGAATGCAGTTACTAATAGTCATATTGGCAACGTGGCAAGCCAGCAGCACAACTACTACTAGTCTTAATATCAAGTAGCAAACATTAGCATACATTTACATTAGCGTTGTGTATAGTTAACGTTACGTTAGTAACGTTACCTTGCTCCGCTCGACGTAGATGCGCTGGTGGATGCGTAGACTGGATGTTTACGGTTCAGGTGCTGAAGCATTGACGAGGTACTGTTGTGATATGCAATATCGTCTTGCACACTACTGAGTTTGTGTCCTTTTTCAGCGTGAAGTGGTCCCACACTTAGACAGTTTTGTCGGCCCTGGTTCTTCCCTTCCCGGCTCCTCCTGTCTGCTTTCTCCGCCGCCTCGTTCCATTTTGCGGGGTCCGTCTCTGGTCTGTCTGCGATCATGTGTCCTCGCGTGTTTACACCGGAAGAGCGCTGTGCCACACCAGTAAGCGTCAGTGAAAAACACAGTCTCTACTCTCAAATGCCGTGTCGAGGCGAATCATTTTGGCCTCGATCATTTTAATTATTCGAGTTATTCGAGGTACTCGAGGAATCGTGACAGCCCTAGGTGGTACTAGAGCCCGACCGATATCGGATTTTTAAGACCGATATCGATTTTATTGGGGGGAAATTCACCGCTTACTGATAGGAGGCCGATATAATGATATATATATTTTTAGTTTGAATAAAAATTTATGTTTTCTTCTATGTTGATTGTTTACCGATTTGACTAGGCAAAGGTAGAAGGCTGCGTTTTTAAACAAATAACTTTATTAAAGAATATTTAACATTAAATTGTTAACACATCGGAGTTATGCTGCAGTTACAAATGAGAGCAATCCACCCAGTGCAACGCTTGTTAGAAAATAGTGTTTTCCATGAAGACACCTGTCAGAGTTTTGTCAAGAGCTGGAGGTGGCACTGAATTTGATGGGAGGTGGCCGCCTCTGAATTCTCTATGCAGGAACTGTAGTAGAGGCCAGACGTTATTTACTTCCCACACATTTGCATCTCATATGAACTCCTTGATAATTTTGAACGGACATTAGAAATAGAAATAACATGCAGACTACTCTGCAGTAGGGGTGTCAAAAATAATCGATTATAAGATGCATCGCGATGCGGACCTGCATGATTCTGCATCGATTCACAAATGTCAAAAATCGATTATTATTATTATTATTATTATTATTTTTTTTTTAATAAAATAAAATATAATGGAAGTACATGCAGTTGTTTATTTTAATTATGGATCATAATACAATGCAATTCTAAATGCACTTTTATTTTAAAAGTAGCCACACAGTGAGAAAAAAGAAAGTGAGAAAAGAAATCATGTATTCGGGAAAAAAAGTGATGCATCGATTTAAGATGCATCGATAATCGTTATTGAATCGAATCGTAGCCCTCTGAATCATAATCAAATCGAATCGTGAGGCCAGTGAAGATTCACAGCCCTACTCTGCAGTGATTATTTTTACAACGTAAAACTGTGATTAAAAAAAAGATGATAGACGATCAGTTGTGTGGCCCCAACTTGAAGCCAGCGGCCTCAGAAAGATTTGTAAAAAAGCTCTCAGCCAGCCAGCCAAGTGCCATCCATACCCCCAGGCAGCAGGATGACAGCTCTGTGTGTGTGTGTGTGTGTGTGTGTGTGTTAGGCATGGGTCGATTTCCGGTTTTACCGGTTCGGTTCGGTATACGAGCCCAAACCGGTTTGATCACGTGCAAACCGAAAAAACCTATTTATTTTTTTATTTTTTTTGCCAGTCCATTCTGATTGCACTATTGTTCGTATTAGCCTCTTCTCAAGTTGCACTAGTAGGCAAAAGTCTTATTTTGTTTATTATGTTGATGTTTGAAGAAAAGTTAAGCTGAATAGTTATGAGAAATAAAAACAGTGTGTTGTTACAGTTAAAAGGTTCTGCTTATTTGTATTCAGTGTTCGTGCTGGTTGGCAGCATACCAGCTTAGAGGTGCATTATCGCCACCAACTGCAGCCGCTTTGATACGTTTTTTTGGGGAATATCGAACCGGTTTCAAAATGTTCAAACCGACCCATGCCTAGGCCCTATATTGTGTGAATTTGTGAGTTTTGAAGTTTATAAGGCAGCTCAGCTGTAAGCCAATCCATTCTGATTGCACTGCTTGTGTTTTTATTAGCCTTTTCTCAAGTTGCACTATAGGCAGAAGTCTTATTTCATTTATTATTTTGATGTTTAGAAGAAAAGTTGAGCTGAATAGTTATGAGAAATAAATACAGGGTGTGTTTGTTACACAGGTGTCCTGCTTCTTTTTATTCAGTATCATTGCTGGTTGACAATAACAGCTTAGAGGTGTATTATCGCTATCAGGTGGACTGAAGTTGCACTACAGACAGTTATGGGCCACACTCGGGAGCCCTGCTTAAATTTTTTAATTACAAAAAAAATCGGTATACCGGTTCGATCCGGTTTAGACGGCAATATCGAACCGGTTTTAAAATTTTCAAACCGACCCAGCCCTAGTGTGTGTGTGTGTGTGTGTGTGTGTGTGTGTGTGTGTGTGTGTGTGTGTGTGTGTGTGTGTGTGTGTGTTGGCATTCAAGGTTGCGTGCCGGTGCCTCTCCTCTCCTTGCACTGTCTCTATTCCTTGGCCTTACCTTCCTGTGATGAATACGCTGTGCGGACAGATGACTGGAGGTGACATGACAGAGAGAGTGGTGAAGATGAGATGTAGGACTGTGACAGAGAGATTGGTGGAGATATGTGTAGGACTGTGACAGAGAGAGTGGTGGAGATGACATGTAGGACTGGTAGAGAGAGTGGTGGAGATGACGTGTAGGTCTGTAGGACTGACAGAGAATGGTGGAGATGAGTTTTGTAGGACTGTGACAGAGAGTGGTGGAGATGAGATGTGTAGGACTGTGACAGAGTGGTGGAGATGACGTGTAGGACTGTGACAGAGTGTGGTGGTGATGATGTGTAGGACTGTGACAGAGACAGTGGTGGAGATGATGTGTAGGACTGTGACGGAGAGAGTGCTGGTGACAATGTGTAGGACTGACAGAGAGAGTGGTAGAGATAAGCTGCAGATGTAGGACTGTGACAGAAGCTGTGTTTCCATTACAGTTTTTCGCAAAATAATTTGCGATCTTTCTACAACTTCGTCAAAGTACAATTTCGACTTGCAGGCGTTTCCATTGAAGTTGTTTGAAGTCGGTGACGGTCACGGTACGCACACCTGAACGCAATTCCCCGTTACCAGCAGCTGCCACAGTGATTACGCACGGGGATCTGCCCCATATCCCGTCCCCTGCATGCTCAAATCCAACCAATGGTCAATGCAAATCACCACATGAAGTTACAACGCATATAAACGAGCCTGATTATCAATTCAAAAGAAAATGAGTGGCAACATGTTGCTGGCTGCGGTGAATGCAGTGAGCGCAACAGACAGAGGAAAAAGGGTAATAAAACTGGTCCGATTTAGAGATGGAGGGGAAAAAAGGCTGATTTGGTGCAATAATCAGAATGTCGTGTATTATAATTATAACATTGCACCTGAAACATGTATTACTCACTGTATTCACTTCAGTCAGCAGCACCGCACTGGTGTGTGCCCTCATCTCGCCGCTGTGCCAAATGCGCACACACATAGGCAGCCTGTCACCATGGACCGATTTCTGCCATTAAAAATTCTCTATCTCCCCCGGCTCCGCTTTTGCACAACACTCGTCTTTCTGCTAGGTAGCGTTGCTTCAAAGTTTTCCACTTGCTGTGGAGGTTTTGCCACAGCTTATCGAACCCTTTCTCCCTCATTTTCCTTTCATTTTCCGCTCCTTTTCCAAAGGAGAAGATGGGTCACATGACATGCAAATTACTTAAAATGTGTTTCCATTACACTTTTGCGATAAACTGCTATATCGACACGTATGACAAACTACCTCATGAGAGCGCAAAAACTTTGCGATATTTGGAAGGTTTTTCAAAATTTATGTGTTTCCATTACCAGATTTTTATTGCGATATTTAGATTTTGCGCATTTCTGAGGGTAATGAAACGCAGCTAGAGAGAGTGATGGAGATCACGTGTAGGACTGTGACTGAGAGAGTGGTGGAGATGAGATGTAGGTAGGGATGAAACTATAACCGGTTTTAAAGCAGCTACGAGCAACTTTTTCGATTGTTATTAAACAGTCTAAATTTAATATCAATGCATCACATCTTACCTGTAATAGTAGACGAGACCAACGCAGAGTAGTCTCGCTTGAACCCCGAGTGAATCGGCCAGTGTTAGTCTGTCTGTGGCCAGGGCAGATCAGGAAGTGAAATTAAACGGTTTGCAGCAGCCACTTCGGCCATAACCACAAAATAACTTCCAGAAAACCTGTTAGAATATAACGAGAGATGTTCGCGAGAGTATGCATGGCGTTCACATTGTTTATGCTATGTTGCTAGGCAGCGCAAACGGGGTAGGCAGGCAGCTGCGTTTCACTTCCGGGTTTCACTTCCGCGTTTCATTTCCGGGTTTATCCGGTCCGGCGGTAAGGAGAGAGAGAGAGAGAGAGCCCCCTGTTGACGCGAGTTTAGACAGACACAGACTTAATAATCATCTAAGGGAGCAATCTCCGATTCACACGGCTTTGGTCTCAGCTACTATTATAGGTAAGATGTGATGCATCAATATTGTAATTATACTGTTTAATAACAATCGAAAAAGTTGCTCGTAGCTGCTTTAATGATAACCGTGATAAAATTCCTTATGATAACCGTACGCTTTGAAAAACCAACCAAAGTTGACAACAGTCTCCCAGATGCAAACGTGCAGCCTTTGAGAAATGATTTCAGTGAGTGTATCAATCCTTTTTGGTTCTGAGTTTTCAATATAAAACTTTGTGAAATGATTTCTGTCAGTGTATTAGTACTTTTTGAACGTTTTCAGCACATTTTAACAATACCGTAATAATACTGATAACCGTGATAATTTTGGTCACTATAATCGTGATATGAAATTTTCATATCGTTTCATCTCTAGATGTGTGACTTGTGCGTTGGTGTGATAGACTGAGCGACGTTGCGTTGAGGCGTGTGCTGAATGCAGTGAGACTGAGATGTAATCAGCAGCAAACACCCAACAGTGGACACTTTCTCAGCTTCCTTAAGGCCTTTACGTACTTGTCCGTCAAACCCCTCGCCGTATGCTGCGAGGGGTGTGCCGCGGCTGGCAAGCGTGCACACAGCTCCTCGAAAATGTGACTCGTCGCAGCTGACACGAACAGCGCGGGTATAATATAATGTAGATGGGGAGATAACAGGAGATAGTGAAAGCTATTACCAAGTATACTGTATATGCACTACATTCTCTCCTTGGGCAAACTTTTAGTCATTGAAATCCTCGTGAAATCACAAAATTTACTCATTTTGCTTAGAGATGCTGCGATCCGATCATGTGATCGGATATCGGCGCGATATCAGCCAAAAAACATGGATCGGATCGGATCGGATTCCAGCGAAAATGACCGATCCAAGGCTCCGATATAAGCACTCCATTCCATGACTCCGCTCCAGGATTTCTATCCAGCATGCAGCAGCAGCAGCAGCAGCAGCACACAGAGGCCGCGTTGAGCCTAGGATGACCAGGGCCAAAACGTTGTCTTGCTTCAACATACATCGCATCGCATAAACCATTTCCACCCGCAGGTTTGAGGAGTAGCTAACATAAACGTCAGATAAATACTCTATAGGCTAACGGGGGGCGGGGGTCGCACCGTCGTCAATCACTGTGGGTGATTTATTTTACAAGTGGCAACTAGTCATATCTGACTAGTTTTAAATGTAGGCTATTTCTCCCCACAAAAGTTTGATAGCCTATCAGTCAGTCAGCTCCTATCCTCTACGCAGTGGAGAGGCACACAACACTGCCTGCTGATATAATTGGCTGCATCACGTTAGCGACAAATCTGGAGACTTCAAAAAGCATGCCGTTGGTTTTAACGGGGTCCATTCCAACGAGGGGTGGCAATGTGCCAAAAAATGAGCGCTACATAAAGCAGCCCAGTCAAAATAGTGGTCGGACTGTCGTCAATCACTGTGGGTGATTTATTTTACAAGTGGCATTTCAAGTCATACTAGTAGTTTTCAATGTATTTCTCCCCACAAAAGTTAGGCTTTTTCTGACGCAGCATCCCTCCTGATGCACTGGACCTGACTGCCTGCAGCTGAAGCGCATTGGCCAAACAATCAATCAAGCCGTTTTTGCAGCACTTGAGGAAACCGTGAGTTTGCTCGTTGATATAAGCGATTGCCCGAACGATTCATTAATTAATAAACTAGTGAACGTGAAGTGAGTCACGAAGAGCCACACCTGCCCACTACGGATATGCGGATAATAACCTGCCAGCTGTTTAACATGAGCTGCGATTGCGTGGAAGCGGATCTTATACCGGTGGTCGAGGTAGATAAGATACGGAGTCGCGGCTAATTGTTGTTTAACATGCAGGCCAACCGGCTAGGTGCAGGTTATAATACGGATTCCACTGCATGTTAAGAAGTGGCTTCTGTGTCCTGTGTGAGACAGAGTGGGGGTGTATGTGTGAGGAAACAATAATTATTTGTGTCCAGTGTTCACCCATTACAAAAGAAGTGTGTATTTGATTGTTATGTTTTAGTTTTAGTTTTACATCAAATTAATTAGATTAACTAAATCGTTTACATACTATATTACCAAAGCACACACATACATACCTAACCCTAAAAATGTTTGTTGCCTGCTAGCTATCAGACAGCATAGAGAGACTTAAATATGTGCTGTATCGGTATCGGATCGAAATCGGTATCGAATCGGGTATCGAAATTTGATCGGAATCGGATCGGTTTTGAGCTAAAATATCGAAATCGGATCGGAATTGAAAAATCTTGATCGCAGCATCTCTAATTTTGCTGGGGACTCCCCTGCGACCCCTCGTCAAGCTGACGTTTGAGTATATGGGACTAGCGGCCGCCGGCAAGGCTCCAAGTCGAGGCGGACGCACAAGCATGTTTTCCGCTTTAGCAGGGCTCCAGACTAACTTTTTACCTTGGGTGCACTGGTGCACCATACTTTTTAATTTAGGTGCACCAGCACATAATTTAGGTGCACAAACATTTTTACACCGTGCCTTTTGCCGCCGTAAATGACTGTAAACAGGAATAAAGCTGCCACACTGTTACCCGAGAGCAGTGAATGCCTTTCTTGTTGCATTTTTTCTTTTTCTTCTTTTTTTAATCTGTGTAACACATTCAGCTCAACAGCCTAAACCCAGGTTTCAGATAGTACTCATTATCAATACTCCACATTAAAACTGAAAATTATCATGAAAAAATAAAACCGAATAGTAAATTATAACAGATTCTATAGTCAGGGCCCTATACAAGACATGCAACAAATTGTAATAGTTATATTCAGATTGATTCAATCGATCTGAATAGCTTAATAACTATTTGAATGTGTTGCATGTTTTATTTACGCTTAAAATACTATTCCCCTAATAATAACGTTAATGTATTGTACCTTGTGCATGCGCGATTTGAAGAGACGACGTCTTTTTTTTACAATGGCTGAAATGATGAATCAATGAATTGGGCACAATCCCAGTGTCAAGATTACTGTAGGTTGGATTGACGTCTAACCCGCTTTTCTTCAAGAGGGATTTGACACTTGTACTTTGTAAACGGCAGCTCCTCTTTGCCTATATAATAAGCCACGTTAAATTTGATAATCATTTCAGCCTCCTCGCTGGCTCTGTTTGCTGCTGCCTGGCGCTGAAACGCTGCGGGGATGGGAGTGGCTGGGCCTGCCACACACCTGTCACGGCATGTGATGTGTTTTTGGGAGGAATTGTGTTGCTTCAATGACTCGATTCGGTACGCCATCGCTGTCACGCAAAAACAATCTATAGTTCTCTTCATTTTTGAGGTATGGCGTTGCTGGAGGAGGAGTAGGCTGGGCACTGTCTGCGTCACGTTTCACACACGCGGTATTGTTTTCCCTGGCAGAGTGTTAGAGCCAATCAGAGGCAGAGCGGGGCGGGGTTGTGCAGAATGGACATCCTTGCCATTCAATAGGAATATGAGGAGGATGATCTGAGCGAATCAGAGACAGAGCGGGGCGGATCTTTGCAAAAGCACATGCCAAAGCACATGGCTTAGGAGGGGGAAAAAAGACGCTATAAATTCCAGGGCGCACTGGTGCGTGTTCTAAAAATATTTACACGCACTGGTCGAATTTAAGGTGGGAAAATGCGTGTATTTACACGCACTCTGGAGCCCTGTTTAGTATAGCCACTTCTTAACATGCAGTGGAATCCGTATTATAACCTGCACCTAGCCGGTTGGCCTGCATGTTAAACAACAATTAGCCGGCCTATGCGCACTCCCGCGACTCCGTATCTTATCTACCTCGACCGCCGGTATAAGATCCGCTTCCACGCAATCGCAGCTCATGTTAAACAGCTGGCAGGTTATTAGCCGCATATCCGTAGTGGGCAGGTGTGGCTCTTCGTGACTCACTTCACGTTCGCTAGTTTATTAATTAATGAATCGTTCGGGCAATCGCTTATATCAACGAGCAAACTCACGGTTTCATCAAGTGTTGCAAAAACGGCTTGAATTGTTAAGTGGGGGCTAGAATGACCGTGCTTTCCGAGGTGAGGGCTGGCTTGACTGCAGAGAGGCAGCGGGGAAGAAAAGTGGAGCAGAAACGCGCTCTCCTGAGAATACGAGGCAGCAGGATGACTGAAGCAAATGAAACAACTATCACAAAGAGCAGCCGAGATTCTGACACTTTTTGCGCAATGCGTGCCGCTCTATCTGCCTGTTTGTCTCTCTGCCAGTGCCCGCATGTCTGTTTAGTGTGCGTGTGTGTGTGGCATGTCATTTTTAACGCTGTTCATAACGAGCAGAGCGTGTTTAGGCTATCGTACGGCTCCGTCCCCAAATGAATTTTCATCGTCCCTGACGCTACCCAGCAAACATTTTCACGTATAACGACCGTCTGCTGCACGTCAAACCACTACATCTAGTCAGGGTCTAATTATATATTCTGAATGGAAATCTTAGCAACGTAATTCCTCTACTTCCCCACAACATGTCCAGATTCAACGATTTTTGCTACATCGAAAGACAAAAGATCGCACCTCATGGGGGATTCGATCCTGCGGGGCCCGCTTCGCAGTCCTGTGTCTTATCCATTAGGCCACGAATTAGTTACAAATACTACGGATTTGGTCATATATAGAGATACTTAACATTGAGCACTTGGCATTTTGACGGTCCATACTGGAAGTTGCATTGATAGGCTAGCTGCCTCGCTAATTCTGTTTCATGATTTCAACCAGCGATGAGACAGGTATATTTATATCATTTACGATAATGTAACCAACGTGACTTTAGCAGACAGCATAGCACATCCAAAACCCACAACACTGCGTTTAGTTACGGCAAGAGAAATGGGACAATACCACAGGATTCAGGAAGTTTGTGATAAATACAAGCCCATAGCAAGAGACACTTGCACTTATATGACATAAACGTGTTTTCATATTAAAAAAAGAAAAGGGCGTTCAATAAAAGTCGTCATTGCAGGTGGAGTGCATGTCACACTGTGAGTATCTGATCACACAACAGGTAAATTGTCAATCAAATGTCATTTTATTCAACAAAAACACAAAAGACACCTACATGTGGTGTTTTCAAAGCAATATGAGGTCAATATTTTTTGTTTTGAAGTGACAGTCTAAACGTTACTTTGGAGGAATGTGGAGAGAACGTCAGACTTAGATGGTAGATGCCAAACCACAATTCTATCGTCTGGTGATGTCGCGGTCAAGACGATGTTTGCTGGGTACTGTGCGCCCACACTGCGGAGTGGATAGGAGCTGACTGACTCTGACTGATAGGCTATCAAACTTTTGTGGGGAGAAATACATTTAAAATTAGTCAGATATGACTTGAATGTCATAAAATAAATCACCCACAGTGATTGACGACAGTCCGACCACTATTTTGACTGCGCGGCTTTATGTAGCTTAACAAAGGCATTTTTGGCACATTGCCACCCCTCGTTGTCAATGAACTCCGTTAAAACATGTTTTTTGAAGTCTCCAGATTTGTCAGGCAGGCAGTGTTGTGTGACTGTGCATCCACACTGTGGAGAGGATAGGAGCTGACTGACTGATAGGCTATCAAACTTTTGTGGGGAGAAATAAATTTAAAACTACCGGTAGTCAGATATGACTTGATTTGTTTTTGTTTGGTTACAAATTCGCTAAAGCTGTTTCCTATCACATTTCTTGTTTTGGATAGATGCTACCGCGCCGCCCCAACCCCCCCCCCCCCCCCCCCCCCCCCGCCACCCACTGGCAGAAAAAACGGCTTCTTAACAAAGACCCCTCATGTTTAGAAAGGCAAAACCTGAAAATATCCTGTTCTCTCTAGCAGGACATGATCCAGATAACATGTTTAAAAGGCACTTATGACAGACAGACTGAGCGGCGTTGGTGTGACAGACTGAGCAGTGTTACGTTGAGGCGTGTGATGAACGCAGTGAGACGTAATCAGCAGCAAACACCCAGCAGTGGACACTTCCTCAGCTTCCTCCCTCTGTCTGAACACCAGCTCTATTGTTGTGTGTAGAGTCTAGACACATGGCCGTGTTTTTATTGTCTCCCACCAGTCAGAGACCAAGGGGGAGGCTACGCAATGGTCTCTCCGTCCGTCTGTCCGTCACACTGTAATGTCCCAGAGCAACCACATTTGCACATTTGGCAGGCACCGATAATAGAAAAATAGATAAATAATTGATCGTTAAGAATCATGTGGAATTTTGTGTGTATCGTCATCATCTATATATATAAAATTGAGTATGTGGACTTTGTTTCAAGTTCTGTGTTCGGCTGCAGCTATGCCATTTTACGTGTGATCGGGCCGAAACCTTCAGCGTGTGTAAATGGCACCCGTACGGGTGGCCTGACGGAGCCAGATTTTTTAATTAGCTAATGATTATCTATTGATCTATCTATCCCTCCATCCATCCATCCATCCATCCATCATTTTCTTTTGCACATTTAATTCTTGTAATTGTTAAATTAAGATTTTACCATTCTACCATTGAATAGATGTGTTACTTGTGTCACTCTGCCTTAAAGAGCTGCTGACAATAAAATAATTTAACCAATTATTTTCATCAAAGCTACTGAATGTCGGCATGAAATATTGGCTAACATCACCTTAATCTCAATTATTATGATCCCTATCCGCTTCGAAGAACCCATATCAGATTAAAACAATATTGCCAAAATTGAAACATTCTACTGATATTATTGTGGAAGCTAAAATTGTGATCTACAGTTAATCATGCAGCGATATTTAGAAACAAATGACTTAAAGGAACACTCCGCCCATTTTCAACCAGCTTTGTATCATTAGAACATCAGTAGTATATCAGAAAACTGTAAATGGTTTTGAAGTCTGTCATTTAATTTGACAGTTATTGAGTGTTAAAGTGTAATTAACTAGTAACTCATTAACTCAAATCAACTCAAACTGTAAAGGGTTTTGAAGTTATTCATCTAGTTTGACAGTTATTGAGAGTTGATTTTAGTTAATGGGTTATTAATTTGAGTTAGTGTGGACCAGTGATGTCACTGGTCCACACTTTAACACTCAATAACTGTAATTAAATGACAGACTTCAAAACAGTTTACAGTTTTCTGATATACTACTGATGTTCTAATGATACAAAGCTGGTTGAAAATGGGCGGAGTGTTCCTTTAAGATCTTCCAAATGCATTTCTAATGTGACTGTGTTTGATGCTGTTTGATGCTTGCATTGCATGTGTCATCATGATGAACCGTGCAGTGTCTTCTAGTATTTCCCAGACTGACCCCCATGTGTCTCCCAGCAGGGCTATGTCCTCGGCAGCCACCACACCTCCATCTGTGGACAAAGTGGACGGATTTTCGCGGAAGTCTGTCAGGAAGGCCAAGCAGAAGCGGTCGCAGAGCTCATCCCAGTTCCGCTCTCAGGGCAAACCCATAGAGCTCACGCCCCTGCCACTGCTCAAGGGTAAGAGGGAAGGAGGGAAGGGTGTATGTATGTGTGTGGGGGGGTGTCAGCAAGTAAACCACTGGCACCACAAACAGTCCCCCAGTCTGAGGGTGGATGTGCCTTCACTGGGGGGGAGGGGGGTTGTTGAAATATTTAAAGGGAAACTCCACAGAAATGGACTTTGAGCTTGTGATTATGCAAACGCATGGCAGACTCAGGATGTAGTGACCAGGTCATAAAGTTCACCAGCTGCTCACCACAGCTATTGATCCTGAGAATGTTGTTGATTGGACCTTGATTGGTGTAAAATTGACTCATCATTTTTGAGAAAACATTAAAAAACAAAAAGCGACACCTTACCAGCAGGGTCTGAAATGAGCTTTCTGGCTCACCTGTCAAGCGCTGCTATAAAAAAGAAAAGAAGAGGTACATGCCAAGAAAATGTTTAGTATCAGTACAGGAACATGACAGTCATTTCTTCCAACCATTTCATCCATTATGCCTTGCCTAGCTAATATTCTTCTTCCATGTTGGTAGTAGGGATGGGCATTTCTAGCAAAAACACTATTCGAAATTCGCTGGCCAAATTCGAATTTAATTCGAATTTCGAAAATAAAAATAAAAATGTAAAAAAAATAAAAAAAAATAAAAAATTTTTTTTTTTTACATTTTTAATTTTTTTTACATTGACATTTTCGAAAATAAAAAACAGTTTTGACAATCATGAGTGGTTGTGGTTCATTAAATATTTAGTAGGCTCAGGTCTGAGTGCCAAAGGGGTGCCAAAGTCACCCCCTCTCCCTCTTCATGGGATTTCATCCGCCATTCATTTTTCCATAAACCTTGCTTAAAATGCTTATAGCGATTTGACTATACCGGTACTTAGAATCAGGGGAGACAATGCAACATTTCACTCAAAATTTTTTTTTTTTTTTTTTTTTTTTTTTTTTTCGAATTTCGAATTTCAATAATAAAAGTCGACCTTGATAATAACAATGATTATTCGAAAATTCGAAATTCGATGCCCATCCCTAGTTGGTAGGGGTTAGACTAAATTAGTTGAAGAAGCTGGTGAAAGATCCTGTTGTGAATTTGCGATATGAGCATCAACTGGCCTCTTTACATGGATGGAAGCGACTCACTAGGGCGGTGAGTCTTAGCGGTATCTCACCATTCCATTCCCATTCCTGGGATCATGATTAAATTCAAAAGCGATTTTCGATTCAAAATGATTCCCGATTCAAAATCGATTCTCAGCACATAGGGGGATTTCAGGATCTTCTCCAGTCCGCTGTGCACTAACGAAGGCAGAGTTAATTATGGCATGAAAGCAGAATAAATTGTATAAGATCATATAGTTATTTTATTTTAAAAAGTTGTATCAACTGATTGCAATAATATAAACTATGTGTTAAAGGAAATCCTAAGACAAAAGGTAACATTTATGTGTGTGTGTGTGTGTGTGTGCGCGCGCTACATGCTCAGACAGGTAGATGTTCATGGTGATCAGCTATCAAAGTGCAGGGAGGGGCTCTGTGGATAGAAGGTGTATCGCAGACTTAATCCTGAATGCTATCTCAGCGTTTAACTGGGGGGGATTTAGACTTTATTCTGCTCACCTCACACACTGACGTAAGGACTGCATCACATCTGGCTCCTGAAAGCTTCCTTTTCTGGCAGCTAGTTAAATTCAACACACATGTTGTTGGTCAGGATCTGTAACGTTAACGTTATTTGTTTTGCACCTTTCAATATTGCTGGTAGTGATAGGCTACTCCTACTGCTTCAGTCGCCTGTCTCTTGCAAATTGCAAGTTTTTTCCATTAGGATCGATATATATACTGTATATTTTTTTGATGACTTGGCTCTCTCAGACAGACTCTTCGACATGTTTCTCAAAGTGAAAACCAAGTTGGGAGGGGACGTAAGGGTCCCACGCAAGACCGACCCCCCTCTCAAAGCACCCCAATCAAAAAATAAATTATTTCTCTAGACCTATTTATTTACAATTAAGAAATAATTTAGGTTACTACAATAATTAGGTCTACATCAGCCAAATTATGGAAAAGTCTGCAATATTCCATGTTTTACAGTTTCAATTAAATTTGTATTACCAAATTCCATGATTCCGTCCGTTTTTTCCTTTTTGCGGGAATCATTGGCTCTAAATAAGTTCTGTGGTTTACAAAAGTTTATGAAACAGCGAAGTTTGTGTTCAGCAAGATAATCTTCACAAATGAGGGACACTGTTATGACTTTTGTTTTCTCAAAATCCCGTAAAAAAAGAAAACGCATTTACGCTTTGAAAGCTATAGTGATGGTCCGCGTTTGTCAAGTTAATCTTGCACAACACAAACATCACTGTTTCATAAACTTTTGTTAACCACAGTCAGACCTTATTTCAAGCATTAACCAAAATCTCCATACAAAAATCCCACGGACTTTTACACGTAAGAGCTGGAAGTGCTGCTAACGCCCAGGTCTTCCGGACTCATTCCTGCGGTACTCTATATTATTAGACTCTGGGACAGATGGCTTTATACTCCAGGAGCCGAGTGCACCAGCTGGGCGTACGCCTAGGTGTAACGCTACGTCCGACGTAGAACTCAAAGTTACGACTAACTTAATTTTAGGGATGCACCGATATGAAAGTTTTGGCCGATGCCGATAACCGATATTAACATTGCTGTTATGGCCGATAACCGATATTTACCGATGTCGATATGATCTGTATAAAACCACATTTTTATGATCATCACATTTTGTACATACTGAAAAACACATGTTAACACTGAATTTGAAAAAGTTATGCATTTCTTTATTTGCAAAGCCTTTGGAAAAGCCCATAAATCATAGATTTACTGCATTATTTCATATCAATGTGAAGAATTTGGCTGATAATGATAACCGATATTAACATTGCAACATCTGACCGATACCGATATGACCGATATGTTAAAAAATGACCAACATCCGATACCGATATGATTGCCGATATATCGTGCATCCCTACTTAATTTTATGACTAGTGCACCATGCTGTGCCTTGGTGTAACTTTTACGTCTGGTATGGAGCAGGCGTAAAAGTTACACCCAAGGCGTACTAGGGATGGACATTTTAAGCAATTTAAATCCTCGAGTACTCTCCTTCTATTATGAACGAGTGCTCGAGCACTCGCGCGCGCGCGCGGGGGGGGGGGGGGGGGGGGGGGGGGGCGGGCTGTGTGATTACTATGGTAATGACTGAGAATGGGTAATTTGCTGTGTGTGGGGCTGTTCACACATAACGTTTGCATTTTTGCATGGAGGAAGCGCTACCTGGAGCATTTTTTGTTAGGAGAGGGACTGACTGTGATATTAGGTGACGCTAAGCGAACATCTAAAGCCTACCTCAGACAGTATCTCCGATGGTTGGATGGATTGCATTAGCGCTTTGGAGCAGACAAGTTGTGAAACTTAAATAGCCTACATAGCCTACATGTCCATTGTCCAGCAATGTCAGGTTATTGTCCAGTATCATCCATTTTACTTTATGATCACTGTTACATTAACGTAAATCCACGGATTACAAGGTCTGGTGTTCTGCCAAAAAGTGAAAACTGACCAGTGTGATTAACGTTACAGCTACAGCTGAATAGTGATCACCATGAAGCGATTGTCTCCCAAAAAGTGATTCTTTCTCCACATTTCTTGTGACTACCGTTATGGGAAACGACAGTGTAGTCAGTAAACTAGCGTTACTGCAAACTTTTGAATGAGTTTTATCGGGCGTGCGCTATGAAGAAGTCTGCGTCTCCTTCGGGAGCATATCTTCAGCCACCATTTTCGGGATGAGCTGGAAAACTTCCGGTTAAAACTTTCAAAATAATGTTACTTAAACAAAAGTAAATAGCTTATTGATGCACATTGGAGGAGAAAAGGTATTTCAACGAATGAAGCAACAAACCTTGTATCAAAATACTCGTTGTGATGTTATATGGCGTGAAACTGTGGCTGTAACGCATTACTCAAAATAAATAAGGTTACGTTACAATAAGCGTTTTATTTTGAAAGCAACAAAGCGGACGATGTACTTGTACATTCTGGCTGACTTGACGCCCGTGCAGTTCATGCTGCCAGATCCAGATGACGATGCGTGCGTAGATCTTCTAGACCATTTTTAAAGGGGTGCGGAGTGGGGCGAGTACCCGAACAGCAGAAACGTTACTCGACTACTGACGTTATGAACGAGTGCTCGAGTACCCGAGTACTCGCGCCCATCCCTAAGGCGTACCCATACTGACAGCTCTGTGCTGTCAGTGCCGTTCAGTCCTGTGATGCGGGGGAATCTTCTCCAAAAATATCGATCGATATGTGCTGTGAATGGACGTTTTGGGCGCAGGACCTCCGCTCGTCGGCGGGGTTTTAAAAGCTGATGCGTTGGGGAAGATCTTTCCATTTCTTCCTGACTTCGTCAACTGCCCGCAGTGCGCAGTCTGCCATCACATTCAGTACTGATTGCACTTGTGATCAAATTCCATGCATCTTGTTTCTGTTTGTTTGTGTTGGCGCTGTTAAATTTAGCTGTGAGTACGTTTCTATGCTTTGAGCTGAGTTGGAGCTGTCTGTCAGCTGTCTCGAGCTCGTCTGAGAGAAGTGTGTTGCTTGGCAACAACTACGTTTTCACGTGAACTGAACGCGCACGTCCGCAGCCTAAAGACCGGGCGCAGCTACGACCATGTTAAGTCAGGCTTGGTGCACTAGGTGTAAATTCAAATCACAACGTCGGGCGTAGCTAAGACTGGCGTAAGAGTTAAGACCTACTGTTTTACGCCCAGCTGGTGCACTCGGCTCCTGGGTTTCTGGTGTTGAGCAGACATCTGCACCAAGACTTGGGTTTCCGTGCGCTGTGTCACTGTATATAGTTCCATTTGTGTTATTTCATAGTCATAGATAGCAGATGATGATGTTGCTCTGACTGCCCTTTCTGCTGTGTGACAGTTTCCCCCTCAGCCTCCTCTACCTGTGATCTGTTAACATGATATAACTGGCAGGGAGATGGTTTCCCTCTCAGCCTCCTCTACCTGTGATCTGTTAACATGATATAACTGGCAGGGAGATGGTTTCCCTCTCAGCCTCCTCTACCTGTGATCTGTTAACATGATATAACTGGCAGGGAGATGGTTTCCCTCTCAGCCTCCTCTACCTGTGATCTGTTAACATGATATAACTAGGGATGCAACGATTATTTTTTTTGATCCACGATTATAGTCTGAGAAAAAACCACGATTATCACGGTTTCACGATTATTGTTATGGACGTATAAAAATCACATGAGCATTCTCTAAATAGAGGTTTTATTGTATTTCCCCCACAATCTTAACAGTTGCTGCCTTCCGGAATACTAATGCACGATATGGATTTTTACAGCCGATAGTATAGGCCTACGCTAACCGATAAATATTCTCCTGGCCAATAACCGATACGATAAACATACTATGTTACTTTTTTCACATTTTTGTATTTAAAAAAATAAGTTCTTAACCTGTATTTTATGCACACCTGGGATTAAAAAAAGAAGAAAGGGCAGATGTAGTGAGCAAAGATGGATGATTTAATATTCCATGGCTCTGACCTAATCAAATCTAACTGACATCACTATTGTGAACATAAAACAAACAACATTTCTGATATAATATGATTGTATTAGTAAAGTGTATCACTCAATATTCAATACAAAAAATATTTTATTATTACTTTATAGAAGCGAAAGCCTATAGCTGCTTAGTCTGCAGAAAAAAACACAAAAGGCATAGTAACTTAGACTCTTATTGGCATGTTACTGGCAACTAAATGTGCCGTCTGAAATGAATTTTGCATTGGGGTCAGTTCTATTGAAGTGATGATGGGGCAGGCATGGAAAGCCTCACTATAAGCCATCATGTGTCGTTTCACTTTTTACTGGAAAATGCTCCCTCTGGATTAAAGAAAGGACACTCTGTGGTGTTGACTGGTGTTTGTTATGTAAATGTGCGCATTTGTTTTCCTTGTCTCAGTCAGATCATGCAGCCGATCTACACCATGACTGCCAAGCAGCTAGCTACGTTAGCTTCACGTTATTAGGCCTACATGTAACGTTAGCGGGTTGCTTTTGGAGTTGACACAAACCCTTGATGTTTCTTTTCATGTAAAGCATGAGGTTCTCTATGGTTTAGGCCAGCGCTGGGAGCATGAAGTGCTTTAAATGCGGGGATGTTTGGTCACAACGAGCTTGAGGAACTATGTACGCCAGGCCATGGCCAGCTAGCTAACATTAGCCACAACAGCTAACGTTAACGTCAATGACTGTATGTTAACGCTAAACAAATCCGCTGCCTCTTCCCCACGTTTGGCTTAACGTAACACCAGCTCAGACTTTCCCCTAATCTCAGAAACCTTGCGGGACATGTATTGCAACATTTATGTTGGGCTGGCATCCATGGCTAGGCTACAGACTGGCTACTACTGGGAGACATGGCAGCTGCCTGTGTTTGGTGCCTCCGCTAAATAGTCCGTGCGGAAACGAAGCGAGAGAGACAGGTTCCTCTCCTTCCAGCGCCGTCTGCGCCGCATGGGAGTTTAAACTGACGGACTGTTGTGAAACAAAACACTCGGTGTAGCGGAGCCTCTGCGGTTATATAACCGTGACGTTTTAAATCGTGGTTAATAGTCAAACCGGTTAACCCCTGCATCCCTAGATATAACTGGCAGGGAGATGGTTTCCCTCTCAGCCTCCTCTACCTGTGATCTGTTAACATGATATAACTGGCAGGGAGATGGTTTCCCTCTCAGCCTCCTCTACCTGTGATCTGTTAACATGATATAACTGGCAGGGAGATGGTTTCCCTCTCAGCCTCCTCTACCTGTGATCTGTTAACATGATATAACTGGCAGGGAGATGGTTTCCCTCCCAGCCTCCTCTACCTGTGATCTGTTAACATGATATAACTGGCAGGGAGATGGTTTCCCTCCCAGCCTCCTCTACCTGTGATCTGTTAACATGATATAACTGGCAGGGAGATGGTTTCCCTCTCAGCCTCCTCTACCTGTGATCTGTTAACATGATATAACTGGCAGGGAGATGGTTTCCCTCTCAGCCTCCTCTACCTGTGATCTGTTAACATGATATAACTGGCAGGGAGATGGTTTCCCTCTCAGCCTCCTCTACCTGTGATCTGTTAACTCATTCATGGCCAGTTTAGGACTGCCAATATTTAGCACAGGCCAAAGATTTTCATAATTGTTGGTCATCTTTCAAGACCCACAGTAAATTATCTATTAGCACCAAAGTGATTTGCAATACCTCAAAATGAAGATGTACGTCTCTGGGTTCACCAGGAAAAAAAAAAGTGAGCTTTTAGCATGTTCTGTACTCTACTTATAGCCATTTATATACACCCTGTTTTCACCAAAAAGGTCTCTCTGAGAAGAGAAACAGCAGAAAAGGCCATTTTTGTAAAAGACACAATCTCAGGCAGAACTCGCTCTCAATTCTTTTATTTTGAACTGTATTGACATCAGACATGTAAATATTATTCGTTATGACACAAATGACAAAAAAAACAAACAAAAAAAAATATATATATATATATATATATACATGAAGTGCTTTTTTTACATTCAACAATACAGTTTACTCAGTGTGAGTGAGTGTACAGACAGACAGACAGACAGACAGACACACACACACACACACACACACACACACACACACACACACACACACACACACACACACACACACACACACACACACACACAGAGAGAGTTCTGTCCACAGCTGCTGCTGGATCGCACCTCCTTTCCAGGGAACACTATTGATTGCCCCGCAAATTAGCATAGGAGGGGAACACCAAACTGGTCTGAGATCAGCATCTAGCCTCCTCTGCCTCTGCATCGTTTTCCTCCTCTCGTTCGGGCTGGGACGAATGCTGCGACACAGGAACGGGTCCGGCTTGGCTTTGGGACCAGGCGCTGGAACCGGATCGATCATGTTCGTCACGGGTTTGACTACCGCGAACAACTCAATCCAGGTTTGCCCAGCAAGGCGACCAGCGCAGCGCGCCGAGGGGCGTTTCAATGGCGTTTCTCCTCTCTGCAACAGGCAGCGTTTCTCCGTTTTCTCCTCCTCTTCCATTTCAAAACAACAGCTGCGGCATGTGTTTGATAACGTGTTGTCGGCTTGTCTTTGAGGCAGGGACCTGATACCATGTCACAGGCTGGGGAAGTCTTTGAACTACGCGCTGCACTAATAAAAACAAAAACACGTCAAACACGTCATTGGCGGGGAGGGCTATTCCTGATAACACGTCAAAGACGTCTTTGGCGGTGAATGAGTTAACATGATATAACTGGCAGGGAGATGGTTTCCCTCTCAGCCTCCTCTACCTGTGATCTGTTAACATGATATAACTGGCAGGGAGATGGTTTCCCTCTCAGCCTCCTCTACCTGTGATCTGTTAACATGATATAACTGGCAGGGAGATGGTTTCCCTCTCAGCCTCCTCTACCTGTGATCTGTTAACATGATATAACTGGCAGGGAGATGCGTATCTGCTGTGTTGTATTCACTGGCTGAAGGCTCAACCCACTTAGGAATGTTTTACACCAGCGCTCGGAGAGGGAGAGGTCAGGGATTCACATTTTGCCAAGATTTTAGTTTAGTTTTGACGACTTTTACTTTACTTTCTAATAAGGATTCTGTTTCCCTTTGTTGCATCCTGGCTGTATTTTCAATGTTGTTTCCCCCCCTTCTCTCTTACGATGTGTTTTGTTATGATCTCAGCTATGTGATTCTTCTTTCTTGTTTGCATCTAGTATTTTTTTTGACACGTCTCCCATTTGTTTGAAATGGAGATTCCTGTTTTCTTCCCGTCTTATCTGTTTCATCGTGATTTTTCAGGATGTCTCTTTTAATGAGATGATATCTCTTTCTTTTCTGGAATTTTTGGACAAACATGACACCCATTCTTTTTGCAGTCGAGTTTCCTGTTTTTCTTTGCTTTTCCATTCATTTTTCTCATGCTGCTAGAGGATGCAATTGTTTATGAGAGAGCTGTATCAGCGATATGACTTATCAGTGCAGTATCTTCTCACATAGCTACCTGTTTTCCTTCGTTTTACTAATTTAATTTCAGTGTTTCCTCTGATTTTTTTCAACAGTGGTGGCAAAGTGTTTTGTTGTACCTCGGTCGTACACGTGCGGTACGCTGGCGGTCGGAGTGAATGATCAATATCTGGTCATTAAAAATATCTAATTAAGTGATACTTGAATGCAAAACAAACTTGAGAAAATGTTTATGTCCATACTTAAGAACATGTTTATGTAAATAATTTAAATTTTTAAAACATAATATACAAAACTCGCTTGGAGTGTTTGACATAGGATTTTGAGAGATTTTGGTGGTTGGCGTTTGGTGGTTGGCCCTCGGGATACTTTACATAAGCATTGTTGGGAATGTAAAAATCTGTCTTCACTTCGCCAAGTTTCGTCTACCTTTCATTGTTTTTCGCTTCTGTGTTCTTTTGTTCGTTCTCTGTAACGTTAGATTAAAGTGTGATGTGATCTGAATTGTGTCTCGCCCCGCTCACAAATAATAGTTTTTTTCTCCAGGCATTGCCTGTCCTACTCTGCCTCTGATTGGAGAGTACACATACCCTTTGTTGCTGGGCTGGTTCTGATTGTATAAGACCAGAGTAGCTCTGGATAATACTGCATTCAAGACAACTCGGAACCAAACTTTCAATTTGGATTTTTCCGACCCCTGGGATAGTTGCATTTACACTGTTTTTAACTCGCAGGTCGCAGCAGGTCATTCTAATTCAAAAAAAGAAAAGAAAAGAAAGAAAACACTTATAAACTTCATCACAAGCTTGACTCTCCCCAGAAACATGTGAAATGTGTGTGTATATGCTATCTTGATACCAAAGACTTGAGTGCTGTTGTAGCTATGGTTGATGTGTGTGTGAGTGATGTGTGTGTATCTGTGTGTTCAAGCTACCAAGATTCCAGTCATTGAATGCTATTTATTTTAGTTGCCTACACCCCCCCCCAAGATATCGTGCTATATTTAGTTTGTGTGGCTGCTGTCTTTATAACACAAAGGCTCTGTTGAATACTTTGTTTTGATTGGCTGAGAGGTAGAGATGGTGCCGATACGGAGTGTGCGTTCTCCCACACGCTGCTATCAATCAGCTTCTGCCTGTAAGTGAAGTGACCTTTGACCCCCTGTAGCACGAGTTCTGTATGCAGTCAAGCAGTGGAAGGCACAGGCAGTCAGAGCCTGGCCTGTCACCTGCACCACACCAGGAGACTGGAACAGGCAGTCAGAGCCACTGCCTGTCACCTGCACCACACCAGGAGACTGGAACAGGCAGTCAGAGCCAGGCCTGTCACCTGCACCACACCAGGAGACTGGAACAGGCAGTCAGAGCCTGGCCTGTCACCTGCACCACACCAGGGGCCGGTTGCACCAACTGGTCTTAACTATGCCTGGTCGTAACTCCTATGTCGGTCTTAGTTAAGACCAGTCTTTAGAGTGGACTTACGCCTGTTGCCCCAACAGGGCTTACGTCTGGTCTTAACTACGCCGGTCGTAGCGCGTCCATGTGAAAGCATGGGAATGCCCACTGGAATGCGGCACGCGACCTGTTTAGAAGAGTGTGCCGACGTCAAACGACGCTCCGCTGATGGGTAATTGGCTGTAATAGTGTGGCTAATGTTAGCGGCTAACTGTTACTTGTCGTTACTTTACATGGCAGTAAAATGCCACTGAATGACCAAATTGATTTAACTTTTAACCATTTCGATTTCCACTTTCCATACGGACCCCCAGCATTGGTTAGTTGTTAACGTTGTGACTATATTTATAACGTTTATAACGTACTCCGGTTTGCGGTTTATAATTGAGGGCTGAATACAGCCGTGCTGAGGGGTTGTGACTATTGCGCAACACACAGGTGAAAACCGTCTATACTGCACCTTACGCCTGCTCTGGACTAGGCGTAATATTTACGACCGGTCTTAGTGAGAAACTGGCGTAGCTGTTAGGTCGTAAAGTTACGACCGACTTAGCTTAAGACCAGTCGTAAGACCAGTTGGTGCAACCGGCCCCAGGAGACTGGAACAGGCAGTCAGGGTTAGGATTAGGGCTGTCAAAAATAATCGATTATAAGATGCATCGCGATGCGAACGTGGACGATTCTGCATCGATTCACTTAATGTCAAAAATCGATTATTACATTACATTTTCTGGGAAACGGAAGGTTAGATCGCGATGCCTAATATGCCTATAAAGGAATATAGCCTATGTATTTTTTCACCCCGAATCCAACGCCGCCACCCCTGAGTCTCTACGAGTTATGGTTGCGGAGCTACGTCCACCCTGCATGCAGGGCTACAAGAGACAGAGTAGTGTCAAGCCGTTTGTCGGCTAGCAGCTAGCGTTAGCACTTTTGCTTATCTTATCAAGTGTTGAACTTACTGTAGCTGCGGGGGAATCAATGGACTGTCCAGCCTGTTATTTTGTGACCCTGCTGGGTTTGGATAGTGAAATAGTGGAAGCATCTGGCAGGTTTTGAAGTCAGTCAGATACGATGAAATGTGGGTGGAAAATAAACTGATTTCCTCCTCCAGTGACGTTCTTCCTCCTAGCTCTCCTGGAGGTGCAGAATCAAACCCGTCTATCAGCGATGCAAGTAAATGTGGAAAATGAGAATTATGGCTTCTTGGAGGAAGATATCTCATTTCAGCAGCAGGCAGGCTAATCCGCCCCAGATTTTCTCCCTGAGCTGAAGGGGTTGTTGGTGTTTTCAGCTTGAATGAGTTTTTTTTTTACCTCACGTCTCCGGCTCACCTCCACCTCATGTACAGTAGGACGGCTCTCCGTCTCTGACCTCCCTGCCTGGGCAGCAGCAGACTTAAAAAAGAGAGGAGCAGAAATAGAATGAGAGAGAGAGACTGGGATGTACAATACCACCCAGCGCTTCTGGTCTCCTGGTCTCCGTTCGGCCAATGAAGCCCCTCCCGACGCTCTTGCCTCCCCCCTTCCTCCACGTCCTCCCCTCGGGGGGGAAACCCGATCCACGCGGTGTCTCTTTACGCCTTTCCAGCCCCACTCGCTACAAACAAGCCGCAAGACGAGCGCGGTGGATCCACCAAAGTTCTCTTCTCCGCATGTTCCGCTCAAATCGGCTCAGATTGCCACTTTCATGACTATCGTTTTCTACCGGCGGAACTTGCCAGGCAACGGGACCGGCTGACTGAGTGAGTGCCAGTATTGTGTGTGTGTGTGTGTGTGTGTGTGTGTGTGTGTGTGTGTGTGTTGTGTTCTGTGTGGGGGCGCACACGCTACTTCACACAGGAGTGTGGAGTGTTATAGTTAGCCTGTGCTGTCAAGGGCTGCCCCTGCCTGCCTGTCGGTCGGCCTGCTGGTATGTCTGTGTGAGGCAAGCGGAAAGGTGGACTTATAAATGGACTGGAGACAGTAACTGAAGACAAGTGGCGTTACTGGCGGTGGCGGAGAGAGAGAGAGGAGAATGGTGAAAATAGTGCGTTTCTCCCGTGGATTCCAGCTAGAAGAATGTGACTGGGTTTGTTGTGGAGCAAGTGTTGACATTACAGGAGGGTGGGTCTGGGTCAGGTTCATAGCAGTGGATTTGAGCACGTGTTGAGAGAGGAGATGGTGACACAACACAGACACCAGTGGACGGTGGCTGACTGACACGCACGCAGACGGATGACTTGGCTGGAAGGTATAGCAGGAGAGAGGAGTGATTTTTGGGGCGGGGGGGCAGGTGCAGGTTCTGGCCGGGGGGGGCAGGACAGGTGGCTGCTCTGGCGGTGGTGGCGTTTATTGTGCTGCTGCTCCTCGCTGGCTGCAGGAATGCCTGCTATGTGCGTCCTCACCTGGGCCCGTGAACACAGCCTTTGTGCAAACCATCCTAGACATTACTACTAATATCTGCTGCCTCAAGAGAACCGCTACCTTCTACATTTATGCTGAATCCAAATGTCCACCCTCCAGACTTGCAGACTTCAGTCATACTTACCCTGCCATTATATAAGCCACTGATAGATGGGTCTTTATTTCTATACAACAGGGATGCACCAATATATCGACTGTATATCGGTATCGGCCGATATTGGCCTTGTTGACTGCAGTTGGCCATCGGCAAAAAAAGATGGCATTCACCTAGAGCCCTATGAAATCCGCGATTGCAGAAACATGGACGGAATCGCGGAATTGACCAGTAAAAATGGAATCAAGTGTAAAATGTGGAATACTGCAGAATTTGCCATAATTGGGCTGAAATTCAACTATTAAACAGGCTAAACTGTAACAAGTTTACATATCAGCAGCAATGTACCATTCATGCCGGTATGGGAGCAGCCATCTTAACTCTTCTTCTAGTATGAACTGTCGTTCATTTCACAGCATCTCAACAGTGACTACTTTATGATAGTGTCCCTAGTGGTGGACTGTAGAATACATGTAAATGACAGAACACAACAGAAGTCTGTCTGTCTGTCTGAAGTGACATATGTCTAAAAACTCTGAAGTGAATGTTTTGTTCACAGTTGTTTTTTCTTTACTTGAAGCACACAATGAGAAGCTTATAAGCACTTTACAAACAAAAAATTTAAATAATTTGAATAGAATGTTTTGTACAGTCATCTACTGTATTTCTGACTTGAAGCACTTGTTAAAAATAGTGCACTGTTGTGTAAATTGACTATTATATCTATTCTTATTAAATTGTGAACATTTATTCATTCCCACTTATTAGACACTGCCTGTGTTGCTGCAGACCAGGGATTCCGCTAGGCATTTTTCCAGACGGCCAATGCAGCCGTAACGTTCCCGAATTCCGGCCATATCGAATATTTACCGGCCACTATTAAAAAAAGGATGTTATAAAATAATTGTTTCCTAAATAAACGTTTTGAATCCATTTATTTCTCTATAGTCGATTCTTTATAGCCTCTATAGTCGATCATCTTTATTCCAGTGTTGTCATTAAGAGGCCGATTTTGCAGCAAGAATATTTAATTAGTCTGCATTCAACAGACACATCGTTCTCGGTAAGGACGCTTTCGTTATTGAAACAGACAACATGCATGCTCCTACTGTAGCCTATCTGCATTTGCAGACACTCATGAACCCATATCTTCTGGACAGTGCCTTGATGAAAAAACAACGTAGCTAAAAGTAATAAGTGCGACTGTCAGTGCAGACAGCGCACAACTTGAATGTCCAGCAATAGGCTACGCACCTTAATCTCCCTCCACACCTGGCACCTGCGTCAGCTCGTTCTCGGTAAAATGGTAAGCATTTTGATTCATCTCATCATACGAGCGTCGGTAAAAAGGCTTTTTACCTTTTTACAGCCTACGTCGGGTCTCTTTCGCTTTTGATGGTGGCAGGCACGCTTCTGTTTCTTCTTGAGGAAGAATAGCAGGTGCTTGACGCTTTCCTGCCGTCTTGCTGGCCTCGGCTGAAGTACTTGTCGTTGCACGATCTAGATTAAAAAAAGGACCGGCCTAGCAAGGGATGTCTGTTTTGACATTTGGGTTTCCTCCTGCATCAAGTCACAGCGGGTCCAGCGCTGGCCGGCGGGACTGATGCAGCGTGTGCAGCTTTTGAACGCCGCGCTACAGTAAAGAAGGCGTCTGCTATAGTTTTCTTTTTTTCCCAAACACTCAACATAACAGCGGGGGCGGATTTTTTTTTTTAATGTAAGTCTCTATTTAAGTCGTAGCTTATTGGCAACATCACTTAGGCTATAGGTCACACAATATTAGGCTATTTTATACAAGGAATTTATTTATCTGGCATATTTTCAACCGGCCACTTGAGCCGGTGACCTTTTAATTTGCCGGCCCACGGCAACAAGTATCGGCTAAAGGCCGGCAATTGCCGGCTAACGAAATCCCTGCTGCAGACACACTGTGCAGCCCATCTGTCTGTGTTGCTGCAGACACACTGTGCAGCCCATCTGTCTGTGTTGCTGCAGACACACTGTGCAGCCCATCTGTCTGTGTTGCTGCAGACACACTGTGCAGCCCATCTGTCTGTGTTGCTGCAGACACACTGTGCAGCCCATCTGTATGTGTTGCTGCAGACACACTGTGCAGTCCATCTGCCTGTGTTGCTGCAGACACACTGCAGTCCATCTGCCTGTGTTGCTGCAGACACACTGTGCAGTCCATCTGCCTGTGTTGCTGCAGACACACTGCAGTCCATCTGCCTGTGTTGCTGCAGACACACTGTGCAGTCCATCTGCCTGTGTTGCTGCAGACACACTGCAGTCCATCTGCCTGTGTTGCTGCAGACACACTGTGCAGTCCATCTGCCTGTGTTGCTGCAGACACACTGCAGTCCATCTGCCTGTGTTGCTGCAGACACACTGTGCAGTCCATCTGCCTGTGTTGCTGCAGACACACTGTGCAGTCCATCTGCCTGTGTTGCTGCAGACACACTGCAGCGGCTGCAGAGACACTGTGCAGCCCATCTGCCTTTGTGGTTGCAGACACAGTGTGCAGCGGCTCCAGACACACTGTGCAGCCCATCTGCCTGTGTTGTTAGCTCCTCCAGTTTGCCCATGACAACTGGATGTGTCAGTGATTGACAGGGGCCTGGCTGGCGCCTCACGGGGAGCCTATATGAGACCTGAGAACATGGACATATGGGAATGGCTTGGTTACCAATATGTATTTATATGTTTGAGTTTTTCCGTTACACAAGTACCAGGCTTTTGCCTCTTAGCATGAGCCAACATGTGTTTGGCCTACAGTTGATGTAGGAAGTAGGGATGCCGACGGCTTGTCGGTAAAACATTTAAACACCCACTCCCTCACTAGTCGGCATGAGAAATACTAGTCAGTTAAATGATAAATTAAATGATCATAATAATAAACAATGCAGGTGGGAGCTGTTGTGTCTTTATCAGCCACTACTGTCTGTAGCCCCCCCCCCTCCTCTAATGCTCCGATGTAAACAAACCAGCCATGTGTTAGTGGGAGTGGAGCATTGGCTGTAACGTAGTGCAGTGGAGCAGAAGGGAGATGGCATCTCATAAATCCAGCGCAGTTTGGCAGTATTTTGATCCAGTAAATGAAAATATGGTTGTATGTCGGCTGTGTCAGATAAAACTGGCATATAACACTAACCAATCGATCGACATTCAGCACAGGCATGTGAACGCAAGGACATGTGGACGCTATGGCATTGCTAACGTGTTAGCCAGACAAGCTAACCCGTAGCCACACAAGAGTTGTTGTTTTCTAATGTGCAATGTTCATAAACAGCGTAAGATGTGAATATTGACGATTAGGACAAACGTAATGAACGGTTTCAAATGGCTCTTAAATACACACACTGTTTTTTCAGACAAAGTTTTAACCTTATAGATTAAATTGCGCTCAGTTTTGGCTGTTTTCTGAGTGTTTTCTTACTTCTAGACTAGTCGCCATTAAAATTTCCGTTTAAACGTCAGGAAAATTAGTCGCCACCGGCATCCCTAGTAGGAAGACTATCAGTATGCTGTTCTAGGCCTCCTGTAGGTATGGACTGTCAGTAGGATGCTGAAAGAGTTGTGCAGTGTTACTGTTTTCATGATACTAAAGTTTGACTTCAATACAATACTGAATTTAAATCTTGATTGGGCGAATATATTGTCGACCGACGATTGGCTGAGTCCACTGGCGGTTGATTTTTTGGGGCGATTTTAATTTTAATTTACTAGCGTGTGAGTATATGAGAGAGAGCGGGAGGGAAAGACAGAGAAGAGCGCAAGAGACAGAGAGAGAGAGATATGCGGCAGACACACGCACAAGCCAGGGATTCCGTTAGCCGGTAATTGCCGGGTTTTAGCCGGTATTTGACGTGGGCCGGCAAATTAAAAGGTCGCCGGCTCAAGCAGCTGGTTGGAAATGCCAAATAAATATGCCAAATAAATAAATTCATTATATAAAATAGCCCAATGTGACCAGTGATGTTGCCATAAGCTACAACTTAAATATAGACTTAAATATATTATATATTTTCGCCCCGCTGTTATGTTGAGTATTGGTTGAAAAAGGGAAAAAATACAGCAGACGCTCTTTAACTGCCATGCAAAAGCCGCACACTGCAGCTGTGCATCCCGCAGCCGACAGCGCTTTGGCTTGACACAACAGACCGAAATGTCAACGCAGACATCCCTCTGCCAGTTCTTTTTATGTAACGATGGTCCAGAACAAGATCCAACCAGCCATGAGAAGCCGCCACAGTGAGGAAAAGTTGGGTTGGTAAGAATCGCAAGTTTGCTTTGCACATGTAGCGGAGCGCTGATCATGAAGAAACTGCCACGACAGAGAAGTCCTCTGCAGGTTGTAAAGCTTATTATTATGTTCGTTAATTTAGCCATTAATTATCAACATCATTTCAGCATAAATATGCCTAACCTATAGAACCTCAGTTGATTTGCCATTTAAGGAGGAGTATTTAATGGGCAGCTTTCATTTATTTGTCGGAACGACTATCGCGCATCATCTCAAAGCTCACAACACGCAACAAGGGATTTCGTTCTCAGATGTAGGCTACAGGTAACACAAGGCTAATATTCTTACCTTTGCCCTTCAGTTTAAAGTAAAGCAAATATTCTCATGTTGTGAAGTAGGCTATAAGTCCGTTCTGAAAGCGAGTTGGATGCCCGCGTGTCAACCAGCTGCAGTCCCTCGTCATCGTTGTCAATATAGACCCGCTTCAGAAAATATAGACTATAAAGTTTGACTGACTGCACGTCTCATCTCTGGCTTGTTGCAGGTAGGCAACTTCTTAATTTAGATTATCTTTCAAGTTATTTAATTTCATGTTCTTGGATGCAAAGAGACATTTAATGTAGGCCCGCCAGTGTCTTTCTTTAGGCTTAATTAAATGGGAATATATGACAAACTCAGTTCACAAAGTTTGTAACGAGTTCATTCACTATAATAAAATACATTTGTTGGACGATTGGATAATAGCTTTTGTTTTTTGTGTTTTATTGATTAATCTTAATGGGTCTGCAAACCCGAACCTAATTAATTAAATAAGGAGCGGTGTGCAGCTCGCTCCCTTTGCACTTGCAAGCGCAGACCACAGTGAATAGTTAGATAATTATTTTGAAATCAAAAATTGATTTAAAATTAAGATTTCGTTTGCTAAAAATTATGCAATAATATGTTATGTATTTAAGAAATGATTAGGCTACATCTATCTTTATTCAATAGGCTACATTTTGACTGGGCCAGGTGTTGCACACACATATTACATTACAATATATATTATGCGTCCACTTACCGTGACGCGCGGGGGACGCGCCGGCGGCATTAAACGAGCGCACCCAGTTCAGACTCAGAGAAGCCTCCCCTCCCCCTCCTCCGCTCTAGTGCTTCTCTGCACTGGGTGCGCTTGTTTAATGATGCCGGGGCGTCCCCCGCGCATGAGAAGTCAGTTCTTTTGTTGTGATAACTTTTAAGACAAAGAAGAAACTTCACGTTCTTACCTGTTTACAACCCAAAGTGAGTACAAGTCTTCAACTGTGAATTTAACTCTCCTGTTTCCAAAGTGAAAGTTGAAGTTGATACAGCACTAGCAATATTGAACGGCGCAAAACAAATAGGCTAACGTTAACGTTACAGATCCTGACCAACAACATGTGCGTGTGTGTTGAATTTAACTAGCTGGTAGAAAACTGACAGAATTACTGGCGGATATAATGTTAGATTCGCGTGGACTTTTGAACCTAATAAGAGAGAGTTGAGGAGACTGGAGAGAGTTGAGAGAGCACAGCAGCTACTGCTAGCTGTTACACACTGCTTGAGTCGCCTGGCTCTGTGCAGTAGTAGCCTGCCTGTCGGTCTCATGAAGAGCTCAGCTATCCTGCTTTTAACGTGCATTGCAGCGGCGGATGGCATAAATGACGATGCCATCGTTCAAAACGTTGTTTCACTGTAAAACAATCACGATGGATATTTTGGTGACATCGCACAACCCTATTGCCCAGCCCTATGTGATACAACGACAAATGTGGAAAAACATCCAGCTATGTGCTACCATGCTTGACTTGACAGTACTACTGGATGTCGGTCATTTAGTTTCTGGCGCCACTTTTGTCAACCAGTTCATGTACTAAAGCTGGAAACATGCTACAACGTCAGTCTCCACTTGGAGTGTTGCCGAAGGCAGCTAGACCTATATACTCGGAACGTCAGCTTGACGAGCGGGTCACAGGGAGTCCCCAGCAAAATGAGTAAATTGTGTTATTTCACTCGGATTTCAATGACTTAGCCCAGGGGGTTCCCAAACGTTTCCGTCCAAGTACCACTATGTACCAAACCAAATTTCCCAGGGACCACGTCCACTGCGTATACCCCCCCCCCCAAAATAAATGTTGCTGTTTTAACCTAGCCTAGGTAAACCCAGCCCCCACGTGATCTGCTCTCATTGTTCCCAGTCACTAGGTAGTAGTGACTGAGAACAGGTCTGAGAGCAGGTCACGTGGGGGCTGGGTTCACCCAGGCTAGTTTTAACCATGCAATAGCAGCAGAAAGGCTAAATGACAATATAAGGCTACTAGCTGGTTCAAAATGGACACGTGGCCTCGCCTGTTCTATTGGCATGCGCAGTGAACAATCACCTGCCCTATTGGCATGCCGCAGCGCACAATTGCACAACTTCGCATCACTGTCACTGATGATGTCACAATGCCTATGACATCATTGATGATGTCACAATGCCTATGACGTCATCAGTGATGTCAAGATTTTTTCTTTTCCAATAATGTCACTGATTACATCACTGATGATGTCATAGACATTGTGAAATCTTCAGTGGGACAAAAATGGAAACAAACGGATATTGCCCACTGAAACAGATATTGCCCACCTTTTATATAAAAAATAAAGGAAAAGGAGGAGGATTGCAATCACAGGCACCTTTTTTCAACTGCAAATGATGTACCCAAAGGATTTTTTGTCAACATCTGTTTCATCCAGGATAAAGTTTCCACTTTGTTAATCTCAGTTCAAGCATTTCTATTGCAGCAAAATGGGATTGTCAAGCAGACAGACTGACCAACACTGTCATAAAAACCTGTCATAAATGTTGCAAGCACTTGACAATTTATATCACATATCGCGATATTTGGCATACGATATATTGCAACACTGCTGTATCGATCTCCTCCCACCCCCATGTCGTGTGGTCTCTGTCTTCATAGTTTGAACAGAACAGATGTTATGACTGCTCCTCACTGTAATCCTTGATGTAATGTGTAACCCCAGAGGCCTACAGGCTTTGTAGTGGCAGTACTGATGCTATGATGCTATGCAGCTCAACAGGAAATCAGAGGCACAGTTGCTGAGTTGATTGAGGTGCTTACATGCACAGTGTATCCGTTCACTGTTCTTAAGCATTGTTGCAGAAGGAGAAGAGGTTTGAATTGGATAACGGGTGGGGATGTTCAAACATAACATCCTGGTGCGACTGTTTCATCTCTCCCCATGTAAATACAATTAATTTCTCCCCCACAGAGCTTCATGGTTTTAAGCTTGGCCATGTATGTAAGTTGGAACCAGGGTTTCCTTGTCGGTCCACATGTCCTGGAAGATTTCAATGTCCTGTACAAATGGGAGACATTCTGGTCAAATAGGATCTGTGTTTGAGCTTAAACAATAGCTAGCATTCGATCAGCATCATCACGGTCACTGCGGCCATATTGTTGACATAGTGCTGCAGGTGTCAACTAGTGACAGCCTAGGTCAGTGATTCCCACCCAGGGGTATGTACCCCTAGGGGTACTTGAGCCGCTTGCAGGGGGTACATGGAAAGATTTGGGATTACAAATTATTTCCAAAATGGGCGAAAAAAAATCCAAGTCATTTCATAAGCCCATTGCTAAAATGGTATGTGCACACCAGCAACCTGTTCTCCCTGGCTGGTGTCAACTGTTACACTACTCCGTTTCTGTTGGGTTAGGATGTATTACAAAATAGCGATGGTGGCCTGTGTTATACACGGCTGTAATGACAGCAATAAAACCCCTGGGGTTAATTTGTATGCTTTCTTCCTTTCTTTTCCTGAAAAACTGCTGCTGAAGTGTCCTGGAGCAAGGTGCTTAAAGACCCCATGAAACGCCATCTTTACTTGGGGCGGGTTGGTTCATAAGTCTAAACACTGGAGTATCAGCCAAGTAGAGAAAGGCAGTTTTATTTATGCCTACTGGTGCAGCATAAGGTCACCATTAAAGATATTCTGTTTGCCAGGTAGTAAAAGTAATAGGAGTTCATGTCATGGGAACTTTAACACATGATTGCACCCGAACTGCGCAGTAACGACATGCTGTACTCTGTATGTGTGTGTAGGGCTGGGCGATATGATGATATATTTCGTCTGGACGATAGAAAATGTATTTCGTTTCATATGTTGCTCTATCGTTTATATCGTTGTGTTGCAAATCACACTCTTTACGGCAATATTGTCCGTCATTTGGACGATGCTGTGCTTTCGTCATTCTGTTTTCTTTTTTATTCACATCCACACACACGCCAGACTCTGTCAACAATGTTATGAGTGGCACAAATCAGCCGGTGAGTAGAAAGAGCAGGGAAAAGTTACCTCCACTCTAGTCTCAGTCTCACGTAGTCAGACCATATTATATCTCAATGAGTCAGACCCATCGTCGACGTCATCAAGCTTCCACGGCTGGCACTGCAGGACTACCTCCACTCCGTCCGCCTAGTCTACCCAGGCATTTGCGCTGTGTTAAGTCTGTGTTTGATCCATATTTGCGTGTGTCCTCGTAACGTTAAACCTGGCAAAACCTTACATCTCCTCTCGTCCTCTCGTCATCCCAAGGAAATCCATTGAGGAGCCAATAACCAAACGTCTAGCTTGCTAAAGCTAGCTAGCTAGCTTTAGCTTCCTTGGGTGAAAGTTGTGTTGGATAGCCGGGAAATCCCGGAGTGGAGTATTTTTGTTGAGTGAACTGAACTAGTAACATGGAAATCCCAAAGTGGAGCATTTTTGTTCCTTTATAAACAATCTGAGAACTGGACTGAACTATAAATAACTTATTCTACCCGTTTTGCTCTAATGTAATCTTTGAAAATTGAGCTGGTGGTGTGGTTCAGTTTGTGTTTCATTCTACTGCCCTGCAGCTAATTATACATTTGTTTGTGTTGTATAGAATAGCCATGCTTATCTGTATTCTGAATGCATGTATCCTTTGTGGGATTTGACATTGACAAAATTTTAACTGGTTTAACCGCTACATAAATAAATGGCCATATGCTAATTTTATATAAACAATAAATTTACAGAAAATATGCTATATCGTGATATATATCGATATCGGGATATGAAATGACCTATATCGGGATATGAGATTTTGCTCATATCGCCCAGCCCTATGTGTGTGTGTACATACATAATATCAAGCACATAGTCCATAATCTCCTACATATTGACCTTCAGGCCATGGTCCAGTCACCTGCTGAGTCCATCTGTTGGACCTGCTTACTCTCTCTCTCCTGCCGTAACCCAAGCCCGATCGCCCAGTCTCACTCGCACACACACGCACACACGCACACACACACAGCTTTTAGAAACTTGTCACCCTACACCTTGCTTTGCTTCTCTTCCTAGACTTGTGTTTTTAATAAAGTCACTACGGCTCGTCCACCTATGAACAGTCAATACAGCCGTGAAGCTAATTAGTGCTGCACGATTAATCCAATCGCAATGTCAGCTGAGCATGTGCGATTACATAACCGCAAAAGGCTGCGATTATTAAAAAAGGAAAAAAAACAACTTCTAACAACTTGTGTGTGCGTGTGCCTCATCTAACTAATGTTCCACGTGACGCAGCAAATAAACAAACACACATTTCTCTGCCATCACATTCGACATCAACACTAGCGGAAGACATCTCCCACTCACGCAAATATACAGTAATGTTATGCCTAACGTTAACATAAACATATAACATCTTACCGAGAGGGAGAGAGAGCAGCCATTGCTAACAGCTAACAGAGCCATATGAAATCCGCATTGACCTATAAAAACGGAATCAACTGTAAAACGTGGAATACTGCAGAATTTGACATAATTGGGCTGAAATTCAACAAACTGTTTTAAACATGGGAAATTCACACCGGCATGCGCCGGGGACAGCAGTGTTGGAGAGGAGACACATTGAAATAAAGAGTTCATTGAGGAGAACACGTTGTCTTTCGTATTTTCTGCCATAGGCATTCATTTTGTAAAAAAAAAAATTGAAAAAATTGAAAATTTTCTAAGTATTAATATGATCGATAATCGATAATTGATCGTTAATTTTCACCGATTATCGATTTTGTTGTTTTGATGTTTAAATGAACATCCCTAGTAGTAACGTATGGTATGGGAGCAGCCTACTTTTCTTCTACCATGAACTGAAATACTGTACATCTTACAGAATCTCAATAGTGACTACTTTATGATAGTGTCCCTAGTGGTGGACTGTAGAAAGAATACATGTAAATAACAGAACACTGACTTCTATCTGAAGTGACGTCTGTCTAAAAGCTCTGAAGCAGGGTTCGTACGGTCATTGAAAAACCTGGAAAATCATCGAAATTTAAAATCAATTGAGATGATGCTAAGTTGGAATGGCTATTCAGAGATGAAGTCTTCAGTTTGGCCAGGTTTATTGGGAGTGCTTGGAAACTCAGAATGGAGAAGT
This sequence comes from Poromitra crassiceps, assembly GCF_964638095.1. NCBI lineage: Eukaryota > Metazoa > Chordata > Actinopteri > Beryciformes > Melamphaidae > Poromitra > Poromitra crassiceps. The sequence goes on along the minus strand of NC_139625.1, from coordinate 42,810,903 downwards.
TGTTAATCTGAATATACAACTCTGCCTTGTCTTGTTTATGTTTTAGTTTTGTGGCTTGTTTGTTAATTTGTTTGTTTTGTTGAACTTAAATGATTTGTGTCTTGTAAGCCTAGACGGGTTGGGCACAGTGAATATGGTGCATGACACAGAAATATATTTTTTTATCTATCTATCTACCGTAATTTCCGCACTATAAGCCGCACCGGAGTATAAGCCGCAGCAGCAAAATTGCCTGTTTGTTACATATATAAGCCGCACCGGACTATAAGCCGCGGGTGTTTTAATGTTTTTTTTTTTTAATTGTGTTTTAATGTTTAATTACCATATGTAAGGGTTCGTGCACAGAGGGGATTGTCGGGAAAGAGATGGCTGTTTGAGGAAGCTCCCATTTATTAACATTTCAACAAAACAACATAACACAACACCACCTGTGTTTTTTTTTACAGTGCACACAGTGTCCGCGGTGTGGTGAAAAGAGGGCAAGAGAGGAAATTAAAACAGAAGTGGATTTATAGTTAGAAAGAGTGCTAAAGAAGAGAGAATTCCGTTTTTTATTTTATTTTTTTCTGAAAAAATCCATAGATAAGCCGCACCGTTATATAAGCCGCAGGGGCCAAAAAACGGGTAAAAAGCCGCGGCTTATAGTCCGAAATTTACGGTATCTATCTATCTATCTATCCAGGCAGGGCCCGAAATTAACTTTTTGACCCACCGGCCAGTGGCGGGTAGATTGAAAAAATCTACCCGCCAAGCATATTTCTTACCGGCCAAAAAAAACCCTAATTTTTGTGTCACATATATCCATATATATTAGGGCTGTGGCGATTCACTTATCTCCCGATTCGATACTATCACGATTCTTGGGTGCCGATTCGATTTATATTGTGATTCTTAAGTATTGCGATTCTACGATTATTGCGATTCGATATTACGATTTATTGCAATTTTTGTTTCTTTTTTTCTTTTCTTTTTTCAGTTTGTTTGCTTTTTTACACTAGATTAGAACATGGGAAAAGTTGAATCATACACTAGAGACTGTATATTATATCATGAGTAGGGCTGGGCGATATAGTTAAAAACAGGGGCGGATTGGGATCATAATTCAGGCCGGGCATTAGATACCAAGCAGGCCAGGCCGATATGGGCCGACGCGTGTGAAATTTGGGCCGTTTGAAGCCCAATTTGGGCCGTTTGAAGCCAGATTTGAACTGTTTGAAGTCCAATTTTACAATGAGATGCACCCACTTTAACCCTGAAGTGTAATTATTACTTCAGACTAACTAATAAAGTAATAAAACCACTAGTAAACCAGTAGGCGGCGCCTGGCCTGCTGTTCAGTGAGTGGCCTGACTGCGGGCACCCAATTTTTTTTTTTTTTTTTTTTTAAGAGGCCAGAGTAAAATTTGAAGCAAATTATTTTAATATATTGATTGATGATTGATTAATCAATACATGTCAAGTCAATCTTATCAATACATGTCAAGTCAATCTTGAGCTTAAATTGTAACCTAATGTTAAACATCATCAGACTCCTCACTCTCTACCCTCTTTGCAGGATTTAATAGAACGGAAGTAAATTTGAAGGTTTTGTAAACATAAATCCTCAGACTCCTCACTCTCTCTCTACTTCTCCTCTTAGCAGCCACTGACACTGGCTCTGTTCATGGTCACGAACGGCTTCCAGCTTCATTGATTTACTACCGATGACAAACGTGTTGTTTCTATTTTTCTTTTTGGCATACTTGCGGCACACGGAACAACTCATCACTACAGCCCCAGCATCATACTGTAGCCAGTCTCTTGAAACACCGCTATCGCCAAACTTCCACTCCTCTCGAAACTTTCTTTTGTTAGGTGGTCCCGCTCTCGCTGCCGCCTCATACTTTTCGTCTGAGAAAGCGTGGGTTTTCGTCGGATAAAGTGGGTTTTCTTTTTAGCGGCCGGCTTACTCCCTCGATATGGTTCCACATTGTAACCCATTTAACGTTATATTAAGCTAACGTTAGCTACAGTATAGCAGGCGGACCGGCGTAACGTTAGCTCCCTGCAGTGCAAGCAGGCGCTGCAGAATGCAGATGGCCACGGCCAGTCAGGACAGAAGAGTAGCGGATGTGACGTCGGCCAAAACAAGCCAAAAATGAGGCCAGAGATGACGCGCAAGGAGAGATTGGGGGCTGCAATAAAGGCGACTGTCGTAAGACCAACATTTTGGAAAAGTCATGGAAATTTGTTTCATAAATATTTTCATGACGTTCATTTACGCGGAGTTTAAAATCATCAAATGAACCGGACCTGGGGTCAGTTTGGGGACAAGTGTGCTCGGAAACAGTCCTTGGTCCCCAGTGAGAAACCACCCTTAGATTATTCAGTCTCTAAAGTAACCTATCCTATTTTTTTTACCCAAGAAAGGCCAGACAGTTCATTAACTCATTCATGGCCAAAGACGTCTTTGACGTGTTATCAGGAATAGCCCAGAGGGCCAATGACGTGTTTGACGTGTTTTTGTTTTTATTAGTGCAGCGCGTAGTTCAAAGACTTCCCCAGCCTGTGACATGTTATCAGGTCCCTAGCCTCAAAGACAAGCCGACAACACGTTATCAAACACATACCGCAGCTGTTGTTTTGAAATGGAAGAGGAGGAGAAAACGGAGAAACGCTGCCTGTTGCATAGAGGAGAAACGCCATTGAAACACCCCTCGGCGCGCTGCGCTGGTCGCCTCTGCTGCAGGGCGAACCTGGATTGAGTTGTTCACGGTAGTCAAACCAACATGATCGATCCGGTTCCAGCGCCTGGTCCCAAAGCCAAGCCGACCCCGTTCCTGTGTCGCAGCATTCGTCCCAGCCCGAACGAGAGGAGGAAAACGATGCAGAGGCAGAGGAGGCTAGACGCTGATCTCAGACCAGTTTGGTGTTCCCCTCCTATGCTAATTTGCGGGGCGATCAGTAGTGTTCCCTGGGAAGAGGTGCGATCCAGCAGCAGCTGTGGACAGAACTCTCTCTCTCTCTGTGTGTGTGTGTGTGTGTGTCTGTCTGTCTGTCTGTCTGTCTGTCTGTCTGTCTGTCTGTCTGTCTGTGTGTCTGTCTGCACACTCACTCACACTGAGTAAACTGTATTGTTGAATGTAAAAAAAGCACTTCATGTATATATATATATATATATTTTTTTTTTTGTCATTTGTGTCATAACGAATAATATTTACATGTCTGATGTCAATACAGTTCAAAATAAAAGAATTGAGAGCGAGTTCTGCCTGAGATTGTGTGCTTTACAAAAATGCCATTTTCTGCAATTTCTCTTCTCAGAGAGACCTTTTTGATGAAAACAGGGTGTACTATATAAATGGCTATAAGTAGAGTACAGAACATGCTAAAAGCTCACTTTTTTTTTCCCTGGTGAACCCAGAGACGTACATCTTCATTTTGAGGTATTGCAAATCACTTTGGTGCTAATAGATAATTTACTGTGGGTCTTGAAAGATGACCAACAATTATGAAAATCTTTGGCCTGTGCTAAATATTGGCAGTCCTAAACTGGCCATGAATGAGTTAATGGCTGCTGTGAACTTTTGAACTGAAATATTTCAGCTTCCAAAATGTTCTTCCCTGACTTTTCCCTGACCCAGGTCCTGTACAAACCAGTGTTGCTAGATTCTCCAAAAGAAGACAGTACTTCTAGTTATATTTATCTCCTTCAGTGACAGTCAGTTACTTTTTGGACTTCTCTTAGTCTCCCACAGTCTAATGCTACCATCATGTTGTGTAGGTGGATATGGTGGAAATCACATTTTAGAACAAACTTCCAAAGACTGTTGGTTACCTGCCAAAGTGTCTGGTGGGGGTAGACAAGCTTACCGCCTGTAGCTAAAATGTACCAGCATTTTACCAAATTTATATCCGTACTTGGTTTGATTTTGCTCCACTGGATATGAGCTGTGTGAAGCGACCCAAAGCCTCAGATTGTGGCCAGAGTGTCCAGCTGAGTTACTCTAATTGGGATTTCAACTCATTGTGTCAGTTAGTTTTACAATCACTTGACTCCACGCTGCCCTATAGAGAGTAGCTAAATGCTGATCTCGTCTGTATTTCTAATATCAGTGTCAAATGTTGTGCTTTTGACTCTGGTTTTGGTGATTCTTATTGTATTCTTATTGTACAAAACCTAGGAAAGTAAGTTGTATTTCTCCTCTGTCCATGGTGGTTAGCATCTCAATTCAACTCAATTAAATTTGAAAGAGGACATGAAACATTTGGTCATGTGACTCTAGTTCATTTGCATTTCACCTCAGACAAGACAGGACACTGCTTTCAAGTCTGACATTTACCTAGATTTGCTAGAAAGATGAACAACATTTCACCTTTTTGCCAACTAGGGTGCTGCTAGATCAGGGGTGCCCAATACGTCGATCGCGATCGACCGGTCGATCGCGAAGGTAGTGTGGTCGATCGCATGGCATTGAGGAAGATTTTTTTTTTTTTTTTTTTTTTTTTTTTTACTGTTTTCCCACTGTTTCCACTGTTTTTCCACTGTTTTTCCACTGTTTTTCCACTGTTTTTCCACTGTTTCCACTGTTTTTCCACTGTTCCACTGTTTTCCACTGTATACTCAGTGTATATATATATAAATAAATATGCTTGGTAGCTCACTTTGACTTGGTCATTTTAAAAGTAGCTCGCAAGCTGAAAAAGTGTGGGCACCCCTGTGCTAGATGATGTCACTAGACTAGAGCCACTTCTAGACATGAACTCTGGACTATGTCCGTTGAATCAGGTCCGGGCATTCCGTGGAGTTGCCCTTCCACACATGAGGCAATCCTCCGGGGTAGAGTCGATGATGGGGCCGGGGGGGGGGTGACGTAGTGATGCGGGAATCGCAGTGTTTAACTTAATATGAGACAGACTTTTAATTAAAATTTCAATGTAGACTACATCAGAGATATATTTCTCCACTCCATGAAGACACCTTCAGTGCATTATTCGGGCGATAGGAATAGAAAGAAACTAACCAGCTCAGTGGCCTTGTGGTCTGAGTGTCCGCCCTGAGACTGGGAGGTCGTGAGTTCGATCCCCGGCCGAGTCATACCAAAGACTGTAAAAATGGGACCCATTGCCTCCCTGCTTGGCACTCAGCATCAAAGGGTTGGAATTGGGGGGTTAAATCACCATGTGATTCCCGAGCGCGGCGCACGCTGCCGCTCACCGCTCCCCCAGGGGATGGGTCAAATGCGGAGAACAAATTTCACACATTGTGTGACAATCAGTGGGACTTTACCTTTACCTTACTTAGCCTGGTTAAAGGCTAGTTTCTATTGGATCCGTGGAGCTGGATCCGTGATGCTAACAGGTTAGAAAACGGGGAGTGGGGATTTGTCAAAAAGTTTGCTGTGTATCCTGTATCCCGTCTCACCAACTCGATATTTTTATGCTTCCGCCGGCGATAGCCAGGCCGGAGGTATTATGGATCCGGGTTGTCCGTACGTACGTACGATGTTTGTTAATGCGATATCTGAGGAACGCCTTGATGGAATTTCATCAAATTTGCCTCAAACATCGACTTAGACTCAAGGATGATCTGATTCGATTTTGGTGGTCAAAGGTCAAGGTCACTGTGACCTCTCGAACGCCATTTTCAAGCTTTTTAACGTGATATCGCAGGAATGCCTTGACGGAATTTAATCAAACTTGTCTCAAACATCGACTTGGACTCAAGGATGAACGGATTAGATTTTGGTGGTCAAAGGTCAAGCTCACTGTGACCTCTCAAACGCCATTTTCCAGCTTGTTAACGCGATATCTCACTAATGCCTTGACGGATTTTCATCAAATTTGCCTCAAACATTGACTTAGACTCAAGGACGATCTGATTACATTTTGGTGGTCAAAGGTCAAGGTCACTGTGACCTCTCGAACGCCATTTCCAAGCTTGTTAACGTGATATCTCAGGAATGCCTTGACGGAATTTAATCAAATTTGCCTCAAACATCGACTTAGACTCAAGGATGATCTGATTAGATTTTGGTGGTCAAAGGTCAAAGTCACTGTGACCTCTCGAACGCCATTTTCAAGCTTGTTAACGCGATATCTCAGGAATGCCTTGACGGAATTTAATCAAACTTGTCTCAAACATCGACTTGGACTCAAGGATGAACTGATTAGATTTTTGTGGTCAAAGGTCAAGGTCACTGTGACCTCACGAATGCCATTCCTAAGTTCGTTAAAGCGATATCTCAAGAACGGCTTGATGGAATGTCTGCCAATTTGGCTCAAACGTCAACTTGGGCGCAAGGATGAATGGATTACATTTTGGTGATCAAAGGTCAAGGTCACTGTGACCTAGTGTTGTCACGGTACCAATAATTCAGTAGTCGGTACCGGTACTAGTGAATTTCCACGGTACTCGGTACCAATTTCGGTACCACGGTAAAAAAACCAGACTGATATTTCTTGAACATATTCTCCTTTATTAAAGTATGCAACCATTTTCAATGAACAAATGGCATGTAGCCTTCAACTTTAAAACAAAACAATGTGCTTCTGCTTACTTCTTCTTACATTCAACTCTGTATGGCAGTGAGTACAGACAGTGCAACACCAGTGGCATGTAGCCCTCAAGTATTTAATTTTATTATTATATTAAATATTATAATTTAATTTATTTCACAGAATTGCTGGAATCCTTTTTTTTCAACTGTGTATATTGGTATTTGATCGATGCATAGGAATTCTGCCAATGCCCTATCACACTTTCTTGCTTCATGTGAGTCATATTTCCTCTGCTTTTCAAAAACATCAGGAATTGTCTGCTGGGTGGTCTTTTGGGCTCCGCGACTTGTGCCTTCCTCTTCATCTTCATCTCTCGCATACTGTTAAATGGAAAGTAACGTCAGTGAGATTTACTAAAATAAAGAGATGATAAAGACAACTGCACATACACACATGTAGAGTGCAAGCAATTTTATGTAGCTAGTTTTAATTCACGGACATGTTTCACCCGAAAGAAGCTTGTATTTATTTTGATGCCATGTTGAACTATGGCTAAGTTCGGCTATTAGCCGTGTCCCATAATGTTTCCATTACAAACATTGCATGCACACGTGTTACACTATGCTAGCTAACGCTGTACCAGGTATTAGCCGGGTCCCATAATGATTCCATTACAAAACACGTTAACGTTAGCGCAAACGTTTTTTGGTTACACAATGCATTGCCAGCTATCTCAAAAACGAATGTGACAGGATAAGGTCTGTTTGATATGTTGTTAAACGTGTTATTTTACACCGTTTGAAAGAAGTAACCCACCTTGAATTATTTGAACAGGTCTGGGTGCCTGTCTTTCAGCTGCTTGGCGAGATTGGATGTGTTACCCTGTTTGGTTTGGAACTCCCTTTCACACTTTTTGCAGATGGGACTTTGGGGACTGATATTTCCAAATGCGACTCTTTGCATTCTTCTTCTCAACAAGTTGAGTTGTTGGAATAGGACAGGAGCAGCCGCTCCTGCTGTAGCTGGTAGCCATTATCTTCGCTGCCTGTGCGCACTGCTCGTGTCAACAAGCTGTGAATGACTGTTCGCGATTACGTGTGGACGTTCGGGGACACCGTAGTCCCGGAAGTGCGCGGGGCTGTATGCGCAGTATGTACTGTATGTATGTTGATCAGGCAGACAGGCTAACGTTAGCTGGCGGCAGGGTCCATGAAGCCAAGCCATGGTGGCAAACTAAATAGTAAATTCGGTACCCTCGGTACCATGAAAAACAGGTACCGTTCAGTACCGTAGCAATGTAGTACCGTCCAAGTACCGACTACCGAGTACCGTGACAACACTACTGTGACCTCTCCAACGCCATTTTCAAGCTTGTTAACGCCATATCTCAGGAATGCCTTGACGGAATTTCATCAAATTTGCCTCAAACATTAACTTGGCCTCAAGGATGAATGGATTACATTTTGGTGCTCAAACCTCACGAACGCCATTCCCAAGTTGCTTAACGCAATATCTCAAGAACGGCTTGATAGAATTTGTTCTGATTTGGCTCAAACATCGACTTGGACGCAAGGATGAACTGATTCCATTTTGGTTATCAAAGGTCAGGGTCACTGTGACCTCTCGAATGCCATTTTCAAGCTTGTTAACGCGGTATCTCAGGAATGTCTTGATGGAATTTCTTCGAATTTGCCTCAAGCGTCCACTTGGACTCAAGGATGAACTGATTACATTTTGGTGGTTCAAGTTCAAGGTCACTGTAACCTCACACACCCAATTTCCAAGCTCTGTAACGCAACATCACAGGAGCGCCTTGATGGAATTTCTTCCAATTTGCCTCAAATGGCGATTTGGCGAGAATGAACTAATGGCGGAGGCATAAGTCCGCGTTGCGGTCGTTCTAGTTTTATTATTTCCAATCCAATGTCTTGCTCGCTTTCTCTCTTTTTCTGAACGAAGTGAGTGAAGACGTGTGTGTGTGTGAGGACGAGGAGGGTGATGAGGGGGCACTGCAGGGCGGGACAGACACACATGCTTCAGGGCAGGCAGCATAAACACACACACACACACACATAGTGGAGTCAGAGTCGCAGAGAGAGATGGCAGATGCCAGAGAACAAAACGTGTCTTTGGTTATACCTACTTGATGAGGGGCCACGGTGGCGCAGTCGGTAGCGCTGTCGCCTCACAGCTAGAAGGTCCTGAGTTCGATTCTCGCCTGGGACGCTGTGGGCGCTGGAGTTGTGTCCCCCCCATATCTTCAGTGCCTACTGCCCAGGTGGGTTTGCATGTTCTCCCCGTGCTCCCCAGGGGGTTCCTCCGTACATAACCCCCCCACTAAAAACATGCAGAAGATCGTCATCCGACCAGTGACGACAACATCCGAAATTGGTCCCTGGGCGCTGGAAAGAAAAAGCGACCACTGCTCCTGGCCTGTCCCCTGGAGGAAAGGACAAGCCAGGATGGGTCAAATGCAGAGGACAAATTTCACCGGCCACCGTCAGCATGAGTGTGTTTGTGGCCGCATGCATGTGTTGGTGTGTGACTGTGTGACAATAAAAGACGGGCTTGTCCGTCACTAACTGTTTAACATGATGATAATGCTCGTTGGCACACATGCAACAAATCATTTGCTTGTAAGCACACGCCCACTCGCTCGCTCTGGAGTCTGGACATGATGAGCCTGTATCTTCTAAACAAGAGCCGCTCTGCGAGCCACACGGACGTGATAGTACCAGGAGCCACACGGACACATAGTACCAGGAGCCACACGGACATGATAGTACCAGGAGCCACACGGACACATAGTACCAGGAGCCACACGGACACATAGTACCAGGAGCCACACGGACATGATAGTACCAGGAGCCACACGGACACATAGTACCAGGAGCCACACGGACACATAGTACCAGGAGCCACACGGACACATAGTACCAGGAGCCACACGGACACATAGTACCAGGAGCCACACGGACACATAGTACCAGGAGCCACACGGACATGATAGTACCAGGAGCTTGGGTGCGTAAGATCCGTGTTCATGGGAGCGCGCTCACAATGGACAATTGTGTCTATACATACAGCCCATCCGAGTGATGTCTGGATCTGGATATCTTCAGGAGTTCACTGCATGTTTAGAAAGGGCTTAGCTTGACTGTACTGAAAGCAGTGTCCTGTCTTGTCTGAGGTGAAATGCAAATGAACTAGAGTCATATGATCAAATGTGGCAGCAAATTAGACAAACTATGTGCGCTACGTGTGTAATCCATGCTCAAACATTTCGCTTTGCACCAGTGCCATTAAGCCACATTTCTGCATAGCTGTTGTACTTCATGATTTTGAAACACAGAGGATGTCTCGGCAGTGTCAGTTACCAGCCATCATCTGGAGGGTCTTTTCTCTCCTAGAAATCATATTTGCCTGGTAAAATAATGAAGGTGGCTGATGTATTGTGGGACACATCAGCTGCTGTGGCAGGTGCAGCCAGGAGAAACCTAATTGTTTCCCTATTATATCCCCCATATTTGTGACATCCCACTAGATATCTTAAAGTAGGGGCTTATTTCTCCCAGGACACGGATGTGTCTGTGCAGGCTCCTGGCTGCATCCTGAGTCCTGACCCTGTGTTCAATAGGGTGACAAGGTGCACTGTTATGTAATTAGCCAAACTCAGAGGAGTTCCTCTGCTGAGCCATTCAACTGCTCTCTGTCTGTTTCTCTCTCTCTCTCTCTCTCTCTCTCTCTCTCTCTCTCTCTCTCTCTCTCTCTCTCTGTCTCTGTCTCTGTCTCTGTCTCTCTCACTCTCTCTCTCTCTGTCTCTGTCTCACTGTGAGACACTCGGCTTTTTTTCACCATTAATTAAGCAGCAGTGACTTCTCTCTTCCTCTGCCAGGGGAGCCCAGATGAGAGTTCCTACACAGTAGAGAGACAGAGCAGGCAGGAGGAGAGAGCCAGGCTGAGAGACAGAGCAGGCAGGAGGAGAGAGCCAGGCTGAGAGACAGAGCAGGCAGGGAGGAGAGAGCCAGGCTGAGAGACAGAGCAGGCAGGGAGGAGAGAGCCAGGCTGAGAGACAGAGCAGGCAGGGAGGAGAGACAGGCTGAGAGACAGAGCAGGCAGGGAGGAGAGAGCCAGGCTGAGAGACAGAGCAGGCAGGGAGGAGAGAGCCAGGCTGAGAGACAGAGCAGGCAGGGAGGAGAGAGCCAGGCTGAGAGACAGAGCAGGCAGGGAGGAGAGAGCCAGGCTGAGAGACAGAACAGGCAGGGAGGAGAGAGCCAGGCTGAGAGACAGAGCAGGCAGGGAGGAGAGAGCCAGGCTGAGAGACAGAGCAGGCAGGGAGGAGAGAGCCAGGCTGAGAGACAGAGCAGGCAGGGAGGAGAGAGCCATGCTGAGAGACGGAGCAGGCAGGGAGGAAGGACAGTCAGGCTGGAGAGAGACAGAGCAGGCAGGGAGGAAGGAGAGAGTCAGGCTGGAGAGAGACAGAACAGGCAGGGAGGAAGGACAGTCAGGCTGGAGAGACAGAGCAGGCAGGGAGGAAGGAGAGAGCCAGGCTGGAGAGAGACGGAGCAGGCAGGGAGGAAGGAGAGAGCCAGGCTGGAGAGAGACAGAGCAGGCAGGGAGGAAGGAGAGTCAGGCTGGAGAGAGACAGAGCACGTAGGGATGAAGGAGAGTCAGGCTGGAGAGAGACGGAGCAGGCAGGGATGAAGGACAGAGTCAGGCTGGAGAGAGACAGAGCAGGCAGGGAGGAAGGAGAGAGCCAGGCTGGAGAGACAGAGCAGGCAGGGAGGAAGGACAGAGTCAGGCTGGAGAGACAGAGCAGACAGGGAGGAAGGAGAGAGCCAGGCTGGAGAGAGACAGAGCAGGCAGGGAGGAAGGAGAGAGCCAGGCTGGAGAGAGACAGAGCAGGTAGGGAGGAAGGAGAGAGCCAGGCTGGAGAGAGACAGAGCATGCAGGGAGGAAGGAGAGAGCCAGGCTGCAGAGAGACAGAGCATGCAGGGAGGAAGGAGAGAGCCAGGCTGGAGAGACAGAGCAGGCAGGGAGCCTGCCCTAAACCTCATACTGCTGGGAGGCTGAGGTGAACAGGTATTCTTGGCAGCTCATAGGTGACCGTGTGAACACGGTGTTGGCGAGGCAGCAACATGGAGCCCATAGTATGGTATGACCTCACCTCACCAAACCTTTCTAATATGCTTGGTCAGTGGCTGGTCTGGCTGCTGTGTTGGTCACATAACAGTTTTCTCTTAAACCCCTTTTAGACTGGTTAAAAATCCCGCTAATATCCACAAACTAGTGGCATTTTCTTCAGTCTAAAAAGTTTCCAAGCCGCGCCATTTACCCGATAGTGCGACCCTGCAAGTGAGGTGGGTTTTTACGCGCCGGCTCTGCTCCGGCTGGCCATATAAATCTTGGTGGTGGTCCAACCTGTGATTTTCCGTGAGTTGCCGCCCCTTTTCCAGCATGAGTCAATGAGATTCAGTTGTTCCCACATGCTGAAATTCGACTTTCTTGCAGAGAGAAAAGTGTCTCTCGTCGTCATGCATGAGTGCACCCCACAAAGCTCACGAGCCCAGCCCCAGGAACATAGACTGCGTCAAGTCAGCCAGAATGTAAGTAGGTCGTCCGCTTTAGCTCTTTCAAAATAAATCCCTTGTTGTAACGTTCACATTTTGATTAATGCTTTACAGCTTCACTATTATGTAATACGATGCAATTTTTGCTGCTTCATTTGTTGAAACACCTTTTTCTCTTCTAACGTGCATCAGTGAGTGCGTTTACATGCAAACAATAAACGGATAACTGAGAATAATCAGTTTATGGCAATAATCTGATTTGTGCGTTTTTCATGCACTTTAATAATCTGACAATAGGAAAAACCTGGGTTTACATGATTCAGTCAATTAGTCGGATTTCTCTCCAGAAGGCAGCGGTAATTCTGCAATAAAACAACAAAAGAAGTTGCAAAATGCAAAATCACATTTTCAATACTTCTTTGTCCAGCTCGGAGGATGGTTTAGGTGAAAATTAGTTTGTATCTCGTTGTCTAACACTTTGGAAGTGTGAATCTGTCATATATTTCCAACTTTACCAAGCATAGAGCACAGAGACAGGCAAGCGACTGAAGCACGTCAAATAACATGAACGATACAGATCTTGACCCAACTGAATTTAAATAGCTGTCAGAAAACGTAGAGAATTAAGGTCTTTAGTGGCGGATAACTTGTGTTTTGAACAGCTGAGTAGGCTACGTTTTGTTCGTGTAAATCTTTTTAATCCGTCATCTGAAAAAAATCGTCACACCCCGGCTTGCACACTGAGTCCAATGCGTTTTATTAATGCGTCGTTCTATTCGCAATTCGAGACAAATATTTGTCATCTCCTGTATCCACATTACAACATAGCAGTGCAGCAACGGGGAGGCAGCAGGTCGGGAAACGCCTGTTGCAGGAGCTCCGTGCTGCTCACCTTCATCTCATCAAGCCGGCTGTGGTGCGCCATGGCCGGGGAGAAGAAGCAGAAAGGGGCCAGTGAGTGAGTGAGTGAGCAGCGCGCGTCTCCAGCTGCCTCTCTCTCCCGCAACGTGTACATGCGCAGATGTATAAACTAGGGGTCGACCGATTATCGGTTTGGCCGATTATTATGGCCGATATTCATCATTTTGCCGATTATCTGTATCGGCATTTTCATTGGATGTTTGCCGATATAATAATTTAATTCAAAAATGCGCTAATTTGCGGCTGCTCCACCTGGAAGAAGCCTCTCCTACAGTAGTTCCCTCTGTGTGTGATCTGGAGCAATGTCCCGCCCACAGCGCTATCTGATTGGTTACACATCAAGCAATAGCCTATCAGAGGGCTCAGAGATGAAATCTTGACACCTCACCTCAGTGCTCTCTGTTCAGGGCAGCCTGCACTGGACAGAGGGACAGAGCGAGGCTGCCTGTAAGAGCAGCAGCGGACTTGACTACTTGGCTGCTGTGACTGTGACAGTCACTGTGTTAAGGTAAAGCAGCAGATATTGCCATGCTGAAGTTGTAATAAAGTGAATATACATCATAATTACCTACGCTGACATTGCAAAAACACCACGATCTTATGAGTGATTCGTATGAAGCGCTGCCTGGCAGGCAGCCTCGCAAAGTGTGGAGTGTGGAGATAGGTCTGTCTATGTCAGTGATCCTCACTATTTTCTCCATGAGAGCCACACTAGCCGGTCAAAGTCAAGAGGAGAGCCACTTTTACCGCAAAACCACACAGTAAGCGTTTGATTTAGTTTTTTGTTTATTCAATGATAAAACCAATGATAAAAAATGTAGAACCAATGATAAAAATGTTAGAAACAATTATAAAAATCATAAAAACATTCAGACCGACTTTATAAAAAAATGTGTATATATATATATATATATATATATATATATATATATATATATATATATATATATATATAAATACTGTATATACATGATATAAAAAACATTCAGGCCGACTTAATAAAAAATGATAAAAGTGATGAAAACATTCACACCGACTTGATTAAAAAAATATATATGAAAACATTCTGATGTCCAGTCTGTCTCTCTCTGAGATGCAGCTCCACACACCTCAAGCTCAGTAAACAGCCTGTGCTTTCCTGGTTCACACAGACGCACAGGACATTGCACACAATGCACAGTGGCACAATTATCCACATGAGAGCATGAGAAGTGCTGGTTGAAGGCCTAACCTTCTGTTTCTTAGCAAGAAGAAGAAGTCTTCATAGATCTCCAGTCTGTATCTCTCTGGGATGCAGCTCCACACACCTCCAGCTCAGTAAACAGCCTGTGCTTTCCTGGTCTCCACACCCAGCTCAGTAGGCTAAACGGCTGCTTTGCTTATCGTTAAAACTCCGACGCTGGGAGGGGGGTTAACGTGACTCGATTGTTGCAGCTTGCACATTTCGTCGTTAACGAGGAAATGCCAGCTGCAACAATACGCCCTGTCATTCACACCTGAAGCACTCTTCTGCTCCCTCCCACTGACCCAATCCCTCCACAAGGCATTGGCTTGTTTGCAGTGTTGCCAGATAGGATATGGTGAGTTTCAACCCCCATTTGGTACTCCAAAGGGCCACAAACCTGGCAACCACGCAGTTTGACACCGCAGTGAGGGAATTGTTTTGACAGTGATTGTATTATTTATATCAGCCGCGAGCTGCCAATGAAAGAGTCTAGAGCCGCCATCGTCTCGCAAGCCGCGCAATGAGGAACTAGGGTCTATGTGATATGTGTCATATTTGTGTACTGATAGCATAATATATCTTTGAGTAACGTTGGTGCCTGCAGTGCTGTGCAACTCAAACTTATCACCACCGCTGTTGAAAAGGGCAAAAGCCTAGCCTAGTAACCTCACAAAGCATTGTATGGGGCACTAGTTTTTAATTCCATAGTAGCGTGTCCACGGTGTAGCGTCGCTCTTTTTTAATCAAATGGCCATGGTTGTCAGTAGCGAAGCTGTTTTATTGATCCAGTCGCACTGCGTCTCCGAAAAATACATTGGCATGTCTGGGCAAGCAGAGCAGACTTTTTTTCTGTTCTCTGCCTCTGTTTGGAACAAGGAACCGAATAAACTAGCACGAGACATTTCGTCAGCGGACTCTCTGTTTGTTTGGAATGAAACAAGGAACCAAATAAACGAGGATTAGACATTTCGTCAGCGGACTCTCTGTTTGTTTGGATTGAAACAATGAACCGAATAAACACACACACACACTCACACCACTTTGCTTAATGTTAATAGTGTGACTATTTTCAATTAATTTTGCAGTTGGATAAACTGAAGAAAATTGTATTTTAACAATGGGTCGTGTTATTCAAAATTTTGACACCAATATTTTCAATTTTACTGCAAATGTATATCGGTTCCAAAATATCGGTTATCGGTCTGCTTGACTCGCGATAATCGGTATTGGTATCAGCCATGAAAAAACCATATCGGTCGATCCCTAGTATAAACCCAAAAGAAAGCTGGTTATGCTGTATACATGCAGAGATAAGACCGATTATTGGCCAGAAACCTAGGTGTGTTTATCGGTTTTCTCTTAACCCGTTTATGACTATAAATGGATAAAGCTTATCGGTGTATGCTGTTTACATGACCACTTGAATAATCAGGTAACTCCAGAAATCCGCTAATAAACAGTTTATTGTGTGCATGTAAACGCACTCAGTGAGGCTGTTTACTTGTTTAAATGAAATTAGTTTGACATTTTTATCCGGAAGTTTTCATTTTGTTTTAGCTGGCCTGACACTACTGCACCTAGGGCAGCTGTGAGAGAAGGGAAAAGGGAGGGGGAAGAGACGGTGGAGAAACGCTGGTTGAGAGTGCGATATAAAAGTTTAAAAGGCGATGCTGCTGCTGCTACCCCCTGTTGCTTTCCTGGGTAACAAAAACACATGTACTAGTGGGACTTTTGATGTAAAAAAGGTATTACAAACAATTACACCATTAATACCTTACTAAAGCTATATCCAATTCTGTCATCTTTGTTGTTGTTGTGGCACTTTATAATTTGCAGGATGCAGAGAGGCATGGAAATGTATACAGAGTACTGTAATGTGCTTTGGATTAGGGATGTTTATTTAGAAAAATTTCCATAATCGAAATTCGGTAAAATTAACGATCAATTATCGATTATCGATAATATTAATATTATTATTATTATTATTATCATTTTTTTAACAAAATGCCTATGTGCGAAGCGCTATGATGAAGCGCTTTTCAATCCGCCTGGTAATTGTGCTCCGTGAGGGAAGCGCATGGTACGCTGGCTCAATCACATTGATCTGGTGTTGAAAACCCTCAACGATATGTATGGGGAGCATATCCATCTCGAGCCGGGTGATCTTTTCTGCATGCCGAGGACGAGGCGCCTTCCTCGTTAACCAGGCTTGGATGTAGGCTGCGCTGTTCAAGTGGTGAATCATTGGCATCTAGCCGTGTTGTACTTATAAACGGCATCACAGTTCTTCTTGCAATAAACAATGTCGTCTTTTAACTCGAAATGGTTCCAAACAAAACTTCGCTTCGCTCACTTCATTTCCTCGTTTGGATGAGTGCTGCTGTTGCAGTTCTCACGCAGCAAGCCCAGTGAGACCACGCCCATAGCCCCACCCAGAGGTCCTCTGTTCAGATGTTTCATAGTCCCATTGCGCCCTCACCTGGTTGCGACCACGTAGTGAACTGAAATCCACTCTTATACTGTAGTTTCAGCACATTAGGCCTATTTGATTTGATTAAAAAAATATATAAAAAAATCGATAAAAATTCCACATGATCGAATCAATTCCTTAATGATCAATTATTGATTTTCAATTATTGATGAACATCCCTACTTTGGATAAAGTCATTGACCAAATGGCATACTGTATGTCAGCATTTTTCACTGAGATGGACGTCTGCCATTATGTACGTAGCAGGCAGGAAACCTGTTAAATGACAAAGCCACAACATGGATAATCTTATACATGGATAATAATCCATGGGTCATATAGGAACCCACTGGAAAGATTAAGGATTATGAAATGTATGATTATTCAGGATTATGGAATCAAATGCAATCATGGATGATGGGTTGCAGTTGAGGGGGAGAAAAGAAAGCGTTATTTTGTATATACATTTTTATTTACAGGGCATTATGTAGAGTTTTTCAAAGCCGGACGACTGTTGGCATGGTATGTGTAAGGCTGCCATGTCACGCTTAAGGCTGCTGTTTGTGCTGATATATGGGCGAATATATGGAGTGATGATGTGTGTGAAGGGTAATTTCAGGGTTATTCTAGGCTGCAGACACGCACACACACACACACACACACACACACACACACACACACACACACACAGTCACACAGTCACATACTGTTTGATACACACACCCACAGAGGCACAAAGTCTCTCTCCTCTCCTGCCTTCATTGGCATGCTCTCTCGCCCTGCTCCAAGCCTGTTAGCTGTGCTCTCTCTGTGTGTCTCTGTGGAGGGATTACTGTGTCCTGTGTGTGTGATTATCTGTGTATTAATAGCTTCCTTTGAGGCCATTCACATGCTCCTATAGAGACAGAGCGTCCCCGGGCTTCACCACCAGCAACCAGCAATTACATTAACTGTACTGAAAGGAAGGGACACACAGTGCACTGTATACCAACTAGAGTCATATATGTATACTGTTACTGTATGGACATGTATACACCAGGTTAGCATGCATACACAGGCAGGAGAGAAGTGTGCACTATGCACACATATTGGGCAGGCATGCATGTGTGACCTGCGTTGTATCTAGGGATGGGCACTTCTAGCCCATGGGCCAAAGTCGACTTTTCGTCTAAAATCGCCCACCCAATAATAATACATTTTTACATCGTTTTCCCTAATTCTAAGTATAGTTGAATCGCTTGGTTTAACCAAGTAAAAAAAAAAGTATAAGCATTTTATGCAAGGTCTATGGAAAAATGAATGGCGGATGAAAAGACAGGGAGAGGGGCGCTCTTATTGTCTATACGAGGGATCAGCCGAGAAGCATTTTGGTAAACAAACCGCGTCACTGGGTGGCAACGGCAATGGAACCCTATGGAGCCTGAGTTTGAGCGTCTGACTCTAGCCAGCTGACCGTGTTTTAGAATTTAAAAACAGTTCACACAACTTTCAACACGACATGCATATATTATACATAACTGGTTCGTTAAACTCGCATTCCAGGAATATTGTATTTACCGCGGCTCTTTACTGTGGCTAGTGGACGCTCCAAGCCGACAGGCAGCACTCTAGCCTCATCATGTCCGCACCGGTCCTCACGGAAGCAGCCGGCTGCTTGGTTCTCTGCGGAGCCCATTCGCGTAGCGCCAAAATACGCTTGATTTCACGGCAGAACACGCCAGGATTGGCCAACACCAACTCCAGTGCCCAGAACTGTCAAATCAAATCATCAACACAGACACGCTATGGCCCGCCTCTCAACCCTCTTTCATATCTCTCAGGCAATATCTCTTTTCTGTCTGATACCTCACTGACCCTCGCGCCACTTGGGTTCATGTGGTCTTTAAGATCTATTTTAAGTACACATTCGTGAATCCTGCCCCTGGCCCCAACCGTCTGCGCCAATACAAATATACTAATAAATTGGATTGCTGTCCTGAGTAATTCCTTTACAGAGACATTTTTTGATGATTCAGCACCCACAGACTTGTTTGGTACAGACCACAGTAAAAATCACAATCATTTTTGTTATTTTATAAAGTGAAAAGGAAATGCAAAAAAAAGCATCCCCCCCCCCTTCCATATTTTGGGTTTTGTTTGCATGTCGTGCAGCCCTACTCAGAATGCATTGCAAGTCCAGCCCTGATGCAGGTGGCATTTTGGTAGCTGGTTGGCTCTGAGCTGAAAGCTGATCTCTCCACAGTGTTAGTGGTGTTCCTAATGAAGTGCTAGGTCAGTGTACATACTGTACACACCAGATAAGCATGCACATGTTTACACCCATCACACACACACTCACGTGTGTGCTCGCGCACACACACACACACACACACACACACACACAAAAGAGTGTGCAGTGTGCACAGACAGTTACCACTATGCATTCAGATAGGAGGCTGCACACATGTGAGTGAGGGCATACTGCGCGCGCGCGCACACACACACACACACACACACACACACACACACACACACACACACACACACATACACACACACACACACACACACACACACACACACACCATCCACCTGATTGATTCAGTACAGTACAACTGAAGTGAATGGTGACTGTTTTTCTCTCCAGTTATGCTGACAACCTCCCTGTGTGTAATATGGACAAACTTCACCTGTGTTTCAACTGACATGAGGGGGGGGAGATGATGACACAATCATTCATTTTTTTCAGGAATTTAGGGTTCTCACTCAGCATGTAACACACAGTTTAATTAGGAGCTTTATCTGGTTGGCTGCTAAAACAATGTGTAGTACAATATAGGGAAGCAAATTTTAATCAGTTTCCTTAATCGAATAATTGGTCATGTTAACGATCAATTAATCGATTAATCATTATATAAACAAACACACAAAATAGAAAATACAAAATGTGGGGGGGAGAGAGGGGGGGGGGGGAAACACTGCTGCGCTCGATCTAATTTGGGGGGAAACGTCATGAGTTTGCCCTAAAAATGAATGAATGAGTATTCTGAAGAGAGCGTTGAGCTGCTGCTCCTTCCACCTCTGGGATTAAAGCCAGCAGAGTGCAGGAGTCCTGCCAGTCAATCAGTGTTTGGGTTTGTTTGGACACGGCCTCACTGAGGCCAGCGGGTCGTGAGTAAGTCGTGGCATTTGGAACAAAACAGCTTCAGTATAATAAAGTTAACACTCTGGATGAGATGGGCCGAGCTTTGTTGGCCCGGGCGGGAAACTTCACTTTCTCATCCAGGCGGAGCTGCAAAGAGGATTTCAACAATGTACCCGCTCACTTTGACGGGCCAAATTGCGTTTTCGTACAGAAAACGTGGTTCCCACAGGTCTGTTAAATCTTTCTACTTTAAGAACACATTCGTGAATCCAGCCCCTCGCCCGAACCGTCTGCGCCAATACAAATGTACTAATAAATTGGACTGATGCATGATCAGGAAAAAACAAGGTCTCTCCATACCTGCCAACACTCCCGATTTACGCGGGAGTCTTCCTATTTTTAAGCCGTTCTCCCGCCATGCTCCCGATTGGAAATTTCTCCCACTAATCTCCCGATTTCATAGTGATACAGCAAGTCAAATGGGCATTTCACAGTTTCTGTAATATGTCCAGACTGTACGATGTGTCGTGGTACCTGGCAACCCATCGCAAGCTTTCAATGTGCTCTGCTCACTTTGCCACTGAAAATGCATGAAATAGGTCCCAAAAGGAAGAAATACATGTCCAAATTTCAGTCCACTTGGTTCGAGTGTGGCACAATATTACCACATAATATTAGTTTTTCTTTTTGTGGCTGCTCGATAAATCGATTTTGAATCGTAATCGAATTAATTAGTTAGGACGATGTTAAAAAAATTAAAATCGTCAAATCGATTTACACTAAGGTGACCAGATTTCTGAAATGAAAATTGGGGACATTTCCAATTCGGCAATCAATATATCATTAAAATATCCAATGTTATAATCTATGAAATACAAAAAATGGACAATCCCAAATTTAGCCTAAGTTTGGAGCGTTATTTAGCCCCCTTACTGACAAGTTAGAACGACATGGTTGTGGCCAGGGGATGCCTTAGGTCAGGGGCACTCAATTAAAATTCAAAGAGGTCCAGTTAGAGAAAATTTCCTCAAGCAAAGGTCCGGAACATTTAACGTAGCTTGTGCTATGATTCAGTGCCATTGAACTCAATGATTGAAGTAGCCTAATGGTACAATGTCTGTATGTAGTCAACAACTGACTGTTAAATCAAAATAAACATCAACAATGCTTATTTACAGTTTTCATATTTAACTGGATTAATTATACATAACTAGCCTACTATAATAAATAAATTATCTTTTCTCATTTCAAGTAAAATAATGCATTTAAAAATAACATACAACAGAGTGCTTTGGAAAAATGTGCATCTTAAAATTAAGTGCTTTAATTTAAAGGCCCAATCCGTCAATACTCACTATTACTGACTAGGGATGTTCATTTTGAAAATTTTCCAAAATCGATAATCGGTGAGAATTAACGATCAATTATCGATTATCGATTTTATTAATACTTAGAAAATTTTCAATATTTTCACTTTTTTTTTTTTTTTTTTTTTTTTTTTTTTTAACAAAATGAATGCCTATGGCAGAAAATACGAAAGACAACGTGTTCTCCTCAATGAACTCTTTATTTCAATGTGTCTCCTCTTCAACACTGCTGTCCCCGGCGCATGCCGGTGTGAATTTCTCATGTTTAAAACAGTTTTGTTGGCACAAAGGCCCATGCCCAGCCAGAAAACTAGAGACTATATGAAGCTCCACCTCACGTTAGTCGGCTGTGCAATGGAGTGGGGCGAGGAGGAACGAATTCCACCCAAACCTAGTCCAAAAAAAAAAAAAAAAAAAAAAAAAAATTAATAATTAAAAAATCGATCCAAATGCCACAGGATCGATTCCAATCCTTAACGATCGATTATCGATTTTCGATAATTGATGAACATCCCTATTACTGACGCCGGTGGCTGTTAGTGTAACTGCAGGCAGCGTGTGAACGAGCTGACGCGCCGGCACCATACTCGCACGCGCACAAGCAGTTGCCTGGCAACAGCAGAGCTGTTCGTTGCTTTGTAACGTTAACTCATAAAAGTAACTTGAAAACGGCAACCTGGACAATTTATCGGTCAGATCAGCCTCGAGATGCCCAGGAAGGATTCTGGATGAATTAGGGGACGTTATTGTGGCATGTTTGGTCGTGTTTTGGCTTACGTTGGCTGCGGGCAAGTCGATACTCATGTTAGCACAAGCCAGGAAATAGCCTGCTCCCCCTGTATGTACGGTACCGTGTAATGCCTGGAGTTGACCAAACTGAACAATCAAACAATGTTTCATAAGCATAACAGTAACGTTAGGCATATTTACGACTGTTAAATTCATTATCCACACAAGACGGTAACGTTAGACGGTTATTAGTGGGGCTGGTGGTAATTTCTATAAATGTAAATTAATATTAGTTAGCCGCGATTAGCATCAAGCTAACGTTACTAGTATGTGCAGTCCCACTGCAGTCAGAGCCTGCTGGCTGCGGGAAGTGGAGTTGACCAAACTGAATAGTCAAACAATGTACCGTAAGCATAACAGACAGTAGGCTAACGTTAGGCATATTTCCGACTGTTAGATTCATTATCAACACAAGACAGTAACGTTATTAGTGGGGCTGGTGGTAATTTCTATAAATATAGCTAAATCTATTAGTTAGCCGCATATAGCATCAAGCTAACGTTCAGGCAGACTCACCACCGCAGCTAAATGCAGTCAAACAATAATGTTCCATGACCATAAGCATAACGGTAGTAACGTTAGGGTTGCATTACTTCACACAAGACGGTAATGTTAGCAGAGTTTCTGACCAGGTGGTCAGATACTTGTACGACGGAGTGACAGTAAAAATCTTGAATCTTGAAAATCCATTAGCAAGCAGCTAACGTTATCTGGTCAAAACCACATTACAGTAGCTACAAGCAGCAAGTTTCCTTCATGAACCGAAAACACAGTCCTGACTCTAGTTTCCCCCCGATGTCGGTAGGGATGTCAACGGTTAACCGTTAATCGATTAACCGTCGCTAACGTCGTTGTTCGGTTATTGCTGTCGGTCTATCAGTTAATTTTTTTTTTTTTTTTTTTTTTTTTTTAATATTAAAAAATTATGAATTTGTCACGCTCTCCTCTCGTGTATCCGACAGGCAACAGCGGGGGGAAAAGCAGGTCCACTCTATATCACTCAGCATGTTATAGCCTACTTCTAATTAAACGCATTTCTCCCCAAACATGCAGCGTATCCGGGGCGCGCACACACACACGCGCGCCGGCACAGACACTGACAGACAGCCCCTCCTCTGACAGCGAGGGAACGAAATCAGGAAGAAACAAAGAAAGCAGCATGGCGAAACGTCTTAAAAAAAGCCCGGTTTGGGACTTTTTTGTCCAGAAAGATGGTGGTGAAGTAGTAGTCACTACTACTACTAGTGTAGTGACTGTTTGCAAATTGTGCGATGCTGCTCTTCAGTATTCTATTATTAACATTTCAGCATCTAAATAGACACGCCTTGTTTGGGCATGAGCTCATTGAGTAAATAGACAATTTTTTTTTTTTTTTTTTTTTTTTTTATATTAAAAAATTATGAATTAACCGATAGGTTAATCGATTATTAGCGTCGGTTAATCGAAAGTGAAATTAACCGAAAATTGACATCCCTAGATGTCGGTCACATTGCTGCTGTCTGGCCAGACGGGCTTCATTAGATAAATATTTATTTATTTAGTCTGGACTTTTTCTGGAGTCTGTGTTGTTGTTTCCTTTAGCTAGCAGCTAGCGACGAACGTAACGTTAAAAGCTACTTTCCTGTTAGCGTCTAGGACAAGAGACAAGCTCGTGAACGCGCGAGACGTCACATCTTCTAGCTGTGGCGGGAGATGCTATCCACTTCGAAACTGCGGTTTTTCCATGTATGTTCTGAACGGCTGGTCTGAGAGAAACGCCCCTGGTCGCCATTTTTAAGTTACGTCAAGGCGCATTCACTCATTGCCAATAATAAACACTTTGTGCACATTTATTTCTCGCCAGAACCGACGGAATGGGCCTTTAAGATAAATAAGTTTCCCCTTGTCTTCACCCCATTTCACATTTAACACATTGAGTGCCAGCGACGCCATATGGCGTCATTAGAAATTTACCGTAGGCTGCCAGCGACGCCAAATGGCGTCAGTAACTCCAAATTGTTTTTTTGACGGGGGGGTGTCGATCTAAGCTTCTTACATCGCCTCTTACAATATTGTAGCTATTGGAGGTCTATAACCTATTTTACAAACCCCATTAGGTGGCGACAGCACTCTCCTGATAAGAGAAAGTGTAGCCAAACACACAGAAGAAGTCGCTGGGGAAAAAGGAAATCGCATCGCATCCGTCCATATGCATCGACATGCATGAAGCCAAACGCCAGTGCCTGTGCCCGCAGCAGCTGCATCCGCTGTCACAACTGAGCACCTCCGTGTCCGATAGCAACAGCAACCTGCGACAGCACATTCGCATAATCAGTCTTATTATTCTCAACTGGAAGCATTGTGGCCCGTGACAAACACACGCGGAACCAAAAAGCTGGATGTCGCGCACCATTCACTGTGTGTGCAGCAGCAGAGAGCCACCAGACACATAAGACACACCCAGGAGGAGGCGTGTGCAGTTGAGGGGGTGGGGGGGGGGGGCACGCAGAGCAGCATACACTTCACCCAGACAGACCCAGACATCAGAAAATTAGCTTCAGAGTCAGTGATGTGCTTGAAATGTTTAATTTCACAAAAGGCTCATTATCTCAGCTCGTAGAAAACAAGGGCTGTTTTTGGTTCAATCAAGCTATCTTCTCCGGCTCATAACTAAAGAACGGAAAATGGGATCAATAAACTTTTTTTTGCAGGTGATAGAAAAGAGTCTCATCGTTATTTGTGCGTGTTCAGTGTTTACATAGTAATTATTAAAGAAATTATATGACTGTTTTAAAATGCATTGCGGCCTATGTGGCACAGCAAGCAACCTTTTGCCCAAGGGCCGTGGCACTCAAAGTGTTAACACTCTCAGCCAACAAACAAACTTTTCTCTTGAGAGAAGTGAGCTCCCTATCTGTCTGTCTGTCTGTCTGTCTGTCTGTGTCTGTCGATCAACCTCGCATGCTGTTGCGTTGGGCAGTGAGTGTGCCCTGGTGTGTGTATGTGTGTTTGCTCATGTGTGGCGCTTCCATAGACAGGTCAGGATCGCACCGCACTTCACACAAGACATACTGGTTTTGATCTGCCCATAAGAACAATGAATGGAGATGAATGACTATCTCTCGCCTCGCCTCCGTCCGTGTATCACACTCTCGCAGCACCACTCGAAGCAACAGAGAGAAACGATTCGCTTATTTGATTGGCCGAGTAGCATCACGTGTGATGATGTACAGCGCATGCATTGGTCTGTGAGCTTCCTGGCAGATAAACCAGTAGTACCGTAAATACTATAAAAGCATGTGCCGGTTAACATAGAAACGCTCCGTGAAAATGTAAGTTATCAATGATTTGTAGGTTATACCGTCCGGATAGGACGGTGTCTCGGTCCGGATGCGGACCGGAGTCCGGACTTTGAGGATTGCCGCCTTAGGTCCTCTAGTTTCATATGATATCAGTATTCACTCTAGCTTTAACAATGAGCCTGCTACAGCCTCTGAAAAACCGTAATCTCAGCCGCAGATGAGGAGTAGAAAATCGGGGACAGCTCCAGCCGGGGACAGGTCACCAAGAACGGGGACTGTCCCTGAAAATCGGGGACGTCTGGTGACCTTAACTCATTGGCTGCCAGCCATTTCTGGAAAACGGACACTCCCAGTGCCAGCCCTTTCAGAGCGTTTTCAGTGATTTCTCAAGACCCACAGAATATTGTGTGATATTACTATGTAAACACCGAACACGCCCAAAGAACGATGAGACTCTCTTGTATCATCAGCAAAAAAAAGTTTATTTATATCATTTTCCGTTCTTTAGTTATCAGCAGTAGAAAATAGGTTGGTTTCACCAAAAACAGATGTTTCAAACTAGAACCTGAGATAATGAGCCTTTTGTGAAATGAAGCATTTCAAGCACATCACTGACTCTGAAGCTAATATTTTCTGATGTAGTGACACCTCAAATATCTGAACAGTAATTTACTTCAATAAAACAGCAAAAACAAAGGAATTTTGATGGCAAAATAATATTTTTTAGCTGCAACCAGCAGCGCTGGCCCCTGCGTGCGCAGACCCTACACCTTCTTGCTGGTCTTGATTTACTGCTGGTGGGCATCAGGTATTCCAGCTTGTGTTTGCCAATCTGTCCATCGAGCCTGCTGTCTGGGTCGGTGTTGTATGGTGCCCTGCGTGCCCCACCCCCCTCAACTGCAAACTCCTCCTCCGTGGGAGTGTCTCTGGTGGCTCTCTGTTGCACGTTTGCTCTGAATTTTCTGCTGCACGTTTCAAAGTGCGCTGCACCCAGCGTCTATTTTCAGAGCGCTCCGCCGTTTTTGTGCGCCGGCTCCCAGCGCTCCCAGCTGAGAATAATTTAACTTTTCAGAAAGACGCTCATGTCGGGTGCTCCTTTTCTGGCAACTAATCATATGGAGAAACTATCGCAACAGAGACAGAAAGGCTCAATTGTGGGAGCAGATTGGCTGCTGTTCACAGGCACAGCTAACGTTAGCTCCAGCATGCATCGGTTTCCGTTTCCCCACGGCTTCTTCTCTGTTTTTTCCTCACCTTTCTCTAATCTGGAGAGCACTGTCGCCACCTAATGGGTCCGTAAAATAGCTTATACACCTTCAAAATCCCCCATATTTTTACAGGAGATGCATCAGGCTTTAATCCACGTCCCACCGTCAAAAAACGCAATTGACGTCTTTAGACGTCAATTACGTTACTATTTGAATTGACGTCTTTAGAAGTCAATGGCACTCAATGAGTTAATTTACACTTTAACTAGGGTAATTACGTTACGGCGGGGCGGCTCTCTCATGTACGCGTGCTGCTTACTCGTCCGTTCTCCCCACTGTTTTTTGAATTGAATTGAATTATTTATTGAACAGAAATAAAAGCATACAAAACGCATACAATTCCAACTCTGTCAATGGGACAGGCACAAGAAAGCTCAAGAGCTTGTTTCCATTGTGGTCCCAGAAGTGTGAGTGTATAGGTCAGTGCATGACAATGTGTGCAAATGTATGCCTGTGTGCAAAAACATAAAACATGAAGAAAACAACACGTACAGTCACACACATAAACAGATAGCAATATAACCTAATCTAACCTAATGGGGGACACCTATAAAAGGTCACTCTAAGACCATTTTGTATAAGACCATTTTTTAAAGCATTTTAAGATTAATA
This sequence comes from Poromitra crassiceps, assembly GCF_964638095.1. NCBI lineage: Eukaryota > Metazoa > Chordata > Actinopteri > Beryciformes > Melamphaidae > Poromitra > Poromitra crassiceps. The sequence continues at coordinate 42,783,796 of NC_139625.1, read as the reverse complement.
AAAGGTCAATCTAAGACCATTTTGTATAAAACCATTTTTTAAACCATTTTTAAAATTTGTCAAGGAATCTATTGCTTTCAGTGCTGATGGTAGAGCATTCCATTGAACGGCGGCAGAGTATAAAAATGAATTTTTCCCCATGTTGGTTCTGAATTTAATGGGAACCAAATCCGTGGAGCTCCCCCTGGTGGAGTACCTGTGTACTTCACTGACATTGGAGAAGTACCCCAATAAGTAGTTTGGGACTGTCCTGTTCTTGATCTTGCGCACCATGCACATTTTAATGTGTGAGACTCGATCTTCCACCCTGAGCCATCTAAGACCAGAGAAGTGCTCGGGGAGGAGATGAGTCATGGGGTGGAGATTGAGGAGCAACCGGATTAATTTGTTCTGGGAGGTCTGGAGTTTGATTTTAAGTGCTTTGGTGGTGTTTGAGTACCAGGAGATACAGGCGTAATCAAAATGGCACTGGATGAGTGCACCTGCTAGCACTTTCATAGCCTCTCTGTTGATAAATGATGATATTCTTGCTAGGAATTTTGTTTTTTGGTTGACTTTAGAAATCACCTTTAGAGCCATTTTCTCACCAGAGAGTTTATTGTCCAGGATGTACCCCAGGTATGTGACCTCGTCTTTATTTTTGATTTTATTTGCACCTACATTAAAGGCCGGCTTTACCGTGGGGAATATGAATATATATTAATTCTTAAAAAATCTTAAATTTCGAATCCGTTGAAATTTTTGAAATTGCTTGTTCACAGCCAGAGAAAAAAAAAAAAAGGGCCAGGTGACGCGTTTCGACGCGAAACGCGTCACCTGGCCCTTTTTTTTTTTTTTTTTTTTTTTTTTTTTCTCTCTGGCTGTGAACAAGCAATTTAAAAAATTTCAACGGATTCGAAATTTAAGATTTTTTAAGAATTAATATATATTCATATTCCCCACGGTAAAGCCGGCCTTTAATTGAGAAGCCAGGAGATTTTTTGAGATTGGCGCTTGACCCAAACAGAATTGATTCTGTTTTCCCGAGGTGTAGAGATAGTTTGTTATCAGATAGCCAAGTGCCAATTTTCTCTAGTTCGGCGCTAAGGACGGTTTCAACCAGCAATTTGTCCCGGTGTGAGAATAGGAGAGCAGAGTCATCTGCGAATAAGAATAAATTGCAGTTGCTTGCCGATTGCATGTCGTTCATGTATATGAGAAAGAACATAGGCCCCAAAATGCTTCCTTGAGGGACCCCACAGTTTACTGGTAGAGGGGGGGACAAGGTACCATTTACATCTACCACCTGTTCTCTTCCCTCCAGATAGGACCGAACTATTTGCATGATGTGCTGTCAAAGCCGATGGCCCCCAACTTACTCAGCAAGATGTTAAAGTTAACGGTGTCGAATGCCTTTTGCAGGTCTAACATGACCATGCCACAATAATTGCCCCTATCAACCTCCTGTCTGATGTGGTCAGTGAGGAATAGCAGACAGGTGTCCGTGGAGTGTGATTTTCTGAAGCCCGATTGGAATTCAAATAGAAGCTTGTGTGATGTTAGATAGTTATTTGTTCGAAAATTAACCTCTCTATGACCTTTGAGCTGTAAAGTCTCTCTGGAGGCTGTGACTACTGGCTACTAAAGACAGCAGCAATTAACTTATTTCAACACCTCCAAAAAGCACAGAGTGTGAGCACTGAGCAGCATGTTGCACTGCGGGCTGTGCAAGATAACGATTACCACAACACACGCGCGCACGTGCGTACACAAACAAAGACGTTATCACCGGACGGTGAAATGTTGCCTTTATAGTTCACATAACAACAAAACAACACGTGAGGCCACCGAGTAACGTTACCAGGACTCACCTCCAAAAGAGCACAGAGTGCTCGATCAAATCCACCAGTGTCAAGTGACTGCAGGTTAGCAAGCAACAGCCAGGAAGTTAGGCATAGCAAGTTAGGCAAAAACAGGAAGTTGGCTTGTTCTGCCTTCAGAGTAAAAGCGTAATTTGTCACTTATGAAAAAAAGAGCTCTGCAGGGCAACAAATGTTTAGAGAAGTATAATAGTATAAAGAAATTGAAAATCGAGTTTTGAGAGAAAAAATCGTCAATTTAATTTGTAGGCAAAATCGAACAGCCCTACAGCCCACCCTCCTGCCCCCGCGCCGGAGACCGTAGAAGTTTTTTATTATGAACGATTTTATCTCCCCAAAGCGTCAACGCTCTAAATATGGCTTTCGGGACAGCCCTAAAATTAACACTTTTTGATTCGATACAACACTGTGGTCTTGATGCAAGTTCATTCAGGAAAAACTGCAATTAACAGGGTTCTGCCAAGGTGCTGGAAGTGCTTGGATTTTGAGGAAAAAAATTAAAGTCCTGGAATACCTTGAAAATAGCTCCTTTTTTAAACAAGGTGCAGTGTTTCCCATACATAAAGGAATTTGTGGCGGGCTGCCACAAAAGGATTTGGACTGCCACAAAAAGAATGAATAAGTGTCCAATAAATGTTCATGTCATTCTGGCCAATACTTCTGTTATAGCATTTCAGTCTGGAATATGGAATATCTTTCAATAATCTATGATTTAGCTGCTAAATTGTCAAATACCGCCATCTGCTCGCTACCCAGGCACTTATGTATGTACCGTAATTTCCGTACTATAAGCCGCACCGGAGTATAAGCCGCAGCAGCAAAATTGCCTGTTTGTTACATATATAAGCCGCACCGGACTATAAGCCGCAGGTGTTTTAATGTTTTTTTTTTTTTTTTTTTTTAATTGTGTTTTAATGTTTAATTACCATATGTAAGGGTTCGTGCACAGAGGGGATTGTCGGGAAAGAGATGGCTGTTTGAGGAAGCTCCCATTTATTAACATTTCAACAAAACAACATAACACAACACCACCTGTGTTTTTTTTTACAGTGCACACAGTGTCCGCGGTGTGGTGAAAAGAGGGCAAGAGAGGAAATTAAAACAGAAGTGGATTTATAGTTAGAAAGAGTGCTAAAGAAGAGAGAATTCCGTTTTTTATTTATTTTTTTGCTGAAAAAATCCATAGATAAGCCGCACCGTTATATAAGCCGCAGGGGCCAAAAAACGGGGAAAAAGCCGCGGCTTATAGTCCGAAATTTACGGTACTTAACCTAACTAACTTAACTAACTATCCGGTGTGCACAACATTGTCAGCCTAAACTCCGGCTGACACCCCAAAAACCTACAATCCGCTACAGAAAAATGTATATTGTTTAGGGGTGTCACGATACACTCAGTTCACGATACGATACGTATCACGATACTGGGTTCACGATAACGATACGATACGATACGATTTTAACAATATTTTTTTAAACTTGAATAATGACAATATATGACTGGAAAAGTAGTATTTTATTTGAAATGCACAAATACAAAACATGCTGTTGTGGGAAATTGTTATTACAATAACAACTAGAAAAAACATGAGATTGGAGATAAGGCTTATCTTGAAATAGAATGAGTTACACCGTCACTTAGATTTACTTTGAACTAAAAGGTTTCTCAGCAGTATAAATTCTCATTATGCATCTTCAGTTTTTCTTCAAACTCAAACAAGACTTTTCTTAATCTATTTTTTATGCATCTTCAGTTTTTCCTGTCAAGTAAACAGTTTTGCCAGAAACTCAATTGAATGGTTTCTCTCCTGTATAACTTCTCATGTGTCTCTTCAGAGACTTGTTCAACTGAACTACTTTCCACACATTGAACTTCAACAAACAAAGACGTTTCTTAGTCTATTTTTTGAATTTTTTTTTTTTTTTTTTTTTTTTTTTTTTTTTTTTGCGATATGAGATTTCATCTCAACGATACATATCGTGACGTTTTACTATCGCGAAATTTCGTGGGACGATATATTGTGACACCCCTAATATTGTTTGTTTATTAACTGGCCCCTCGCCTTCTATCATTTCACGAAAGTGGCAAAGCAAGTTGAGTATCCCTGACCTATAGGGAGAAATTTTGTTTGTCATTGTAAACCCACAGCACAGTAATGATGACATGTATAGATCTAGCCTTTTAATTTTGCTCTTAAGCTTTCTCAAAGTACACCAAATTCATGCATTTTACTTTAAAATGTTTAAAAGAATCTTGCGGGGGGGCATGCCCCCGCACCCCCCTAGGGGGTCTGCGGTCCCCCACCACAAATACTCAAAATCCTGTGGGAAACACTGAGTGCTTAAAAGTCCTTGAATTTCACATGAACCACATACCGCTGTCTGTCAGTGACTGTCACGTCTTCTATTTTGACCAAAGTTGGCATTAAAAAAGACAAAAGGTGCTTACTGAGCACAGGAGGTTTTTCTAGTGAGGGAGAGGAAGATGGTGGTCCTCCCATTTTTTAGAAGTGATTGGGGATTTTATATATTGACATCAAAATTCCACTTTGCTGTGATGTCCTGACAGTAATATATAGACTTACACGACAGTAGCAGCATATTATATTTTCCCCTTCTTTTTATTTATTTGTTATCAAGCAGTAAGTTAGCTCACAAGCCAGGCAGTCGTTGCATTGTATTACACGAGCCAACAAGAGTGGGCGGCCGCTAGGGCTGTGCCGATTCACTTATCTCCCGATTCGATACTATCACGATACTTGGGTGCCGATTCGATATATATTGCGATTCTTAAGTACCGTAATTTCCGCACTATAAGGCGCACCTGAGTATAAGCCGCAGCAGCAAAATTGCCTGTTTGTTACATATATAAGCCGCACCGGACTATAAGCCGCGGGTGTTTTGATGTTTAATTACCATATGTAAGGGTTCGTGCACAGAGGGGATTGTCGGGAAAGAGATGGCTGTTTGGGGAAGCTCCCATTTATTAACATTTCAACAAAACAAGCATATCCCGCTGGGGATCTTTTCTTTTGGCATTGTGAGACGCTTAAAAATCACCATCGGCGGGAGCTTTACTCCAGATGCTGTGCAGCCAAGAACACAAGTGAAATTCGTTCTCTCGTGACCTGTGGTTCTCAACGTGATGGACGATTCACCTTTCTTGTTAACAGTCCTAGTGAGAGGCAGGTCGAACGTCAAAGGCACTTCATCCATATTTATGATCTGCTCCGGTCCGATGGAATATTCCTTGATCTTTCTTTGTGTGAATTCGCCGAAGTTTGTAATTTTCTCCTGGTAGTCGGGAGGGAGTTGCTGACACACAGTCGTCCGCGCCCTGACGGACAGTCCCTTTCGTCTCATAAATCTGAAACACCAGGATGGTCCACCTCTAAAATGTTCAATTTTCATTTCGGTGGCGACTGTTTTGGCCTTCAGTCGGATCTGAACGGTGGACACACCTCGGCCGTCTGCTCTCTGTGTCAACACCCTGATGCCAAGGTTACGTGCTGCTGCTCGATTTCCTTCTTTCCTTCTTCTTCTCGCCGCCATCGTCGTAACACAGCCAGTTCTCCATCTTTTGAAGCATGATGTTAGATTACAACGAGCTAGTTGTGTGGCTTAGCCTTCCAAAATGTTGCCGTTAGTTTTTTAGAATGTAATACATAGAATTGGGAATGTTACATTCAATTTCATTCAGACTGTCTTTCAGGCTCAATCGCTGCCATTTTCCCCCTGGAGCGAGGGAGGAGGGAGGGTGTTTTACTGTAGTGGCTGAGAGAGCGTAGTGGCACAGTGCTCCAATCAGGTCGCGAGGCACATTTTTTGCAACATCATCCAATCAGGGTCTCGCTCTCGTAATGTCTGTCTTGCTCTCGTTCTGCCTCATACCAACATCCATAGATTTTGGAGGTCCCCGAGCGGCCGTTAGCTGATAAAATCCATAGATAAGCCGCACCGTTATATAAGCCGCAGGGCCAAAAAACGGGGAAAAAGCCGTGGCTTATAGTCCGAAATTTACGGTATTGCGATTCTACGATTATTGCGATTCGATATTACGATTTATTGCGATTTTTGTTTCTTTTTTTCTTTTCTTTTTTCAGTTTGTTTGCTTTTTACACTACCGTAGATTAGAACATGGGAAAAGTTGAATCATACACTAGAGACTGTATCATGAGTAGGGCTGGGCGATATAGTTAAAAACAGGGGCGGACTGGGATCATAATTCAGGCCGGGCATTAGATACCAAGCAGGCCAGGCCGATATGGGCCGACGCGCGTGAAATTTGGGCCGTTTGAAGCCCAATTTGGGCCGTTTGAAGCTCAATGTGGGTAGTTTGAAGCCCAATTTGGGCCGTTTGAAGCTCAATTTGGGTCGTTTGAAGCCCAATTTGGGCCATTTGAAGCCCAATTTGGGCCAAGTCCAATTTTACAATGAGATGCACCCACTTTAACCCTGAAGTGTAATTATTACTTCAGACTAACTACCGTAAATTCCGGACCATAAGGCGCACCGGTATATAAGCCGCAGCAGCAAAATTGACTGTTTTTTACATATATAAGCCGCACCGGACTATAAGCCGCGGGCGTTTTGATGTTTAATTACCATATGTAAGGGTTCGTACACAGAGGGGATTGTCGGGAAAGAGATGGCTGTTTGGGGAAGCTCCCATTTATTAACATTTCAACAAAACAAAACAAAAGTCAGGTCACTAATCCCCAGACAAAATCACACAACAATAGGCTATATGTGCAGCAAACGGCTGTAACCAGAGAAGTCAAGTCACTAATCCTCGTCTTCCTCTTCTTCCTGCGTACTGAAACCACCAAAGTCCTCATCTTCAGTGTCGGAAACGAACAGGTTCAGGGTGGCTTCGTCAACCACTCTCCTCTCTCCTTCATTGTCACTCAAAACCAACGAACTCCTCTTCGTCACTGTCGGTGTCGGCATCGAACAGCCTCTGAAGCCTCTGACGGCCCTCAGCGCCAGCTGTGGCGGCGTCATCCTCTTCATCCCGCAGCAGTCCAGCCTTTTGGAACCCGTTGGTGATTGTGGATGTTTTCACACTCCTATAATATTCCGTGATCTTCCTTTGTGTGAATTCGCCGAAGTTTGTGATTTTCTCCTGGTAGTCGGGAGGGAGTTGTTCAGTAGTTCTCGCCCGGACGGACAGTCCCTTTCGTCTCATGAATCGGAAGCACCAAGATGGGCCACCTATGAAATGTTCAATTTTCATTTCGGTGGCGACTGTTTTGGCCTTCAGTCGGATCTGCACCGTGGAAACGCCTCGGCCGTCTGCTCTCTGGGTCAACACCCAATCTTCAAGGGAATCTTCAAGTTCGGGCCATCTGCTTTTATGACCTCTGAAGGACTTTTTGGTCTTCTTGCACTGAGACAGTTCCTCCTGCTGCACCTTCCAACGCCTCACCATTGACTCGTCGATGCCCAGGTTACGCGCTGCTGCTCTATTTCCCTCTTTTAATGCGAGATTGACTGCTTTCAACTTGAAAGCTGCGTCGTGTGAATTTCTGCGTACCTTCCCCATGGTAAGTGAGAGAGAGTTGCTTCTACTGCTCGTCTTGTTGTGATTCCGGGCTGCTGATGAACTTTGAACCGGTAGGAGTAACCGGTTGATTTCCGCCAATGATGTCAAGTCTTTCATACACAAAGGCAATTCAAGGTGCTTTACAAAAAAATAATCGAAAAAACAAGCAGCAAAGCAATGCACATAAAATGTGCTGATGAAGCTGTGTAACCTGTAAAATCCATCGATTTTGGAGGTCACCGAGTGGCCGTTTGCTTACCGTAATTACCATATGTAAGGGTTCACGCACAGAGGGGATTGTTGGCTGTTTGAGGAAGCTCCCATTTACCGTATTACCGTAACATTTCAACAAAACAACATAACACAACACCACCTTTGTTTATTTTTACAGTGCACACAGTGTCCGCGGTGTGGTGAAAAGAGGGCAAGAGAGGAAATTAAAACAGAAGTGGATTTATAGTTAGAAAGAGTGCTAAAAAAGAGAGATTTTATTTGTATTTTTTTTTTTTTTTTTTCTGAAAAAATCCATAGATAAGCCGCACCGTTATATAAGCCGCAGGGCCAAAAAACGGGGAAAAAGCCGCGGCTTATAGTCCGGAATTTACGGTAATAAAGTAATAAAACCACTAGTAAACCAGTAGGCAGCGCCTGGCCTGCTCTTCAGTGAGTGGCCTGACTGCCGGCAATTTTTTTTTTTTTTTTTTTTTACATTTTTTGTATGTTGATATTACGTTGATGACAGTAGCTGATAGTCACTTCCCCTGTATATGACAGCTACTGTCACCAGTACAGTAGTAGATTTATTTATTCATCAAACCTTTTACTGACAAACTAAGTGTAAATGGCTTACTTTATTTTGAGGTGCATTGCTCAACCAGAAATTATTCCCAGATCAACTCTGTTTCTCCTGGGCCTTAAATGCACCAGATGACAGCTGTTTAATCCATCTTATTTGTTTGTTTAAATAATGCACATTGTTTATTCAATCTGCATTGAAAATGTGCAAAAATGTGGGAAAAAACAGCTTCTCACAACCGTTGTAGCCTATAAGCCAGTGGTTTTCAAAGGGGGGTCCCCAGCAAAAAGGGGGGATAATCTATTTTCACTATAATTCCATCCATAAGTAACACAATCTAAGCTAGTGTAGAAGTGAGTACCGTAACTAAGCTAATAATAACCATAACAGCACAAATAATTGACAAAAATATCGGAATAAATATACAGTATTTACTCTGAGAAATGAAATAATGAGAAAAGGAACAATTATTGATGGTTAAAACTGAATAATGACATCACAACAGTCTAATCCTAATGCTAAATTAAACTGAGATATTCCTCTAAATCTGTCTTAAAACTGCAAAAGAAAAGAAAAAAAACACCCACATCTTTTTCCTCCCTTGCTTTTAAGCTCAGGAGCCACTGTTAAGGCTGAATTATGCTCACCCTGCCGTGAAGGGCGCGGGGGTGGAGCGAGGGCCGGGCGCGTCAAATGACGTAAATTTGTTGGGCGTGGTTATTCGCTAGCTCCGTCTGGCGCTCGCCTTGTGCATGATTTTTTTTCTAACAGCGCGAGCAGCGCACGGCTTCTCTCCAAACATGGCCGCTTTCAAGCCACTGAACCCTGAACACTGAGCTGTGTTTTCGCCACATTCCTTGACCCATGTGGTAGGCTATAAACTTTGATTTGCAACTGTTCGTTTTTAGTAATTTTACCAAGTAAATGTGTTGTGTTGAGAGCATTATTGAGAGAGATTAAAAGCAGCACAGAGTAGGCTATCACGGCTGAGAAGTAAAACGGCTTTCAGTAAAAACAAGTTTGGTGATTTGATTCCTTCATGTGCTGATGTGCAGTCGTTTGAGAGTGAAAGCGCACTCAGTACTGCACATAATAGCGTTTCATTGCGACTTTTCACGGGCTGTTCTCACCATTGTACAATACATGCTGATCACTTTCTGAGTATAATGGCATCTGCCCCAGCGCGAGGTCTGCACGCAGACTCGCGGGCCCCCACCCCACGGAGCTTTGCTCGAGTATAAGAGCACCTTTACTGAGGTATGAGCATCTGTTCAAAGTCAAAGCAATCTTTAGACAAATAGTTTCCCGTCCCATTCACAAGATTGATAGTAGAATTAACTTGTTAAAGACCAAATGTAATATAATGCAAATTTGATGCCCCTTTTGGGCCAAATTTATATTTGAAAATCAATTATTTGATTTGCGTGAAGTCCTTGAAAATGAAAAAAAAAGCAGGCATAATAAGATACAGCAGAAAGAGCAGGACCTGCTGCCGCTGAAGAACACTCTGACCTGAGTGCTGGTTATAGACAAAGTGGAATCGATGGTTAGACTTAATAATGACATCACAACAGTGTAATCCTAATCTTAATAATTCTCCAAATCTGGCCGACCTTTGGTCACCGGTCGGGGGTGGGGTGGGGGGGTCACCGGCCGCTGCTTCAACTCCACCGCTGCTACTTGGAAACACTGATATATATATATATAGCATTAGTTTGCGTCCAAGTTTGCATCCAAGTTCATCACGACATTAAAACTTCACTCAGTCAGCGGATCTGGTTTGGAAGTCGTCGTTCAGTTCGACTGAAGTTGAACTACACCCGCTAGCTGCAGCTGCAGTATCTAGCCGCTTGCTTGTGTAGCTCTCTCTCTCTCTCTCTCTCTCTCTCTGTGGAGGTCACGAGATCTGTGTGGGCTGGAAGGATTTCTACACCAATTTTACTGACTTCTTTCTTTGTGTGTGTGTGTGTGTGTATGTTGTGTTCATGCTGTGTGTGTGTGTGTGGTCTCTGTGTGTGTCTTGTATATCTGTGACTGTGTTGTGTGCGTTTCTTTTCTTCGTGTGCGTCTGGTTTGTGTGCATTTGGTTTGTGTTTGCAGACGTGCCAGCGCCAGAGCAGCCGGAGCTGTTCCTGAAGAAGCTGCAGCAGTGCTGTACGGTGTTTGACTTCATGGACACGCTGTCAGACCTGAAGATGAAGGAGTACAAGCGTTCCACGCTCAATGAGCTGGTGGACTACGTGACGGTCAGCCGCGGCTACCTGACCGAGCAGGCCTACCCCGAGGTGGTCAAAATGGTGAGGGGAAAGGGGCGGGGCTACCTGACCGAGCAGGCCTACCCCGAGGTGGTCAAAATGGGGAGGGGAAAGGGGCGGGGCTACCTGACCGAGCAGGCCTACCCCGGGGTGGTCAAATGGTGAGGGGAAAGGGGCAGGGCTACCTGACCGAGCAGGCCTACCTCGAGGTGGTCAAAATGATGAGGGGAAAGGGGCGGGGCTACCTGACCAAGCAGGCCTATCCCGAGCTGGTCAAAATGGTGAGGGGGGAGGGGCGGGGCTACCTGACCGAGCAGGCCTACCTCGAGGTGGTCAAAATGGTAAGGGGGGAGGGGCAGGGCTACCTGACCGAGCAGGCCTACCCCGAGCTGGTCAAAATGGTATGGGGGGAGGGGTGGGGCTACCTGATCGAGCAGGCCTACCCTGAGGTCATCAAAATGGTGATGGGGAAGGGGTGGGGCTACCTGACCGAGCAGGCCTACCCTGAGGTCGTCAAAATGGTGATGGGGGTGAGTGACACACACCAGAGTTTCCGTGCCAGTCAAGGTGTCCGCCAGATTTCAGTCTCCCGGACAAATGGAATAGATTCCGGTCAACTATTAGATCTGTGTTTATTGATCTTAAAAACAGTTGATAGCATGCTATAGCCTATATAATCTCAACATTATGAGCCAAAATGCAAGCTTCGGGGGGGAGAAATGCATGTCTCTATGCCGCGCAGCATCAACGCTGATGCTTTCGTGCTCAGTCTCAGGCAAGAGCCAGCAAATTCCACGGAGGGGCTTGTTAAATGGAGTCCGCAGGGGGGTTTGTCTGAAACGACGAATGAGAAAAACGAAAGAGGAGTCATAAAAAAAAAACTGGTGGATATAGGCTAATGCTCACATTACTGGCAAGTGAGTTGTCAGATGAAGGCTACAGGTAACTAACTAGGGGTGGGAATCGTGGAGTAACTCACGATACGATATGGTCACGATACTTGGCCCTCGATAACGATATTATCACTATACAGCGATTCTGCGATAATCGATATATTGGAAGAAATTTAACCTACGATACATCACGATATCTGTGTAACTGAAGAGAAAAAAATACCCCTAAAAGGCAAGAAGCAGGTATTATGTATTTATTAGCAGAATTGACATGAACTCTCTCAGAGTTCACTCACTCACTCATACCATTTTCGATACCATGGAGGAAAAATTACACATTAAGTCTTTTTATTATTATTATTAAAACAAGAAAACCTATATAACCTACCTATATAACCTATCAGTGTATCGATAACGTATTGCAAGTGGAAATATCGCGATACCGTGAGTATCGATATTTTGTCCCACCCCTATAACTAACAATAATAGCCTATTCTTAGCTTTTCTTCCATCAGTTTAAAGTTTAAGCAAATATTCCCAGCTGAGCTCATGTAGTTTAATTAGCCTATTGTCCTGAAAGTGAGTTTGAGCACTGCGTGTCAATCATCTGTAGTCTGCTTTTAATAACAATATTGTTGTCATTGACAACGTTGGACCCGCTTGGTTTCAGAAAATATTTTTTAAGGTTTTATTCATGTCTCATCTCTCTCATCCAGGTAGATTAAGGGCCGCCCAGGTAGATCATTTATGTAAAAAAAGAAGAAAAAGGACCAATATAAACTACCAAATGGACCGGACGTGACTGGAAAGCTTGCATAATCCACTAACAAACTAGGTTAGATCAACCAAATCTGTGTTTTTATTTTACTATACAACATGGTGCTAATAGTGTTGGCATTCTCCATCCACATACTGTTCAAAGGTCCATTATGTAAGATTTTTGGCCACTAGATGTCATGCTGGAGCTTTAACATCAAAACGAAAACACAGTCTATAAACATATCCACGGCTTCCAATGCCACGGTAAACACTCGCATTGCTCTGCTATAGCGTCTGCCATCTACACTATGCAACCCCAGACACTCATCTGCTATCAAGACATGCAGAGCAAGCGACACAGCCGACTTACCGCACAGTGTAAACAAACAACCAGGAAACACGTCGCAAACTGCGATACAAACAGAGACCAACCTTATTTTCACAGCCATCCGCGCTTTATTTTCCCAATCACAGTCACTGCTTGATCCAGTATGCTGTCAAGCCTAGCTGGGTTGCTCTTTGTCCATTTATAAACACGGGGAAGAGCAAAATCCACAGAAAAAAAGCAGGAGCCTCGGCCCGATGAAGCAGCAGGCTTGAATCGAAAAGCTGTGTTTTCACAACACAGAGAGGGGGCGTGGCTTCTTTTACTGCTCAATACATTATAACTCTCCTGCCTCACTAGATATACGGTGTATAATAGTGTTTTGCGGGCATGTAGTAGGGCTGAATATCGCATTTAGTGCCTTTAACGTTAGCATTTGACCTAACGCTACTGTAACAAACATTACTATCAATCAATCAATCAACTTTATATTTATATTGCACCAAATCACAACAAGTTATCTCAAGGCGCTTTACAGATAAAGCAGGTAGGTCTTTATTTTAGACCCAACAATTGAAACAATTTTTACATGCACTAACGTTACTAATGTGATTAATAAGACTTATTGGGTGATGTACCCCAGCCTGCCACCTATTTAACCATGTCAGGCTCATTTAAATCTAAGTAAAAGCAAAGAAAAGTGCAGTGCATTGTTTTGGGTGGTCGGAGGTGAAATGCGTGTGCATTTTCTTTTATTTGTCTCATGCCAAGGTACAATGTACAGTAAGAAAAGTGGGAAATTAAGGTCAGGCGGACTCATATATATATATATATATAGATATAGATATAGATATATATATACTGTATATATATATATACTGTATATATATACTGTATATATATATATATACTGTATATATATAGTCTGTATCATTAATTAATTATTATGCAAAAAAGACATTAGCCTGGAACAGGATTTTACAACTTTTTAGGCCGGTGCTTGCACTGGCCTATAGGAGCATGTGTGTCCCAATCGCTGCATACACGACTCCTTACACGACTCCTTACACGACTTCTGGCACCCTTTCATCAAGATGGGCTTTTACTTTGAAATTTGTTTTATTTGACGAATGTCCGGTTTCGGACTTCCTGTCTGCCCTGATCTGATCGTTCAGCTTGACAGAGTCGCTCACTGCCGCAGAGGGTCCATGTTAATGTTACACGCGACGCAACAAATAAACAAACACACATTTCCCAGTGTCTCTGGACATCAACAGTAGCGGGAGATGTCTCCCCTTCCAGCAAATATACATGAACATCTTACCGCGAGGCAGAGAGCTAAGATAAGTAGCTAACAGCTGAGCTAAGTAGGCTATAACTAGCGTGTTAGCCGATCGGAAAAGCATGTAAACAGCGGTGAGATCTCCTTTATTAAAGTATGCAACCATTTCCAATGAACAAATGGCATGTAGCCTTCAACTTTAAAACAAAACAATGTACTTCTGCTTACTACTTACATTCAACTCTGTATGGCAGTGAGTGCAGACAGTGCAACACCAGTGGCATGTAACCCTCAAGTATTTAAAACAAAAACAATATTGTGCTTCTGCTTACTTAGCCTACATTCAACTTTTTATGGCAAGGGTAACACATCCAATCTCGCCAAGCACCTGAAAGACAGGCACCCAGACCTGTTCAAAGAATTCAAGGTGGGTTCATTCTTTCAAACGGTGTAAAATAAGACGTTTAACAACATATCAAACGGACCTTATCCTGTCACATTAGCTGGCAATGCATTGTGTAACCAAAAAACGTTTGGCTAACGTTAACGTTAACGTGTTTTGTAATGGAATCTTTATGGGACACGGCTAATACCTGGCACAGCGTTAGCTAGCATAGTGTAGCATGTGTGCAATGCAAATGGAATCATTATGGAACTATGGCTAAGTTCGGCTATTAGCCGTGTCCCATAATGATTCCATTACAAATATTGCATTGCACACGTGACATGTTATTTTACTAAAAATAATACATTTTACCATCATTTCAAGTAGAATGATACCACCCAAGCAAGAATATTTCAAGTGTTTCAAGTGCTTTATTGAAATATTTGGACCATATAATGATAATACAATTATCTCAACCTTAAAAGGTTACATAGGTGCCAAAAAGCCATAAATTCACATCAAAGAACAAAGAAAAACTACAATCATAATTCAAGTTTAAACAGTAAGTGTGCAGCTGCAGCATTTATTTAAAAAAAAAAATCTTTATCCTGCATCCCTAAACAGAAACAGGGAAAAAAGGTGGAAAATCAGATGACGGCTTATGTATTCTGTTGATTGTTAAAATGTGTATGGGTATAGTATATGGGTGACGATCGCATGCACCGGCCGTATGCCAGGTTTCGACCTGGCCTTGTTTTCAATGATTGGCAAATCATTTTCAAGTACCATTTTGTCACGTCAGCACACACATACACACACACATACACGTGTGTAGTTTTGAGCGTGTGTGTGGTTTGTGTTGCAGGTGTCTTACAACATATTCCGGACCCTTCCGCCCAGCGACAGTAACGAGTTCGACCCCGAGGAGGATGAGCCCACGCTCGAGGCCTCATGGCCACACTTACAGGTACAGACGCGAGTGTGTTTGTTCATCACATTGAGATATATATGAATGGAGAGAGCATGCCTATCTCCTCCCTGTATGGTCTATTGAAGCCAAAATCTTCTCAGATCAGAGAACCAGAGTCTGCGCAGTAGCTCTTTTGGGTTGAAACCTCAGTCTGAGTCCCCCCACCCCCTATCCCCTCTAAACCTTCTTATGTAGGGCTGCTGTTTCTAGATTTGTGCACAGTGCTTTGTGTTGTCAATCGTCTCTAGCTCTGTAAATATGGCACTTTAAGTTCTAATAATTTTTGTCTCGCCAAAAGTAACCATGTAGATTCCCACTACGAGGTCAGTTTATCAAAATGACACCTGTACGGAAATCTGATTTTCGTTGTCGGAGATTGAGCTTGTATCAGCCAGACAAGTCAGACCTCCGGGCTGCTCTCAC
Organism: Poromitra crassiceps; assembly: GCF_964638095.1. Classification (NCBI taxonomy): domain Eukaryota; kingdom Metazoa; phylum Chordata; class Actinopteri; order Beryciformes; family Melamphaidae; genus Poromitra; species Poromitra crassiceps. The sequence goes on along the minus strand of NC_139625.1, from coordinate 42,768,305 downwards.
TCAGCTATAAGGGGGAAATTATCCCATGAACTGATGTTTGCAGCTCTGTGTTGATTAGCCTAATGTTTCCGTGGCAGTTTGATTAACTTTATGATTTAATTCCTTTTTGGAGCAAATGTTGGTTTAACAAATCTAACCTTGATGCTTTAGGCTACGTTGTTTACTGGTATAGGGTGGGTAGGTGCAGCCAAACCTAGTAACGTTAGCCCAGTGCATTAGCCAGGCTGCCTGTTCTCTTCTCTGTATATCCTTACAACAGCTAAGAGAGGAGCTTGTGAAGAATGAACATCCCCACAGTCAAAGCACTTCCCTGAGATATCCATATAAAACGTTTATTGCTTTACTACCAAAAATAAAACCTCCGGTGTCTGTTTGTATAAGCTAACGCTAACCCGTTAGCGATTAGCTAATGGCTGGTGGTTGTAATTGTAATGTGTACACTTGTGTAGGCCCCATCTTATATCCGGGAGTTAATGTTATAAAACAGATTTCCTGGCATACGCAGGCAGTTGGACAACCTGGTAAGTTCTGAAAATATGTCTATTGCAGGGGTGGGCAATTATTTTTCATGGGGGGCCACATGAGAAACCCAGATTGTTGCCGGGGGCCGAACAAATATTGTCATGCTGTAACCCATGGATGGGTAACTTTGATGATAGAGAGGGCCACAAAAAATGTCCTCGCTACCAGGTTTTGCTGAGGGCCGAACGGCGCCAGCGTGAAACATTTGGTGCATTTGAAGCCACGTTTAGAGGAATAACTCATTTTAAATTAACAGTTGTGATGTCATTATTCAGTCTTAACCCTTTTCTCACTCACTCCTATGTCACCACCTGCTCTCAGGGCTTGAAAATAACTTTTTTGACCACCTGCCAATATGGCTGCTAGATTTTAAAGTTACCAGCCAATTAGAATTTCCACTAGCCAAAATGTTTTTCTTGAAATAAATCAGAATATGAGTGGGTTAATTTAAGCATAAGTATCAGTAAGTGGCCCGGGATGATCAAAGCCTGTGTTGAGGGTCACACGAACAAAAATGCAGTCTTGAAGCTAAATAAATCCAAAACCAATGAGTTAATTATTTTAATTTCTAATTCAATGTAGCCTTTTAGTCATAAAGATTATTGAAAGATATTCCATATTCCAGACTGAAATGCTATAACAGAAGTGGAGTATTGGCCAGAATGACATGAACATTTGGACACTTATTCAGCGGGTATCTTGCATGTTGCGTTCAGGTGCACTGTGTAAATTTTTTTTCTTTATTTTTTTTAATTCCATCGCGGGCCACACAGGTGGCGCCCGCGGGCCGCATCCGGCCCGCGGGCCGTAGTTTGCCCATGTATGGTCTATTGTGTTATTCCAGCTATCGTTATCGGTTGTTATGTTATAGTAATATTAAGCCGACAAATAATGCAAAACAGCTGGCTAACACAAGCGGCTAATGCTAGCCTGCATCCGTTAAAACCTTTGTGTATTAAAATAGCCGATAACGTAGCTGGAGTAACTAATAAAACACATATTTTCTGAACTTACTACTTCAGTCCCCAACCAACGTTACTTCCTTGCGCACCTTTCTCAAAACAATGTCCTTTTTATTGCGGTCCATCGATATGTCTGGTAGATAACAGATCAAGCAGTGTTTTACCAAGCAGTACACATAACTGTGTCTTGTCTATGTAAAACTAACGCTAGATCTATAATATGAAGAGCCTGTCCAGCCAATGACGGCTTGAGACTGGCTGCCACAGCTGTCAATCATCCCTTTTTATATGTCAAATAACTAATTAAAAACAAACTGATCAGAAAAATGACCACTGGCACATGCTGCAGCATTAGCGTGATAAGAACTATCTAAAATGATACAAACCACCTTTGTGAAAAAATTATCTGACGTGTACTGTGATTGTTTCGGTTGTCCATTTCCCCATCCACTAACATGTGGAGGCGGGGCTTGTGACCTATATTGGGTACCTGCCGCCAGAGCGGCGATCTAACATGCAGCGGCTTCACTGAACGGGACCAGACCAGACGTCCATCTTTTCCATGTCGGTGGTTCATCAGGATATCAGTGACATAATTAGGGATGTTAAAGATTAACCGGTAATCGGTTAACTGCCGTTAATGTAGCCAATTAAAATTAATTAACTGTTTTGACCAACAACATTGTTACTTTGTATCATCAATTCAGTCTTCATAGCTCACAGTGTGTTAATTATACCAGTCCAGCAGAGGGCGTACCTCACCCAGCTAGCGCAACAGAAGGAGTGGTCATGTGAGAAGGTCGTCACGCATGAGGAAGTGAGTTGAGCAAACCCCATGAAACCATGATGCTAAAATTAGCAGCAAGCTCGCGCTAGCAACAGCATGGAAGCATCACATTTTAAAAGTACATGTGTAAATATTGCGACGCCGTTCTCAAAATTCAACTCCAGGGGCAATTTATGATTCCTCGACGAGCATCGCTAAACGTCATGTTACGTTCCATTATCGCTGGATGCTGATTTTGGACGCTGTCACTCATAAAAGTTATAGCTAAATATTAAATACTAGGTGAAGGGTGGTTGGGGGAGAGAAACTACAATAACCGATTAACTGATTGTTAACACGTTCACTGCCAATGACGTGTTGATACGTCAAAAAAAATCCAACGGTTGACTGCCAATGACGTGTTAATACGTCAAAAAAAAAATGTTTTTGTTTTTAACGGTGGGACGTTGATCTAACCCTTTTACATCTCTTATATAAATATTGAAGCCACCGAACGTGTACAACCCATTCCACCGACCCACTAAGTGGCGACAGTGCTCTCCATTCTAGAAAAAGCCGAGCCAAAACTGCAGGGGGACGCGCGATGAAACCATTCTCATACTGTAAAATGGATTGGCGAAAACGCTTTCGCTTTCGCGCTGATTGCTGGCGGTGGGGAATTGCAAATTTGCATAATAGATTATGGGTGCAACACACTTTGAAACACGCAGCATAAATAAGACCAGAATCGCAAAAGAAACCCCGTTTCTTGGGGTTTCTCAACCGAAACCCCAAGAAACGAGCGAGCCCATCCAGACTTGCCCAGCGGCCGCCAGCAGACAGGAGCAGCAGCAGCAGCAACTCGCTTGTGACACGCCCGCTGCAGCCAAGAAGAACACACACGGAGGGAGGAGTTTGAAGTAGAGGGGGGTTTCCTGCTGTTATGGAGGAAATTACTGTTCAAAACTATTGTTTAGATGTCTGACGTCTTACTGATGCCAAAAATGAATGGTTAAAGTGACTGTTCTATCGAATTTCACAAAAAGCTATTTATCTCAGCTTAAATTTTCAGACGCTGAAACCATGCTGTATTCAAGTGCTAATGCCTACATAACTACTAACTCTACAAACTAACTCTTTTAGACAGAGAAAGCACACATTCTATTAGTTCTTTTGAGATATTTTGTGTTCACAAAATCTTAGCAGAAAAGAATCCTCGGGTCTTGAAAGATGAGCCAGAATCCTCAAAAAAAACCTCTGGCAGAAGCTACCTACAGTAAAAAAAAAATGGCTGGCAGTGAATGTGTTAAGGTGCGCAACTAACGGTTAAAGAAAATGTTAGGGGCTGCTCGATAAATCTATTTTGAATCGTAATCAAATTAATTAGGACGATGTTAAAAAAATGAAAATCGTAAAATCGATTTTTTTAACTAGGGTAATTACATTACGGTGGGGCGGCTCTCTGTCATGTACGTGTGCTGTAGCAGCACGCGTACATGACACTACTCGTCTTTTCTCCCCGCTGTAAAGTCTCTCTGGGAGGCTGTGACTACTGCTGGCTACTAAAGACAGCAGCAATGAACTTATTTCAACCCCTCCAAAAAGCAGTGTGTGAGCACTGAGCAGCGTGTTGCACTGCGGGGCGGGCTGTGCAAGGTAACGATTACCACAACACACGCGCGCGCGCACGAACAAAGACGTTATCACTGGATGCTGAAATGTTGCCTTTAGTTCACATAACAACACGTGAGGCCACCGAGTAACGTTAGGACTCACCTCCAAAAGCGCAAATACACCAGTGTCAAGTGACTGCAGGTTAGCAAGCAACAGCCAGAAAGTTAGGCATAGCAAGTTAGGCTAAAACAGGAAGTTGGGTTGTTCTGCCTTCAGAGTAAAAGCGTAATTTGTCACTTATGAAAAAAAGAGGAAAAAAAGAGCTCTGCAAGGCAACAAATCTTACGGTGGCTCAGTGGTAGAGCTGTCGCCTCGCAGTCAGAAGGTCCTGAGTTCGATTCTCGCCTGGGACACTGTGGGCGCTGTGGTTGTGTTCCCCCCCATATCTTCAGTGCCTACTGCCCAGGTGGGGTATCTCGTCGTAAGGGCCTTTCTGTCTGTGTGGAGTTTGCATGTTCTCCCCGTGCTCCCCCAGGGGGGCTCCTCCGTATATAACCCCCCCCCATTAAAAACATGCAGAAGATCAGATCGTCATCGTCATCTGACCAGTGACGACAACATCCGAAGTCGGTCCCCGGGCGCTGTACGAGAAAAAAAGCGACAACTGCTCCTGGCCTGCCCCCCGGAGGAAAGGACAAAGCCAGGATGGGTTAAATGCAGAGGACAAATCACCGGCCACCGTCAGCATGTGTGTGTTGTGGCCCTCCGTGCATGTGTTGATTGTAATCGTGTGACAATAAAGACGGGCTTGTCCGTCTGAAATCGTGTTATTTTTTTAATAGTATTTAAAAAATTGAAATCGAAAATCAAGTTTTGAGAGAAAAAATCGTCAATTTAATTTTTAGGCATAATCGAACAGCCCTAGAAAATGCATGAAATTTCCATCCCTAGACATAATACCTTGTGTTCTACCCCAGTGTGTTTTGGTTTCAGTACTCGGCTCCTATTCGAACTGCATTCGCATTTCTTACTAATGCTACAGTAGCAGGAGGCTAGTGGCAATTTCTCATCAACAAAAACGTGGATGTAAAGCTTCTACTCTGACAGGAAAATACCTGAAATATATGGAAAAGGAATTGACCTCCAGCTTATGAGGGTTGGAAATACAAAAATATTGTACATACAACTGCACATTTTGGTTTGAGATCCTCGTCATCTCACGTTATGCTGTGACCTTTGACCATGCAAAGCCTTTCCTGTACACCAGTCCAGTCACAGTCCTAACTGGGTTGGTTTTCGCAGGATCTCATTTCAAAGAGGATCATGCCAGTTTGATCAACTTCTGGTGCAGTTGGAAAACTGGTTCCTGTTTGTCTCCAGTGTTTTAACTTTAGCACTCTGTGCAGTGTTTCCCATACATAAAGGAATTTGTGGCGGGCCGCCACAATAATATTTTGACGGCCACAATAAGATGTTGACCCAATTTCTTTTTTTTTTTTACACAGTGCACCTGAACGCAACATGCAAGATATCCGCTGAATAAGTGTCCAATAAATGTTCATGTCATTCTGGCCAATACTTCTGCTATAGCATTTCAGTCTGGAATATGAAATATCTTTCAATAATCTATGATTTAGCTGCTAAATTGTCAAATACCGCCATCTGCTCGCTACCCAGGCACTTATGTATGTACTTAACCTAACTAACTTAACCTAACTAACTATCCGGGGTGCACAACACTGTCAGCCTAAACTCCGCCTGACACCCCAAAAACCTACAATCCGCTACAGAAAAATGTATATTGTTTGTTTATTAACTGGCCCCTCGCCTTCTATCATTTCACGAAAGTGGCAAAGCAAGTTGAGTATCCCTGACCTATAGGGAGAAATTTAGTTTGTCATTGTAAACCCACAGCACAGTAATGATGACATGTTCTTCATAGATCTAGCCTTTTAATTGTGCTCTTAAGCTTTCTCAAAGTACACCAAATTCATGCATTTTACCCCCTAGGGGGTCTGCGGTCCCCCACCACAAATTCTCAAAATCCTGTGGGAAACACTGCTGTGTATTTTGAGTGTTTTAGCTAGCTTGGCACCACATCATGTCACATGCAGCTTAGCGTATATTGAGGGCCTGTCTGATTCTCAAGTGAAGGAGCAATTTAGGTGGCATTTCTAGGTAAGAAGTTGTAATTGGGCTGTCTGAAACCAGTTTGATACATAAGGTCACTGAATTTGCAACCTTTCTAGGTACCTGGTTATGGATAATAACCATACGATGGTACCTTTGTTTGGTTAGGATATCCCAAGATACCTTGCGACCCATCCAATCGATGAAGAAGAACGACGCGAGCCCGAACGAGCCCCTAATGGTGGCACCCACAAAGCCCCCCGTATCAGTAAAAAGTTAAACAACGTTGGCTAAATAAACATCTGTCACTTTCTTTCGGTTTTTATTCTAGAATAGTCAATAACGTCAACCTTTACTTCATTTTAGTGCAGTCAGATGTTTGTACAGTGTCAGGAAAGTCACTTTTGAACAATAGTAGGAAGCAAAGAGAAATGGTGTGATAGTAGATTGAATTGACACTGGTCTGTCAATTCTATCAGTTCATACGTACCATTTCCCTTTTTCGCCATCAAATTAAAAGTGTAAAAACAGCTAACGAAACGTTAGCCTGTGAAGCCTCGACCTTTCTGAATTATAAAAGTAGTATAATGTTAGAGAAAACGGCCACCAGCCATGCCGTTTTATACAAATTTATTGCCAAATGCTTTGGGATTCAACTTCAATCTTGGTCAGAAAAAATCGTGTCTATTCAATGGAAACAGCACCAGTGCGACCTGTCGTGTACAATGCTATTTTCAAGCATGAGGACGTCTCTGAAACTAGTTATTTTTCACCTATAATAAAATGAGTTATCTAATTAATCAAGTATCTAGTTAGTTAGCTGGGTGATAGGAGCTCACTTGAGTTACAGACAGACCCTGAGTGTTTTAGCTAGCTTGGCATCACGTCATGTCACATGCAGTGTAGCGTATATTGAGTGTTTTAGCTAGCTTGGTATCATGTCATGTCACATGCAGTGTAGCGTATATTGAGTGTTTTAGCTAGGGGGCGTGGTTTCGGCCGGAAGTGGGCGGAGATTCGACCAATTTTTTGTTGTTGTTCCTCCCCAAATTTACAGAATAGCTTCAGCTATCAGCTTCATCTTGCTTCTTCGGTCGCTATTCTCTCTCCTGAAGATTTGTTTACCGACGGGGAGAAAGCCCCACGTGATAGCCACCCGTCAATCTCTCTCTCTCTGCTCAACGCTGTAACACCATTTTATTTTGAAATTCAGTTGACTTTGCCATTTCCCATGGATATTGTCGCGTTTTTCTTTAATGGCTTGACAGAAAAAGTCTGCCTTCACGTGCCTAGTCGGCTTGAAAATAGAACTCACGTAAAAATCGGTGCAGCTCAGGCAAGGCGTGGGTACACGGAAGGTTCACGTTGAGGCGCCCTGTGTACACAGCCTCATTGACTAAAAAGGACGCCTATTTAAAAGCGTGGGTAAAGGCAAGGCTTGGGTGCTGTGTGTGAACGTAGGGTAACACACAGAGTGCACAGGGTGAATTTCATGAATGGAAATTGAAAACGATACGTATCATAGCGCATTTCCCAGTGCGCATACGCAAATCTGAGTCATTTCGCAGTGTGTATACGGCGTATACCTGCGTATCACGTAGACAACACCACTGCCTCCCACGTGCTATATCCTACCGGTGAAGCTTCCCCTGTCAGGTGAAAAGAAGCGGCTGGCTACTGCCCATGTCTCGGAGGAAGCATGGAGCCAGTTTCGGCTCTCCCCAGATCGGCAGAGGGTGGAGCAGCAACCAGGATAAATAAATTAAAATTAGCACTAATGGGGGATAAAAATACGATAAAAAGAGCCTAGAAGAGATTTGATCTTCCTATCAAGCAAAAACAATAGCCATTTGGGGGATGTTTATTCGATACCACAGAAAATATCGATATAATTGGAAAATATTGAGATATTAAATATCGGCCCAAGCCAATACTGAACATATAGGGCAAACTGCTACCAGTTTCCTTAGTGCGCAGCTGTTTGTCAAAATTAAGCTTTTCCAGCTCTTTGTCTTAACTTGGTCTTAACCAACTCTCTCACTCTCCCTCCCTCTCTCTCTCTCTCCCTCCTCTCTCTCCCTCTCTCTCTCTCTCCCCCCCTCCTCTCTCTCCCTCTCTCTCTCTCTCACTCTAGTTGGTATATGAGTTCTTCATCCGGTTCTTGGAGAGTCAAGAATTCCAGCCCAGCATTGCCAAAAAGTACATAGACCAGAAGTTTGTCCTACAGGTGAGTCCAAGTCAAGTGGAGTCCCCATTACCTGAGTCCGAGTTACTGAACAAGAACATGAATCCACATGTACTGTAGGTGCAACACACATGCCTGCCCTTGCACGGAATTAAATGTCACATTATCGATATACCTATCAATATCATATGGCAAATTATTATTAGGGCCTATTACAAAAACAAACAAAAAAATCTTTAACTAAATGAGTCCTCCTCTCCAACTTCTGAGTCCGAATTCAGGAATGCTCGAGTCCAAGTTGAGTCATCGGTGCTCAAGTCGAGTCATAAGTCCTGAAAATATGTCCAGGACTCGTGCTCACACACACACTTGTGTGTGAGCGTGCGCGCGCGTGTGTGTGAGAGCGTGCGTGTGTTCTTGCCATTTTTCTCTTGCTGTTTCTTCTAGGGACACACAATGGCTGAGTTTCCCAACAAAGAAGCTTCTTAAGAGTTAAGAAGCTTCTTAAAGAGTTAAGAAGCTTCTTAAGGAGTTAAGAAGGCTCCAAAGAAGTTTTTCCCAAACGCTTTCTTAACAGCTTTCTTAACACTTAGCTAAAGAAGGATCTTAAGAAGCATCTTAACTGGAGCTGTCAACCATCTCGATGTGAGAGGTCCTCTGCGACCCACTAGATGGCACTCTGAGCCCACCAGTGGGCCACGACCCAGTGGTTGAGAAACACTGTTGTAGAATAACCTAATCGTGGTCATGTTAAACAAGAACTTCTTCTATTAAACATTATTTATTTCAGACATGGACTGCAGTTCAAATTGCTTTATATAAACGGCATACAACAAAATTGCGAGAAACACTACAGAATTTAAGTGACCTTGGGTTCTGTGAAAGGTGCTATATAAATCCACAACATTCTTATTATAAAAGGAATCCATTCTGATTAGAGGAATATAGCCTACGGTAAAACATTTAAAACACAAGTAACCATACATACAGGGGAGATTTTCAAGTGTTCCCCCATTTTTAAACACTAAAGGGTGCATGAAAGAAAGGAAAAAGGGAAAAACACAAGAGGAACAGTGGACACAAGTATCTCCTTTTGCCTGACGCGGCTGGATCTGCCAGTGTTTCGTCATTAAGAAGGTGTTAAGAATGCCCCAGACCCTTCTTACAAAACCTTCTTAACGAAAGATCATCTTAGGGCTAAGAAGCTTTTGGGAAACGCAGCCTTCTTAACGGAAGATAATTTTAGGCTAAGAAGCAATCGGGAAACGCGTTGGCTTCGTTGGCTTCTTACGGAAGCCTTAAGAAGGGTCAAAGAAGCTTCTTAGCGCTAAGAAGCTTTTGGGAAACGCATGCCTTCGTAACGAAAGATAATCTTAGGCTAAGAAGCAATTGGGAAACGCGTTTGCTTCTTAACACATTGAGTGCCAAGGACGTCTGTGGACGTCCTAAAAAAAAGTAACGAGAAGTGCCAAGGACGTCTGTGGACGTCCTAAAATCATAATTCATATTATTCCATAATTCTGCTGTTTAAGGTCGTACCCAGCCAGTGAGCATGAATCCCTTCAAGGGATCACACGGTGCCACCTTAAAAATCTACACGGGAGCTGCGCCACCCACCTCAGATCCTTTACTTTGTGCAGGAGAAAGCGGAGAAAGCCGTGATCAAAGAGACACCGATGCATGCTGCAGCCAGAGCCATATAGATTGCTCTGTCTGCAGCTGACAGTTGGCTGCGATCCGCGCCCACAACTGAGCTCTTCTGCCTCTGTCTATCTGTCTGCATATAGTTTCTCCACACGATTACCTGCCAGAAAGGCAGCACCCGAAGCCGAACGGCCAAACCTTTTCCTTCAGTCCCGTTTGCCATTTCCTTGTCGCGCTGGGATCCGCCCGGGGCAAAAACGGAGGCTGCGAAAATAGACTGTGTGCGTGTGGGGAGGAGTTTGCAGCTCAGGGGTGGAGAGGGGGGGAGAGGGGGGTGGGGCACGCAGGCTGCACAGAACTACACCATGTCACTACATCAGAAAATATTAGCTAGAGTCAGTGAATGTGCTTGAAATTAGAGTGCAAAAAGTATTCATAAAAGTGACTTTATCTTGAAAAGTAAAAAAAGACAGCAGAAAACCCTTGAAAGTGCTCTTCTTTCAGAGGCTGTCATTTCATAATGGAACTGTCTAGAAACAAAATTTCTTCTTTGAAAGAAGCAGGAGTGTCCAATGTTTCATTAGAGTCCAGCCCTGTCCATATAGCCCTAATAGAAAAAATTCTATAGCTGTTTTCAACTGAATGGAAGTGAATCTGGCACAGGCTCCAGACAATTTTACTGAAGCGCTGTGGCACTCAATGTGTTAAGGGGGCCTTAAGAAGGGTTAAAGAAGCTTCTTAGCGCTAAGAAGCTTTTGGGAAACCCAGCCAATATCAGCATGCCATAGGTTTCGACTGATAAAGGCTTTAAAATTAAATATCAGCATTGGCCCGAAACAAACATTTCTGCCGATATGACAGGCTGATAAAATGACGCTTTAATTATGCCCAAATGCTCCATGCTTACATAAATAAAAAAATATGGCAAGTTAAAGTAGTTTTCTTATTTTGCCCAGTGAACGTGTACATTTTGAAATGTATTCTATTTATGTCTGCATCTGCCAGTGGGGCATCACCATAAGAGTAGGCATAATAATGTGTTCATTCCACTACAGGAGAGACTTGATGTTCTCTGAAATTAGGTGGCGAAAATGCATGCATATATCGATATCGGCAATCAGCCGAAAGAGTTGGAAAATATCGTCATATCGGCAAAAAAAATCCAATATCCTGCATCCCTAGTTTGTTCCCCTTGTCTTTTGTTTTTCTGTATTTCTTTCTTGGTGGCTTGTCGTCTCTCGTTCCCATCTCCATGTCAGTCTGTTCTCCTCTTCTCTCCGTCCAGCTCTTGGAGTTGTTTGACAGCGAGGACCCTCGGGAGAGAGACTACCTGAAGACAGTCTTGCACAGAATCTACGGCAAATTCCTGGGGCTGAGGGCTTTTATACGAAAACAGATCAATAATATTTTTCTACGGTGAGAACCGCACTCCTCCACGCACGCGCGTGTGCACACACACACACACACACACACACACACACTTAAATTATTTATTTATGTCCACATGGATACAAAGTACAAAGGACATAAACACTAATAATGCAATCAGATGTTGGGAGTCAGTCGGTTACATAAGTGTGTAATTGGCAACTACATTAATGCATACACACAGGATAATAACACACAGGAAGATGACATTGGCAGGTTGACAGATACAGTTATACTGTAAGACAAGATAACGGTCAGTACCCACTTCATGGGTATACAAAGCAGTGCCTTCTGTATATTGAGCGGCTACCAATAATAGCAGATATTGAACATTCTCTTTGGGAGACCTGCCATCTGAAAGCCTCTCACAACCAGCTTATGTACATGACCCAGGCTGCCAAATATGAAAACTACAAGTTTACATCTGTAGCCCAGCAGTGAAATCGTCTGCTCCAACCATGTCTTAAAACCTCTGAAGTCTTAAAATAAATATTCTTAGGCCATGTCCACATGGAGACGAGTTTAGGTGTATCCGCTAAAGTTTTTTGTCATATAGACGTTTCGTCCAGATGGAACCGCGTTCTGGGACTATACGTTCTGGGAGTATACGCTAATTTTTCAAAACGGGTCCCAGAGTGATTAAATCTGAAGACGCCACCCTTGCATTTCCGTGTTTACAACCCATACGCATCTTTCCTGAAACGATGACGCCATAGCCCCACCTCTCTCCACCAGCAACAATAACAATCATGGCAGTAGCGTTCGTGCTACAGCAGTGGGGATCTTGCAGCAAAATATAATGCTCCTCTATTACCACCGTCAGCAACAAGTGGACACGGAGAACAGCGTGTAGCCTACAACATCCTCAGGGCTCCACACAGCTGACTCTTCCCATCCACCCCTCCCCTCCCTTCATCGGATATTTCCCAGAAGGCTTAGCGGCGGCTACATTTTTACAATAACACAAACAAAATCAGGCTTAACGTGTTAGATAGAAATTATATTTATTTTTAATACAACATGCAATTCTGGAATATTTTAATATTGGACAAAATGAAATGAAATGTAAACCCTGGGTGTAACCAACTCTTGCCCTATATATAGCCCTCGTAAATACAACGTGAATAGGGAAGTGAGAGGTTTGAAGAACACACGGTTGCACTGTGATGTCTGTGATATCCGCTCGTGTCCACTCCAACAAGACTTTAGCTTACTTGACGCGACTTTTTCCATTAACACGTTAATTGCCAACGAGTTGAGTCGTCAAACACAATCCAGCTGTTCACTGCCACCGACGAGTTGAGTCGTCAAAAAATATATATATATTTTTTTGACGGTGCTACGTGGATCAATGCCCCCCGCGTCTCCTATGGAGATATTGGAAGTATTGAATGTGTATAATCTATTTTACCGACCAGCTAGGTGGCGACGGTCCTCTCCCGACAGATATAAAGTCAACCAAAAGCAGCCGCCTCCCGCGGCTGCTTCCTCCAAGGAAGGAAATCAAGGAAATGGCTTGGCGATTTTACAGTCAGAAACGAACGAGCCTCATTCTCATACTGTAGGCGGGGACGCTTTCCAGTCCAGAAATGGACTGTGTGGCTACTGTCCATGGTGGGCAGCATAAAGCCTAGAGTCGCACGGGGCTTCATCGGGGCTCTCAAACCCAAGAGACGAGTGAGACCTACAGTATCCACACTCGCTGCCAGGGAGGCAGGCTGCTCTAACTCGCTGCCAGGCTCCCAGCAGCAGAGCACTCACTTGTGACAAACGCAGGCTGAAAGCCACTAGACACGCCCACGGAGGGAGGAGTTGAAGGAGAGGGCGTTCGGAACTATATTGTTTGGATGTCTGATCTCTCACTGATGCCAAAAATAAATGGTTAAAGTGACTGTTCTGCGTGTTTGATTGAATTTCACAAAACTGCGATTATCTCAGCTTCCTGTCTCACACGCTAAAACCATGCTGTACTCAACGGCTAATATCTACATAACTACTAACTCTACAAACTAACTCTTTTAGACAGAGAAAGCACACATTCTATTAGTACTTTTGTGAACTTTGTGTTGACAAACTCCAAGCAGAAAAGAATCCTCGGCTCTTGTAAAATGAGCCAGAATCCTCAAAAAAACGGCTTGGCAAAAGCTACCTACAGCAAAAAAAAAACGGCTGGCAGTCAATGTGTTAAAAACACATTTATGCCATGAGTTTATATAATGTATATTTATGTTGCATCATTTAGCCTGTGCTGTGATGTGCAGGAGCGGCCAATACGCTGGGATGTGTTTGCAACATGTCTAAAGATCATGGAAGTGGATGATATCAGGAATGTCACCGATAGTTAACGTTCTATATTGTAGGCTACAGGGAGACCATCAGCCCTGCTGAACAGCTCTGCATTTGCCTGTATACTGTAGGTTTCATCATTTTATTCATCGACATGGCAAACCTCCCCGCAAAGCCAAGGGTTTAAGCTGCTGCTACAGTGAGATACACATTATAGACTGTGCGCCCCTAGAGGTTGTATGCCATTATTGACGAGATTGTCTTTCTCTGTTATTCTACAGCGGTTTCAGTGGTTTCATGTGGATACACACATTTCTTGAAACGTTTCCATGTTTATGGAAAACTTTTCTGAAACGGAAAAAAAAAAAGATAGCTTCCGTCTCCGTGTGGACATGGCCTTAATGTAAGTGTTTTCTCCCCACAAGGCGCACAAAAGGTGGCCTGTTTTTGTTTTTCATCAGAGAGGAGTGCTTTCAAAAGTTCAGAAAGGCGCCAGGTGACGTGAACCGCTTTTCCCAGCTGACCAATCATGATGACCGAGACGCTGGCTGTTTCCCATAGCAACAACAAATATGGAGAAAGTGAAAGTGCCAGTGGAGAGATTACTGAGCTAGCAGCTGCTAAGCTAACGTCAGACATTATCATGATCTGCTTTTTATTTTAAATTCAGTGAAAAACGTCTATACAGGGTTTTCTTTTGTACACAGTAAGCAGCATGGGATAATTGCGATTGACACATTCACATTGCCTCCCAACATGTTACAGCTGCTCCCCCGCAGTGGGCCTTTCAGTGCATGAGCTCACTGTGGCTCCAGCCTGCAGGCAATATTACACTAAACCAGTAGATTGACCTGACATTGTCTCCAATACATAAACTGTGGCAGCGTCACTATATGGCCACGGACGGACAAACAGTTAATCGATATAATACGGTAAATGTAATGTTTTAAACTAACATTCCCTTTCTGAAACACACAACAGTAATATTTGAGCTGTGTCAAAACAGCGACAGTTAATCCAGACTAGCAACAGAAATACCGCGATTTACTTTCAGAATAAAAGGCATTCAAATTCTCACCTTTGGGGAGATGAAGGTATTTCAATGAATGAAACAGAAACCTTGTATCAAAATACTTGTTGTGATGTTGATTACATATGGAGTGAAACTGTGGCTGTGAAGCATTACTCAAAAATGTATATCAAGGTTAAAGATTTTATTTTGAAAGCCCTAAAGAAAACCTACTTTTACATTCTGGCTGTCTTGATGCTGGTTCAGTAAATGCTGGAAATTCGTCTCATCCGAGAGACGCCTTTTACTTTTTTTCTGTTGGCATATTCCAACATTTGGGTTCCATTGGATACAATGTAAAGGAAATTTAAAGGAGAATTCCAGTTTTTATGCCTCCGCCGGCGAAGCCAGGCCGAAGGCATTATGGATCCGGGTTGTCCGTCCGTCCGTACGTACGTACGTACGTACGTACGGCCGGCCGGCCGTACGGATGTCCGTCCGTACGGATGTTTGTTAACGCCATATCTGAGGAACGCCTTGACGGAATTTCATCAGATTCGCCTTAAACATTCACTTAGGCTCAAGGATGATCTGATTAGATTTTGGTGGTCCAAGGTCAAAGGTCAAGGTCACTGTGACCTCTCGAACGCCATTTTCAAGCTTGTTAACGCGATATCTGAGGAACAACTTGACGAAATTTCATCAGATTCGCCTTAAACATTCACTTAGGCTCAAGGATGATCTGATTAGATTTTGGTGGTCCAAGGTCAAAGGTCAAGGTCACTGTGACCTCTCGAACGCCATTTTCAAGCTTGTTAACGCAATATCTGAGGAACAACTTGACAGAATTTCATCAGATTCGCCTTAAACATTCACTTAGGCCCAAGGATGATCTGATTACATTTTGGTGGTCAAAGGTCAAGGTCACTGTGACCTCTCAAACGCCATTTTCCTGCTTGTTAATGCGATATCTCACGAATGCCTTGACGGAATTTCATCAAATTTGCCTCAAACATCGCCTTAGACTCAAGGATGATCTGATTAGTTTGGTGGTCAAAGGTCAAAGGTCAAGGTGAGCTCTCAAACGCCATTTTCAAGCTTGTTAACGCGATATCTCAGGAATGCCTTGATGCAATTTAATCTAACTTGTCTCAAACATCGACTTCGACTCAAGGATGAACTGATTACATTTTGGTGGTCAAAGGTCAAGGTCACTGTGACCTCTCACACACCCAATTTCCAAGCTCTGTAACGCAACATCACAGGAGCGCCTTGACGGAATTTCTTCCAATTTGCCTCAAATGGCGATTTGGACTCAAGAATTAACTAATGGCGGAGGCATAAGTCCGCGTTGCGGTCGTTCTAGTTTACAACCTGGACCTTATTTTAAGCTTTAATTGTGATTTT
This sequence comes from Poromitra crassiceps, assembly GCF_964638095.1. Classification (NCBI taxonomy): domain Eukaryota; kingdom Metazoa; phylum Chordata; class Actinopteri; order Beryciformes; family Melamphaidae; genus Poromitra; species Poromitra crassiceps. Next base: position 42,752,352 of record NC_139625.1, on the reverse strand, counting down.
TAACTCACTCTGGAAGTTTTATATATACATATCAATGCACCACGAAGCTATATGCGCCGAGCAGCTGCCTGGAAACGAGGAATACGGGACATGCGTAATGCGTGTATTTATGTCCTGTAAATTGCTTATTTTCTGACACGCAGCTGCTCATATCCTTATTATATCATAGTCGATAGTCCAGTCCATTTTTTTTACCATCATAGAGACAATTAGAAAATTAACGCTGTATTTACCTTGGTGCAGTGTGTTCACCCCTGGCTCTGTTGCTGTCTGTCATATGGATTACAAACTGAGGAGTGGGGGAATGGGAGCTGCAATCTCTACCAATGTGACAGACAGCAAACAAAGACAGGGGTGAACACGCTGCACCAAGTAAATGGAGCGTTCCTTTTCTCATTATGATATAATAATGATTTGAGTCTCTGCATGTCCGAAAATATGCTATTTACAGGACGTAAACACTACACATGCTCCGTATTCCTCGTTTCCAGGCCGCTGCTCAGTGCATATAGCTTTGTGGTGGATCGATATAAAAAAAACATTCAGGGTGAGTTAAATATGATAATTAAAGCTGAAAATAACGTCCAGATCGTAAAAAGAAAAACTGAAACTCCTTTAAAGTAATTATCCGTGAGAAAAAAGTCAGATTTCAGCCTCTGGGAAGCACTGACATCATTATCAATGTGCAAAATATCGTTTTTTTCACCTGGTCTGCTCTTTATATCGCGTGCCGTTCACAGCTGATCCCATCTCGTTTGGAGGTCCACCTAATTGGCTTTCACTAACGCCTTTGTAACTTTCAGACAGAAGAAAACGGCGGTAGTTTGTGGATATTACTGGGGTTTGGGGCCAATCTAAAAGCGGCTTGACAGTGATGAGTCCGATGCTAGCCTCGCTAGCCTCCATTCAGTTGTGGAGGACTACTCTCCCCCCCCAGCCATTTCAGCTTGACTTTAAATCCAGTTGGACCTCAGCAGAATTAAGTTGGAGGTTTGGTCAGCTTTGTGTTTGTTCTGGTTGTCAAACGTTTTCTCTTCCTTCTCTCTCTCTCGCTCCCTTTCTCTCACCCCCCCCCCCCCATCTATTCCTGTAGTTTTGTTTATGAGACGGAGCACTTCAACGGGGTGGCAGAGTTGCTGGAGATCCTGGGGAGGTATGTGGAGGCCTCAGGATTACATTTACATTCTACACAACCAGCCTGAATCCAGATCAACCACATATCTGTCTGCTCCTTCTATTTAGTCAGGGATTGTTATGGAGATTGAGATCTTCTTCCAGACAGACCTGAGAACAAAAACCACAAAATACACGATTGTCGTTGGTTTAAAGCTAGTCTCATGTGGTCAGAGCCAACATCTTATGTTAGCACGCTTCCAGCAATGGAGGGTCTGAATCACCGAATCGGCATTTCCGGGTTTTGCCAGATTAAATCCCCTGGCTCCAATAATATCATGGCAGAACTCTGTCTCTCTGTGTGCATTGGTGCATCGTTCAAAAATGTATCGCCCACGAGTTCCGTCACGTGGTTGGTCAATTCTTGTCTGTCACGCATTTTGTTTTGGTCTTAGGGCGGTCCTTAACCACTTTTCTAGAGTTGTTTCCCAGATGTTAGATATCTATCTACGACTGGCTACTGCGAGACTAGTTTGGACAAGATTTTGTTATGGAAAAATACACCCAACTTTGCATTCCCACTAATTGAGATGCCATATACTGTTGCACTGATGCACACTGTTGGGCCAAATTATTCTTGTCAATACAATGATTCTATTTATTTTGGTGTTTGGTATTGTTACTGGAGGGAAAAGCATCTCAGCACACAGCAAATGACAAATCCACCAGATAGACCTTTCTCCATTTGATTCAAGACGTTTAGTGTGCTGACGTCACATGACATGGTTTCTCCATTTGATTCAAGACGTTTAGTTTGCTGACGTCACGTGACATGATTTCTCCATTTGATTCAAGACGTTTAGTTTGCTGACGTCACATGACATGATTTCTCCATTTGATTCAAGATGTTTAGTGTGCTGACGTCACATGACATGATTTCTCCATTTGATTCAAGATGTTTAGTTTGCTGACGTCACATGACATGATTTCTCCATTTGATTCAAGACGTTTAGTTTGCTGACGTCACATGACATGATTTCTCCATTTGATTCAAGATGTTTAGTGTGCTGACGTCACATGACATGATTTCTCCATTTGATTCAAGACGTTTAGTTTGCTGACGTCACATGACATGATTTCTCCATTTGATTCAAGACGTTTAGTTTGCTGACGTCACATGACATGATTTCTCCATTTGATTCAAGACGTTTAGTTTGCTGACGTCACATGACATGATTTCTCTATTTGATTCAAGACGTTTAGTTTGCTGACGTCACATGACATGATTTCTCCATTTGATTCAAGATGTTTAGTGTGCTGACGTCACATGACATGATTTCTCCATTTGATTCAAGACGTTTAGTTTGCTGACGTCACATGACATGATTTCTCCATTTGATTCAAGACGTTTAGTTTGCTGACGTCACATGACATGATTTCTCCATTTGATTCAAGACGTTTAGTTTGCTGACGTCACATGACATGATTTCTCCATTTGATTCAAGACGTTTAGTGTGCTGACGTCACATGACATGATTTCTCCATTTGATTCAAGATGTTTAGTGTGCTGACGTCACGTGACATGATTTCTCCATTTGATTCAAGACGTTTAGTGTGCTGACGTCACATGACATGATTTCTCCATTTGATTCAAGACGTTTAGTGTGCTGACGTCACATGACATGATTTCTCCATTTGATTCAAGACGTTTAGTTTGCTGACGTCACATGACATGATTTCTCCATTTGATTCAAGATGTTTAGTGTGCTGACGTCACATGACATGATTTCTCCATTTGATTCAAGACGTTTAGTTTGCTGACGTCACATGACATGATTTCTCCATTTGATTCAAGACGTTTAGTTTGCTGACGTCACATGACATGATTTCTCCATTTGATTCAAGACGTTTAGTTTGCTGACGTCACATGACATGATTTCTCTATTTGATTCAAGACGTTTAGTTTGCTGACGTCACATGACATGATTTCTCCATTTGATTCAAGATGTTTAGTGTGCTGACGTCACATGACATGATTTCTCCATTTGATTCAAGACGTTTAGTTTGCTGACGTCACATGACATGATTTCTCCATTTGATTCAAGACGTTTAGTTTGCTGACGTCACATGACATGATTTCTCCATTTGATTCAAGACGTTTAGTGTGCTGACGTCACATGACATGATTTCTCCATTTGATTCAAGATGTTTAGTGTGCTGACGTCACGTGACATGATTTCTCCATTTGATTCAAGACGTTTAGTGTGCTGACGTCACATGACATGATTTCTCCATTTGATTCAAGACGTTTAGTGTGCTGACGTCACATGACATGATTTCTCCATTTGATTCAAGATGTTTAGTGTGCTGACGTCACGTGACATGCTTTCTCCATTTGATTCAAGACGTTTAGTTTGCTGACGTCACGTGACATGATTTCTCCATTTGATTCAAGACGTTTAGTTTGCTGATGTCACATGACCTGATTTACGCCCCATTTACACCTGGTTTTTAAATATGAGCAGTATCCGGACAAGTTATCTGGATAAGGAAAAAGGCATGCTAATGCAAGGTGTAAATACATCGTGATCAGGATGTGATCAGAACTTCCTGACCACATCTGGAGGTAGTCTGACTCACATTAGGGCTGCATGATTAATCGTAATAAAATTGTGATCTCGATTCATACCTCTACACTATATGTGATCCCATTCCTGAATGACAATGATTCTGCTGCATGTTCAAATCATTAGGGACATCCCTTGTATCACATCAAGTGCTCCTGCGTTTCACCACGTAACTAAATGCGCACATGCAGCGGACAGAAACAGAAAGGAAAACTCCAGAGAGAGACAGAATAGAGGATTGTTCTAAGAAGCACATTTCTTTGACAGGATGACAGTACATGTGTTGATCTCAATTCAATGCATTGCCACACGGTTATCAAGTAAACTGCCTAATCCCACCAACGTTGTCTTGCATAGCCAAACCTAACTCCACACTTTGTTTTAGGAGAGAGCCATTAATTTAACCTGGTTACATGATGGTTCGTTAACTGCACGCGTCTTTTTCTCCCCATCCCAACCCGCAACCATACGATATTACATGTATCCTCCCGGCCCATTTTCATACACATAAAACAATGGATGGATACAGGACGTCAGCGAGGCGAGCTGTTTACTTGGTTCCTCTAACGTACTGTAACTAACGTTAACTTATAAGATCCAGACCTCCGATGACTAAAATCATTAATCCAGTCAAAAGATATAGTTAAAAACGACCAATATCAAAGAAATGGCAGTGATGTGACTTGAAAAAGTAAGAAAATGGTCCAAAATTGACCGGAGATCCAAGTAACAGCTGGTGCTCTGTGATGACATCATCGACAAAAAGTGAGTCGCTGAAACCCATTGATAAATTATGGATTTCTCTGGGTTTGACTTTGAGCACTTTTGAAAACATTTGGAATAATGTCAGTGCACAACTAAAGAATATATATAACATAGGTCTACTCGTTTTTAGATATTTTAATGTGATAATATAATGATAATGCTAAAGGTTACATATTGCATCTTTAATGCTGCACTGTGCAGTCAGTGTGCGCAGAATGTAATGTGTGGAAGGCAGGATAAAGCAACTCGAGATTGGAGAAGTTTAATACTGTTTAATACTGTTAATTCAATTTAAATTTCATTGAAATTTAGTCTATACATTGTGTGTCTACTCTGTGTGAAGCCCATTTGACCCACTAATGTGAGTCACAGTGCCATTCCAGTCATTATAATATTTTGCTGCTGTTTGTCTGTATCAGGCAAAAAGAGGGCAGTGAAATGTTTGAGTATTAAAAATTATTTTGATTAAGAATCGTGAGAGAATTGTGATCTCAATTCTCAGCAAGAAAATTGAGATTCTCAGTTTATCGAGAATCGTGCAGCCCTAACTCACATTGTGTTCAGATCTTTTACACCCCATTTACACCTGCTTTTTAAATGAGGCCATTATCCAGATAACTTATCTGGATGCAGGTCGCATTTAAAAAAAACTGGTGTAAATGGGGTGTCAGTTTGCTGTCACATGACATGATTTAGTTTGCTGACGTCATATGACATGATTTCTGGATATTGTCCTCAAAATTGGAACAGGTCACTCTCACTGCTGTTTGGGACCGCTGACAAAGTTGTCCAGTGCAGCTGTAAAATCATTGCAAAGACATTTTAATTTCAAATTGCTTTGCAGTGTGTTCCACTTTCAAGGGGAATAATTTCAAAAATCCATCCTGCCAAGTTCAGAATATAAATGCAAATGATTTAAATCTAACCTCTGTGATCTGCTCCCAGAATTACTGCATTTAAAATACAGTAGGTGCTGGTGAGCCGCATGCATTAATACAATGCAATGCATTACCATGTCTTTGAAGAAGACTAGCCAACTTTTTTGAGTTTGACTTTAGATGAAAGATGAATTAATCCACTTATTATTAAATATATTAATCTTGGTTAATCTTTTGAAATGGGATATTTTACAGCCTGTAAATCTGTTGATCTCAGATTCACCTGTCTGTCCTTGTGCCATAAGTGTGAGGAATAGGTCTGAGTGATATGCAAAAATAATAATAATTAATAATCATAATCATCATATTGCTACTATTTTGACAGATTTTGAGATATGACTAACAGTTTGAGTGATAATGGTCATTTTTGCTTTTCATTATTACTGAATAAATATATAATATATATATTAAAGGTCCCAATTCGTGCAGCTGTAAGCTCTTAAAAACGTGTGTCTCTGGTCCATAAAACATGATTCTGGATTAATTTGTCGAAAATATAGCAACCCCGTTCGTTCTGACGGAGTTGTCACTTCCTCATCTCGTCGCTTCCCAAGAATGGTCTGTTTCTATAATATATTCAGAACTAACAGTTCCCATTGGCCGCTGAGGGAGAGCCCGCCCCAGGCTCCCAGCGGCCAATCAGATTAGCGTCCGTGGACCAGCACGCTAGGTTGTGTCCACAACTAACGTTAGCAACGAGCTATCGCTAACTTAACGGTTGCTACGCTAAAGAGGACATCTCAAAATGCCTAGACTTACCGAATGCACCTCCGCAGTTGCTGGATCACGTACAGTTGGCGTCGCTCCAGCTAGAAGTGTTAATTTTGTGGCTATAGACAAAATGGTGCAGGTAGCTTGTGTGAGAGAGACCGCGCGCAGTATGCTTAAGGACCCGCGTGACGTCACATTAACCCGTCTGGGGGAACAGAGTGTAAGGGGTGTGGCTTGAAGGAGACTGCAGGGGGAAGCTGGATAGGGACAAATCCAACTCTGGCAGTTCTGAGGTTGTGACCACTCATTACAGGGAGGGATGACAGCAGTATATATGCATTTACAAGTAAAAACAGCTTTTGCATGGAATGGGACCTTTAATATATAATAATATATATAGTACCAAACAAACATGTTCCCTTATGTCTGGAGAATATGATTTGTAGACCAGGACATCTCTGTAGCTCCACAATGCTTCATTTAATGCCATGTTGTGACACATTTTACCTTAATCAAAAAATTGCAGCTCCTGCGATTTGGATATTGTGCCTTGGCCATATTGTGATTTTAATTAATTGTTCAGCCCAAGTGAGGACAGTGGAAAAATGAAATGTTGCATCCAATAAATCACAATGTAAACAAAGCCAGTGGTACTGTAGCTTGTTTGAACAGAGTGCTGTCCTTCCTTAGTCTGTGACAGCACTCTGCCCGTGAGTTACATCCCATAATGAGTCTGCAGGCTCACGGCCGTGTCATCACACTTCTCTCTGTCGGCTTCCATTGATCTTATCTTGCTTTCATAGTCACAATGAACTGCTTTCATGTCCTCATGTTTCATTTACAGTATGTTTATATTCTCTCTCTTTCCCCCTCTCCCTCTCTCTCTTCCCCCTACCTCTCCTCCCTCTCTCCCTCTTTCTCTTCCCCCTACCTCTCCCCCACCTCTCTTTCTCTTCACCCTACCTCTCCCCTGCCTCCCTCTCTCTCTCTCTCTCTCCCTCTTTCTCTTCCCCCTACCTCTCCCCCGCCTCTCTCTCTCCCCCCCCCCCCCCCTCTCCCTCTTGCAGTATAATCAATGGTTTCGCTCTGCCACTGAAAGCGGAGCATAAACAGTTTCTGGTCAAAGTGTTGATCCCCCTCCACACTGTTAGGAGTCTGTCGCTCTTCCACGCACAGGTAATACGTGTGTGTGTGTGTGTGCGTGCGCGCGCGTGTGTGCGCGCGCGTGCGTGTGTTAAATTTACCCTAGATTTTCGGGGTCAGTTGACATCCAAGTCAACCAGTTTAGACGGTGGATTTTATTCAAAGGTCAAAGTGTTAGATCTCCCTCCTATGAACAGCAGTTTTTCTGTATATTGTGAATTTGTTGAATTAATGATGCAGCACTACTGAACAGACTGAGCCCAGTTAACCCAGGGTTAAAAACTAACAAGAATGCAGTGAACTTGTGCTGTAAAATTATTTTTGGCACACAAGTGTATGATTTCAGAGCATTTATGGTAATATATATCCTACATTGAAAAGATGCAAAAAGTAGTCACTGTTTTTAGAGTATGTTGGCCAGTGGGTTAATAATATGTGTTGAAATATCATGACTGACTGTATCCTGTGCTCTCCTCTCCTGCAGTTGGCATATTGCATTGTACAGTTCCTAGAGAAAGACCCAGCATTAACAGAACCAGTAAGTATGGATCCTTCTTGGGAGGCAAAAAAAAGAGAGAAGCTTTTAGTGATCCGACAACTGTAACTTTTGATAACTTCTATCACTACTATATATCTCACCTCCCGTTTTGATGGGGAGAAAGTTCAAGCTACCTGAACATTTTCTGTATGGACAGCTTCGACCAATCAGAGGTGTTCAAATGTTTGTTTGAAAAGCTAGCGGCGAACACAGACGACTGGCTGACAATACAAAGATAAAACGGAGAAAGCCGGGTGTGATGTTGGGATTTTTTCGATCAAGTGGGGCATTTGGATCGTCGATAACTTGTTACCAATGTGCCGGGAAGAATGAAGGTCAAGATGTGATGATGACATGCCCGTGCAGAGTTCAGTTGAAGTCATTTCTCCCATGTAGTGTTAGTTTTGTCAGATGTTTTTGAATTAGTCCTGTGTCAAATGTCCTTGTTAGTTTTTATCATATTTAGTCAACCTCATCTTTTTTTATTTAGACAAGTTTTAGTCGATTAAAAGTCTGAGTATTTTAGTCTCATCTATTTTAGTCTCGTCAAAGAAAACTGGAACTTTTTTTTTTTTTTTGAAAGATCTATTAATCTGTTATAGACCTCTTTTATGTTTGTAAACAGTGGTTATGTATTTTGTGGGCAGAGCCGAAGTGGTTGCAGAAAGTGACAGCTAGCGGTTCAGCTGTCATAGAAATATGGAAGGTCCGGATGCCTTCTCAGACAGGTTATCTTACACAAATAAGCTAAATCTTTCAATGGGGTGAGGTTTCCTGGCCCGTACTCACTGTCAGGATGGGTCTAGGATCCAACTACATCGTCAAAGTTGCAGTGCCAGACATCGCCATAATCCTAGTGGGAAATTCCAGCGTCTATATGGCACAAGACGTCTTTTTCCCCGTACTCTGGGGATCTCTCCAGTTTCGGCTTCACTTGTTTCCTCAGAGTTTCTGCAACCACGCTGCGTGCGCAACTGCAGCAACGTAACCATGTGACGTCCACTCCAACAAATTGGTCTATTATGGAATGGTATTAAGGTTTGAACGTACAATACTGACACAGATTTAACTGTTCAACTACTTCTATTTCTCTTCTGGTTGGATCTTTTCCAAATTCGACCCTCCCTAACATTTCTGTCTCGTTTTTATTTGTTGATGAAAATGTCAATAGATTCCCTCATAGTTTTTGCCATCATAACTTTTTCAAGGATGATCTGATTAGATTTTGGTGGTCAAAGGTCAAAGGTCAAGGTCACTGTGACCTCTCGAACGCCATTTTCAAGCTTGTTAACGCGATATCTGAGGAACGCCTGGATGGAATTTCATCAAATTTGCCTCAAACATCGACTTAGACTCAAAGATGATCTGATTAGATTTTGGTGGTCAAAGGTCAAGGTCACTGTGACCTCTGGAACGCCATTTTCAAGCTTGTTAACGCAATATCTCAGGAATGCCTTGACGGAATTTAATCAAACTTGTCTCAAACATCGACTTGGACTCAAGGATGAACTGATTACATTTTAGTGGTCAAAGTTCAAGGTCACTGTGACCTCTCACACACCCAATTTCCAAGCTCTGTAACGCAACATCACAGGAGCGCCTTGACGGAATCTCTTCCAATTTGCCTCAAATGGCGATTTGGACTCCAGAATGAACTAATGGCGGAGGCATAAGTCCGCGTTGCGGTCGTTCTAGTTTAGTTTACATCTATTTTTCATCAGTGAAAATTGGTAGTTTTAGTCGACGAAATTAACACTGCACCCGTGTCTCCTCTCCTCCTCAGGTCATCAGAGGCTTACTGAAGTTCTGGCCAAAAACCTGCAGTCAAAAAGAGGTAAGGCTCTCATTAGTGTGCATATGTATCTGTGTGTATGTTCCACTGTTGGAGTCCAGTCACTATGGGCCCTATTCTCCCACAGGCCTTCGGCGCTAAAACGGGCCTTAAACGCAAAAAAACGTGCCTTGCGCCTGTTTCGGGAAGATATCAATATGGCTTTACGCTGCCAAATGCGCTTTAGGCCGAATGGGCGTGGCGCAGTCCCAGTATGGGCCAGAGTGGGCGTGTCGGCCTTAAATCTCGGCGTACTGCTATCTTCCCACCTGGCGTAAATTTAGCGCTTTGCGCTTTTGAAAACCAGGCCTATTCAGTTCGCCAGTTGCGCGGAGCGCTCCCCTCTGGCTCTCTCCCTCCCCTCTGGCTCTCTCCTCTGTCACCCTTCTCTGTGTCACTCTCTCCCTCTCTCCTCAGTCTGACAGGCACAATACGACTGTCTCTCTCTGACTCCCTCGCTCAGACAGACACAACACACGTCCTATAGGAAATAGCAGTTGTAAGTTCACTGCCTGTGAATGTCCCAGCATGCAATTGGGTACTCCATTTCGCTACTAAATAGCAACCAAATGAGGCGAAATAGATATAAAAGGTCGATCTAAAATAATGTGTAATGGTAACACAGCCTGCAATTGTAGAACATTTCAATATTGGGCCAAATAAAACATTGAAATTAAAACACCACCCTAAGTGAAACATATATGTCCTCCTGGGCCTATATATATCTCTTGTAGATTTAACGTGATTTAGATAAGTGTTAGCGGAACGCGCTTCGGAACGCGCTTCTACTGTCATGTGCTATACTGTGATGTCCGCTCCAATAACTTGGCCCTACTTCACATTTAGTTTTACAATAAAAACACATTTATGCAATGACTTTACATAATGTAGGGTATATTTATGTGCATCATTCTACCTGCAGCAGGGGAAAGAAAACGATATCGTTCTGGACAAACTTTCACCAATATAAAATTTATCTTATCATATGGATAGACTATATTTTTCTAGCTGATGCCTTTAGAACATTCTTTTCACTTTGATCTTGCTATAGTGTAGCGTATTTACATGCTTGCAGTATTTAAACTGCAGTTAGATTGGTTTGAGAAGCATAATAATATGGAATAATAGCCTATATGGAGACAGACAGACTGGATGAAGGGAGGGGGGGGGGGGGGCAGAGCGCTTGGCTTCTGTCTGGTTTTGCTGGACCACTGGAATTGGAGCTTAAAAGGCAAGCGTGCGATTCGTTTATTGCACTTATCCAATGAGCATGACGGTGCATAATTTTACGCTTAAAAGGCGTGGTTGTAATGCTTTAGGCTGCGTCTAGCGCCAAGACCAAGATATCAAGTGCGCTGGTCCGCGCCCACTGCGCCAGGCGCTCCGCGTAGAAACTAGGCCGATGCAACGATAGGGGCCTATATCTCCAGTCCAAGTTGAATCTCGAGTCCTCAGTGTTCCAGTCCAAGTCACCAAAGAAGAGTCTGAGTCAAGTCCCTCCCTATTACCTGAGTCATAGTCCAGAGTTACTGACCATGAGCATGAATGTAATTGGAACCAGGGATTCCGTTAGCTGGTAATTGCCGGCTTTTAGCCCGTATTTGTTACCGTGGGCCGGAAAATTACCGGCTCAAGGAGCCGGTTGGAAATGTGCCAAATAAATAAATTGCTTATACAAAATAGCCTAATATCGTGTGACCTATAGCCAATGATGTTGCCATAAGCTACAACTTAAATATAGACTTAAATATATTATATATTTTCGCCCCGCTGTTATTTTGAATGTTTGGTGAAAAAGGGAAAAAATACAGCAAACAATCTTTAACTGTAATGCACCATGCAAAAGCCGCACCTGCAGCATCCCGCGGCTGACAGCGTTTTGGCTTGACACAAGAGACCGAAATGTCAACGCAGACATCCCTCAGCCAGTTCTTTTTATGTAACGATGGTCCAGAACAAGATCCAAACAACCATGAGAAGCCGCCTCAGCGAGGAAAAGTTGGGTTGATAAGAATCGCAATTTGGCTTCAGATTTGCACATGCAGCGGAGGCGCATCGCTTATCAGTGAAGAAACTGCTGCGGGCGTATTGTGAGAAAAGCAGAGACAGAGAGGTCCTCTGACAGATTGTAAAGCTTATTATTATGTCCGTTAATTTAGCCTACTAATGTCAATGCCGTTTCAGCATAAATAGCCTACTATAACCTCAGTTGATTTGCCATTTAAGGAGGAGTAGGCCTATTTAATGAGCAGCTTTCATTTATTTGTCTGAATGATGGAGCATCATCTCAAAGCTCATAACACGCAACAAGGGGATTCATTCTCAGATGTAGGCTACAGGTAACGCAAAGCAAATATTCTTACGTCCATTCTGAAAGCGAGTTGGATGCCTGCGTGTCAACCAGCTCCAGTCGGCTTTTAATAACCTCATCATCCTTGTCAATAGACCCGCTTCAGAAAATATAGGCTACTTTTAAAAGTTTGACTGACTGCACGTCTCATCTCTGGCTTGTCGCAGGTAGGGAACTGGTTCTTAATTTAATTATTTTTCAAGTTATTTAATTTCACGTCCTTGGATGCAAAGACACATAATGTAGGCCCGCCAGTGTCTTTCTTTAGGCTTAATTAAACGGGAATATATGATAAATTGTTCAGTTCACAAAGTTGAAGAGTTCATTCACTATAATAAAATACATTTGTTGGATGATTGGATAATAGCTATTGTTTTTTGTGTTTTATTGTTTAATCTTAATGGGCCTGCAAACCCGAACCGAATTAATTAAATAAGGAGTGGTGTGCGGCTCACTCCCTTTGCACTCGTAAGTGCAGACCGCAGTGAATAGTTAGATAAAAAAATTTTTTAATAAATGCCAACAAAAATGATTTAAAATAAAGATTTTGTTTGCTAAAAATATACAATAATATATTATGTATTTAGGGATTGATTACATCTAAGGCCGGAATTCTGGAATGTTGCCAGCTCCATTGGCCATTTAGAAAAAAGCCTAACAGAATCCCTGGTTTATTATTAGAGCCTATTACAAAAAACTTAAAACAATTAACAAGTCCGAGTCCTTGTCTCCAAATTCCGAGTCCGAATGCTCGAGTCCCAGTCCAACAAGTCCGAGTCATCAGTGCTCAAGTCCAAGTTGAGTCACGAGTCCTGAAAATGTGTCCAGGACTCGGACTCGAGGACAGCACTGGTATGTTGTGCGTGTTTGTGTTCTGTGTGTGTGTTTAGTAATGTTTACTCCGCTTGTGTCCAGGTGATGTTCCTTGGGGAGCTGGAGGAGATTCTGGACGTGATTGAACCCACACAGTTCGTGAAGATCCAGGATCCACTCTTCAAACAGATCTCCAGATGTGTCTCCAGCCCACACTTCCAGGTCAGTGGAGAAACACTATCAACTTCACTTCTAAAGCCTCACAGTGCCAACTGACAGGACACTGTTACCCGCCTAGTAACAGTGCCCTGTCGGCCCTCACTGTGACGAGAGGACACTGTTACCCGCCTAGTAACAATGCCCTGTCGGCCCTCACTGTGACGAGAGGACACTGTTACCCGCCTAGTAACAATGCCCTGTCGGTCCTCCCTGTGATGAGAGGACACTGTTACCCGCCTAGTAGGGATGGGCATTTCTAGCAAAAACACTATTCGAAATTCGCTGGTCAAAGTCGACTTTTAATCAAAATTCGAAAATAAAAATAAAAATGTAAAAAAAAATTAAAAATGATTTTGTTTTTTTGTGAGTGAAATGTTGCATTGTCTCCCCTGATTCTAAGTACCACTGAAGTACACTGACATTGACATTTTCGAAAATACAAAACAGTTTTGACAATCATGAGTGGTTCATTAAATATTTAGTAGGCTCAGGTCTGAGTGCCAAAGGGGTGCCAAAGTCACCCCCTCTCCCTCTTCATGGGATTTCATCCGCCATTCATTTTTCCATAAACCTTGCTTAAAATGCTTATAAAAATTGTTTTACTTGCTCAAACCAAGCGATTCGACTATACTTAGAATCAGGGGAGACAATGCAACATTTCACTCTTTTTTTTGAATTTCAACTTTCAATAATAAAAGTCGACCTTGATAATAGCAACGATTATTTGAAAATTCAAAATTCGATGCCCATCCCTACCGCCTAGTAACAATGCCCTGTCAGTCCTCCCTGTGACGAGAGGACACTGTTACCCGCCAAGTAACAATGCCCTGTCGGCCCTCACTGTAACGACAGGACACTGTTACCCGCCTATTAACAATGCCCTGTCGGCCCTCACTGTGACGAGAGGACACTGTTACCCGCCTAGTAACAATGCCCTGTCGGCCCTCACTGTAACGACAGGACACTGTTACCCACCTAGTAACAATGCCCTGTCGGTCCTCCCTGTGACGAGAGGACACTGTTACCTGCTTAGTAACAATGCCCTGTCGGTCCTCCCTGTGAGGACACCGTTACCCGCCTATTAACAGTGCCCTGTCGGCCCTCACTGTGAGGCTTTAGAAGTGAAGTTGTCTCTTCATCAATGCCACACCATTTAAGACAAGAGCAGTACTTGTACCTTGCATATATTCGAAAATCATAATTTTTCTTGACCGACAACCGACACTCATTAGCCGACAACTGTCGGTTAACCGAGAAGATTAAAATGCGCTATTTTACTGTCTGTGCCCCATTAAACCATTAGGCTACCAAATGCTTGATTTTTTTTCAGTAGAAAGCGTTTATTTTTACATCTACAAGCAGAAAAAAACACATTAACAAAACGAGAAGACAAGTTGAACCCTCCAGCCATCTAAACAAAAACATTCCTCCGATAGGCTATACTGCTCGCATTGCATATTAAGGGCACGTCAATTGACACGCAGCCGCCCCGTGAAGTAGTGTTTGAGCGGACGACAGCCCAGGCTGCAGGCGAGGGCGCACTGACAAAGTGCGCAGCATCACTACAGTATCTTCTCTTTTAGCAATAGTCTTACTAATCCCACAGTGGTTTACCTGCTTTTGAGATCTGCAAAAAATAGTTTGCTTCTGTCTCACCCGTTCGCTCTCTCTCTTCACACACGCGGGTGGGCTGTGCTGTCTGGCAGGGCTCCACAACATTATAAAAACGAGTCCGCACTCCGCACGCAGTCTCTTGTGAAACAATTTATCCGAACTGCCATGTGTTGGACAGTAACGTTAACGTTAATTGATACTTTTCAATCGTCAATTCGACCGCTTCATGTCATTTTTGTAACACGGTAAAAACTACTGTTTCATCATTGAGTGCAAGCGTATGCATGCGTGTGCCTGATGAACATGCACTGCAGAGAGGGAGGGAGAGAGTTGCCAGGCGCAGCAAGCACCCACGCACACGCACATGCAAGATGTGTGTCCCGGCCGTTAGACCAAATGAGACAGTGAAGAAAAAGTAGGCTAATGACAGCACACACGGAGTTAACAAAACTATAGAACATGTATGAGCTGATTGTTTCGCTGGGTGTGTTAATCATTCTGAAGTGGTCACAGAGCACATCTGAGCTGTGTGCTCAGACATGAGCAGCAGAGGGGCGGGGCAGTCAGTGCGCTCACTTCACAGTGACTCTGTGGCTGCAGCAGGTGTTCAGCTGTGTGTGTGCTTCGCTGCGGAATGCGTTTGATCAGACATCGGGTAGATAAAATCAACATGAACCATGTGTTTATTTCTAAATCTAGCTTGATTAATACTTGCCCCATCGTTTAATATACTTATGTTACATTGCTGAACACGAAGGAGGGGGGGGGGATCGCCACATTGGCAACACTGTTATATGCAAATTAACATGGAAATTGACCGTTTAACCGACATGCTTAACCGACCAAAGACGTTCTCGGCGGTTAACCGGTTAACGGTTAACCGTCGACATCCCTAGTATATAACCAAAAGGGAAAAAAGGTAGCAGACAAAAGTTAAAACAGGTTGAGATTTCAAACAATTGAAAGTCCATAAAAAATAGAAGAAAAAAACTTGTAATCAACAACTTGTACTTTGTATTTAATAAAGGCATTCTGATTCTGAATTGGGATGTATTCTTTCTTTTAAATCTTAATTTCACCATTTAGCATTGTTTCTAGACACTTAAATGTGTGTGTGTGTGTGTGTGTGTGTGTGTGTGTGTGTGTGTGTGTGTGCGTGCGCTGCCCCCTGCAGGTGGCGGAGCGAGCGCTGTACTACTGGAACAATGAGTACATCATGAGTCTGATTGAGGAGAACTCCAGCGTCATCCTGCCCATCATGTTCGCCAACCTCTACAGGATCTCCAAAGAGCACTGGAACCCGTGAGTCTTTGCATGCTTTTAAAAGAAATAATGTAACGTTACATGCATGTGACAGTGTGTCCATGTGGGTGTGTGTGCGCCAAGTGCTCCAAGTCTGCTTTAACTCCCAGCTCCCCCCCCCCCCCCCTCTCACTCATTCAGTGCTTAGCTTCAACACAACAAGCATGGATGCTGTGAGCACACACGGTCTTGTCTTGGACATGCACAGAGAGCTAAATATGGAATAATTTTTGCTTACGTTACGTTGTATGTAGTGTCCCACCCTACGGGGACGGACACTACATAGCCCATCTGTAAACGATGTTTAAAAATGCAGAGGCAAATAAGTCATCAAACAAGTGTTATTTTGTGACAGCCAAGTACCTGAGGGCCAGCTACTTTTCACATCATGGGTTATAAGAAGAAAAAGAAAAAAACACATACAATACAATTGTACTCTAAGGATTTTGTTTACGGTCTGAAAACATTAGTTCCGCCTGCCTTTTTCCTACTTGGTGCTTGTCTACAAACTGTACGATAGTGCTGTCAAACTGAACTTGCTTCCTTAGGGCCTGTGTCCACCTAGCGTCTTTTCCTCAGGTCCAGCGTCTTTTTTCAGTTGTTTCCAATGGGGGGAGAGCGTATGCCGGCGCACACGGACGTGTAGAGAAAGTGCGCTGCACCCAGCGTATATTTTCAGAGCGCTCCGCCGTTTTTGTGCGCCGGCTCCCAGCGCTTCCAGCTGAGAATAATTTAACTTTTCAGAAAGACGCTGGTGTCGGGTGCTCCTTTTCTGGCAACTAATCATATGGAGAAACTATCGCAACAGAGACAGAAAGGCTCAATTGTGGGAGCAGATTGGCTAAACACTTAATATTTCTGGTGAGTGTTGTGCTTACTGCTTTTAATAATGTAGCCTACCTGTGTTGTTAGCTTGCGTGTCAGCTATCAAGCTACTACCGCACTGAACTAACGTTAGTTTCAGAGTGCTTCCTTGTATATTGTGCGCTGGGATCAGCGCTCCCCAGCGCACTCCCAGCGTTTAACGTTGGAAAAAGACGCTAGGTGGACACAGGCCCTTAACCAATACTGATATAGTATGTCTTGAGAGATAAGCCACGGGCCGCATGTGGCCCCCGGGCCAGACTTTGGACATGCCTGATATTATGGTCTTAGATGTTGGATATGGTAATAGGGTGATGCACCATAAATGTTGGCTGCATTACAGTAAGTGAAGTCTAGGCTAGTGACATTTTAAAGTAGAATGTCATAACTCACTCACTTTTTCATGTATACACCGAGACTTCACAAAATGTTTGGTCATGGAAATTTGTTTTGAAGTCATGGAAAAGTCATGGAAATCCATGTGTATGATCCAAAATCCAAATTACCGGTAATGTGTATGAACCCTGAATGAGGAGGAAGGGACACTCGCACATTACTGTCTTCACTTGCTTTGCTCAAACAGGAGTTTATTATACAACGTTTCAGTACAGGACATTTTTCAATTGACAGGAGGAATAGAAAACTATATACAGAAGGCTGGCTTCACAGTGACCAATCATTACACACATCAGTGGCAAAAGCCTTCACCTTGTGGCTCATAGTGAGCTGCTCCTTCTATTACAAGATCTCAATTGGCCTCAATTACATAGGTCTATGTGGGTCTTGGAAGAATCGGTGAAGGTTTTTGCCACTGATATGTCTATAATGATTGGTCACTGTGAAGCCAGCCTTTTGTATATATTTCTATTCATCCTGTCAGCATATACTTGAAAAAGGTCCTGTACCGAAACGTATAATAAACTCCTGTTTGAGCAAATGAAGACAGTGTGCGGGTGTCCCTTCCTCTACTGTAAGTGCATCTTCTCCACCTAGGCACCTGCCACAAGTCTTCTCAGGTGTGCAAGAGTCTTATGATCAACTCGAGCAATGATGACATCACTCACTGATGACATCACTGGTGACATCACCAATTCTATACATAAGTGATATCATCAGTGATTTATGATGGATTTGAGTGTGTCCCGGAGGCTTTGGAGACCACTGTGTTCCAGACAAGGGGGGGTCTAACTGCCAGTGGGTGCTAGCAATTTGATATCAGTAAATCATAGGGAAGGGGCGAATGCTCCATAGAGTCTGTACGTTTGACCATTAAAATGTGGGCGGAGGCAGACCGGAAGGAAGTTCAATGGTACCAATCACGACACATATAAAACATAACCGAGGCAGGTGATTGGGGAGATGAGCAGAAGTGCCTTTAGCGAGACATCCCGCCTTAAGACGGTAAATCCTTTTTGACCAACTTTCCCCTCTGTGAATTACAGACGTCATCGTCGGGAGCATTTAATTGTGGGAGCCAATGTGTCTGTTTGAAGAGAATAACCATGACCTGAATTACGTTTCTCCAACACAAATTTGAAAACATTCCTCCGCCACAAATTGAATTACATCGCAAACGTTAGTTAATGGTTAGATTTGGGCCACTAAAACAACTTGGTTAAGGTTAGGAAAATGGTTTGGTCATGGTTAAATAAATACAAATTAAAATGTGAATAAAAACTTGACTCATGAGCTCATGAAACGCTGGGAATCGAACCCCGGTCATTTTATCACCTTATGAGCCGGTTAATGCCATTGCTAGAAAGATCTGTGGCTGAGAAATACAGTAAACATAATCCTGCTCAGTCAGACTTTGTGCTCATTGAACTTTTATTTATTACATTTTATTTATTACATTGTATCATCGTGGTTGTGTTGAATCCTGAAGCCCATAACGCATATCGTCAGATAAGCAGATCACCCCAATCCTCATGCCATGTAGTCGTAGTCTGTTAACAAGTGTGTCATTTTGGAAAGACACAAACTGACTGTAGGCTGTGTGTGTAACTGCTGAATGTGTTGAGGTCAGCCTCAATACTGACAGCCTGTCTCTCTGCTCAGCCTCAGACTGACAGCCTGTCTCTCTGCTCAGCCTCAGACTGACAGCCTGTCTCTCTGCTCAGCCTCAGACTGACAGCCTGTCTCTCTGCTCAGCCTCAGACTGAAAGCCTGTCTCTCTGCTCAGCCTCAGACTGACAGCCTGTCTCTCTGCTCAGCCTCAGACTGACAGCCTGTCTCTCTGCTCAGCCTCAAGGCCTAAACATGGTCGTCCGTCCGCCTCGAATTGGAGCCGTCTCGCCGTCTGGCGGCGCCAGCTACCCCTACATGCTCGGACGCCACTACGCCCTCCCCCCTCCCTCCTCCTGTGGAAGCTCCGTGTGAAAATGGCGGAGATTGTGTGCCAGGCAGTCTGAATGAAATTGAATGTAACGTTCCCAATTCTATGTATTAAATTCTAAAAAACGACCCTCAACATTTAGGAAGGCTAAGCCACACAACTAGTTCGTTATAATCTAACGTCATGCTTTGAAAGGCGACTTTACGACGATGAGCCAAGGCAATGGCCAGTCACAACTCTCGTGCAGCTGACGTCACGCACGTATCGTCGGCGCTGAGTCACATTTTCGAGCAGCCCCCGTCAGCCGACGGCACCCCCTCCCCATAGGACGGCGCTCCACCCGCCGTCCTACGGGGAGGGCGGGGCGAGGCTCTGACGGACGACCATGTTTAGGCCTTCAGACTGACAGCCTGTCTCTCTGCTCAGCCTCAGACTGACAGCCTGTCTCTCTGCTCAGCCTCTGACAGCCTGTCTCTCTGCTCAGCCTCAGACTGACAGCCTGTCTCTCTGCTCAGCCTCTGACAGCCTGTCTCTCTGCTCAGCCTCAGACTGACAGCCTCTCTCTCTCTCCTCCTGTCTTTCTCTCCTCTCAGGGCGATAGTGGCGCTGGTCTACAACGTCCTGAAGGCCTTCATGGAGATGAACAGTACCTTATTTGATGAGCTCACAGCCACGTACAAGTCAGACCGCCAGCGGTAAGAGTCGCTCACAGTCACACCGTGATGTGGAGATACATGCGTGTGTGTGTGGGGGGGGGGGAAGTAGCACATTAGTGGTTCAGACACAGGAGGAAGAGTAGTACTTGTCACTGCCCGAATGGATCACTTGGTTATTTGTATAGGTACAAAAATGCCTATAATACTACTCAATTAGACTGTTTTTTGAGAATTAGAATGTGTACATACATTTACCAAGAAGACCATAGTTTCACAGGCTTTTGGCTTGGAATAAACCTGCCGCTTGCAGTGGAGGGACCTTTATTTTGGAACAGCACCGGATGTAGTCTGTCCTTTTCTATCTAACTTTACACACATTAGCTAGCTAGCTTGTTAGCCAGCAAACTTACATACTTTACATACTTTATATGCAGGGTTGGGGAGTAACTGTATTTCATTACAGTTGCAGTTTAAATTGGTGGTATTCTGAATACAGTACTCATACATAAACATACATTTACCATAAACAGATTAAAAAAAATGTGCAACAATTTATGCACGCGCAATGCACCTGCCACACACCACAAGACAACGGCAATGTCAGAGGAGACCCAGCCAGGAATCCATCCATGTAAGCAAGTGTTAACTCCATTCAGAGTGACCCAGACGAATGGGCCCAGCAAGATGATTTTGAAGCATTCCGAAAATAATCCAAAGTATTTGTTACTTAACTTGAGTAGTCTACTGTAAAGGTCTCATTATAGTCGAGCGAGGCTCCGTGAGGCGGAGCTCCGCGAATCACGTGCGAACCTCGCGCTGGGGCAGATGCTTTTATAGTCAGAACGGCAGCCAAGTGATCGGCATGTTACATTGTACAATGGTAATAGTGAGAAGAGCCCGTGAAAAGTCGCAATGAAACGGTATTATGTACCGTACCGTATATGACCGTATATCAGCACGAGTGAATCACCAAACTTGTTTTTACTGAATAGCCGTTTCAGTTCTCAGCCCTGATAGCCTACTCTGTGCTGCTTTAAATCTCTCTCAACACAACACATTTACTTGTTGAAATGACTAAAAACGAACAGTTGCAAATCAAAGTTTAGCCTACCACATGGGTCAAGAAAATGTGGTGAAAACATAGCTCAGTGTTCAGGGCTCAGTGGCTTGAAAGCGTCCATGTTTGGAGAGAAGCCATGCGGAGGTCGCGCTGCTAGAAAAATGTTCAGGTACGTGCTGTGCGGCTGCGGGGGGCGCGCCCAACACATTGACGTCATTTGATGCTGGCGCCCCTCACTCCTCCCCCGCGCCTGGCCCGGCACGGCGACCATACAACAAACTTAATGCAGAGGTTTTCAAAGTGGGAGGTGGAGGGCTCCCCGGGGGGCTCCAAGCAGTTTCAGGGGAAGCTCAGTGAATGGAAGTAAAAAGAAAATATTACATTGGTTATTGCATTAGTTATCAAAAGGAGATCACATAGAATATCATAAATGTGTCTGGTTTGGTTAAAGAGATAGTTCAGAGATATAGTATTTTGGGGAATTTCATATTTCATATTTTGGAGTCATAAACAATTATTGATCCTTTATTATTTTTGTTGTATATTAATGACATAGAGTCAGCCTGTTCATGTCCTTTATTTCTCTATGCAGATGATTCCGCCTTGTTGGTAACCGGAGAGTGCTTAGAAACCGTTAGAACATCAATTAGTAAAGAGCTTCAAAATGTAAGCGCATGGTTATGCAACAACAAGTGATCCTTGTCTGAATGTATTGTTTTTGTAACAAAGGGTCCAGCCCAGTTTTGCTGTTGAATGTATGGTACTAAGTTAAAGGAAAAGTGTTGTGTAACATATCTGTGAAGTCAATTGGATCAGTGTATGACCAGTGAATCTTTCAATATTTTATTTTACATTTTTCTGAACATACGAACAAGACAAAGGCTCAGACACAGGAAAACAAAAGAAAAAACAAACAAAAACACATTATCAAGTTTCGAGATTTTGAAGTTCTCCCAGAAGAACACACTTTTTCAGGTCTTGTTGAGTCCCCCCCCACTCCAGGCATCTTATTTCTAGACTAGTACACCTGTTTGATGACTGCACTATCCTGGTTTGCTTCCTATCTCTGGAAACGCTCATACCAGGTCTTATGGAGAGGGTCCGTCTCCAGATCCTGCCCTCTTACCACTGGTGTCCCCCAGGGCTCAGTCCTGGGCCCCTTACTTTTTCTTCTCTATATCAGATCTCTTGCCTATGTGATCTCTTCTCATGGCTTCTCTTATCACTGCTATGCTGATGACACCCAACTTTTCCTTTCCTTCCCCCCCTCCGACACTCAAATCGAGGCTCGCATCTCTGCATGTCTCAAGGACATTGGCGACTGGATGTCTGCCCACCACCTCAAGCTCAACCTTGGTAAGACAGAGCTACTCTTCCTCCCAGGGAAAGACTGTCCTCTCACAGATCTCTCCATCTCCATCGACAACACCACTGTACTGCCCTCCCAAACAGCTAAGAACCTTGGGGTGATCCTCGACAACCAGCTGTCTTGCTCTGCCAACATAGCTGCGACAGCACGCTCCTGTAGGTTCTCCCTCTACAACATCCGCAAAATCCGTCCCTTCCTCACAAGAGAAGCGACTCAACTCCTGGTCCAGTCACTTATCGTCCTTCGCCTGGACTACTGCAACGTGCTCCTGGCTGGCCTACCTGCCACCGACATACGACCGCTTCAGCTCATTCAGAACGCTGCAGCCCGTCTGGTATTCAACCAACCCAAATTCTCTCATGTCACTCCCCTCTTCCGGGACCTCCACTGGCTTCCCATCTCAGCTCGCATCAAATTCAAGACACTGGTACTGGCCTACAGGGCAGTACACCAGTCAGCTCCCCTGTACCTGCAATCTATGGTCAGGTTCCAAACCTCTCACCGCTCCCTTCGCTCCTCTACCAGTGCAGGGCGCCTCGCTCCTCCTTCGCTACGGGCGCTCAAAAGTCGCTCATCCCGATCTCGACTCTTCTCCTCCCTGGCACCCCAATGGTGGAACGAGCTGCCACCTTCGGTCAGGACTGCTGAATCACTGCCGATCTTTCGGAAAAGACTAAAGACTCACCTTTTCAGGCTCCACCTGGGCCCTTCTTGATCTAACTTCTTTCTCTCTCTTCTTTCTCTCTCTTTATTTACCGTAATATAAAAAAAAAAAAAAAAAATCCTAAACTAAAACTCGTACCACTGTTCCTTCAGGATTTGTAGTTGTCATAGACTGTGCTCCATAGTTGATTGCTCTATTGCTGACAAAAAGTGTGTTACTGTAAGTCGCTTTGGATAAAAGCGTCTGCCAAATGACGTAATGTAAATGTAAATGACTACCGTAAATTCCGGACTATAAGCCGCGGCTTTTTTCCCGTTTTTTGGCCCCTGCGGCTTATATAACGGTGCGTCTTATCTATGGATTTTTTCAGAAAAAAAAAAAAAAATACAAATAAAATCTCTCTTTTTTAGCACTCTTTCTAACTATAAATCCACTTCTGTTTTAATTTCCTCTCTTGCCCTCTTTTCACCACACCGCGGACACTGTGTGCACTGTAAAAATAAACAACGGTGGTGTTGTGTTATGTTGTTTTGTTGAAATGTTACGGTAATACGGTAAATGGGAGCTTCCTCAAACAGCCATCTCTTTCCCGACAATCCCCTCTGTGCGTGACCACTTACATATGTTAATTACGGTAAGCAAACGGCCACTCGGCCATCAACTCCCTCCCCCGACTACCAGGAGAAAATCACAAACTTCGGCGAATTCACACAAAGGAAGATCAAGGAATATTCCATCGAACCGGAGCAGATCATAAATATGGATGAAGTGCCTTTGACGTTCGACCTGCCACTCACTCGGACTGTTAACAAGAAGCGCCCTGGAGGATTCTTTCACCAAAAAAAAGCTTTGCTCGTTCTCGACAGCATGAGAACGAGCAGTAGAAGCAACACTCTCACTTACCATGGGGAAGGTACGCAGAAATTCACACGACGCAGCTTTCAAGTTGAAAGCAGTCAATCTCGCATTAAAAGAGGGAAACAGAGCAGCCGCGCGTAACCTGGGCATCGATGAGTCAATGGTGAGGCGTTGGACGGTGCAGCAGGAGGAACTGTCTCAGCACGGAATATTATAGGAGTGTGAAAACATCCACAATCACCAACGGGTTCCAAAACGCTGGACTGCTGCGGGATGAAGAGGATGACGCCGCCACAGCTGGCGCTGAGGGCCGTCAGAGGCTTCAGAGGCTGTTCGATGCCGACAGTGATGAAGAGGAGTTCGTTGGTTTTGAGTGACAATGAAGGAGAGAGGAGAGTGGTTGACGAAGCCACCCTGAACCTGTTCGTTTCCGACACTGAAGATGAGGACTTTGGTGGTTTCAGTACGCAGGAAGAAGAGGAAGACGAGGATTAGTGACTTGACTTCTCTGGTTACAGGTTTGCTGCACATATAGCCTATTGTTGTGTGATTTTGTCTGGGGATTAGTGACCTGACTTTTGTTTTGTTTTGTTGAAATGTTAATAAATGGGAGCTTCCCCAAACAGCCATCGCTTTCCCGACATTCCTCTCTGTGCACGAACCCTTTCATATGGTAATTAAACATCAAAACACCCGCGGCTTATAGACCGGTGCGGCTTATAGAAGAAAAAAATAGTCAATTTTGGTCCCGCGGCTTATAGACCGGTGCGTCTTATAGTCCGGAATTTACGGTACATTAGGGCCTTCACTGAGAGGATTAGAGAGGCATGGCAGGACGAACTTGGTGTTGATCTACCGCAGATTATATGGGACAGGAGTTTGTCTATGGTCCAGTCTTGCTCAGTTAACAGTAGACACCAGCTGATCCAATTCAAAGTTACTCACCGTCTTCACTATTCCAAATCGAAATTACACAAGATTTACCCATCTGTCTCACCACTATGTGATAGGTGCCAGGTGTTAGAGGCTACACTGTCACACGCTTTCTGGCTTTGCCCTTTAATATCCAGATTCTGGGCCAAAGTTTTTGACTGGTATTCTAAGGCTTACAGAGTAGCTCTTGAGCCGGAGGCAGAACTTCCATTTTCGGCTGCTCAGAATCCTTGTTACTTCTCCCTATGGCTGTGCAGCAATCCCTGACACAGGGGATGATCGTCGCCAAAAGACTTATTTTGAAAGACTGGAAGTCCCCCTCTCCACCCTCCTTTCAGCTGTGGCTGACGGACATGGTCTCAGTAGTGCGTATGGAAAGACTCAGGTCTCTGAGGACTAACTCAATCAGGAAGTTCTCAACCATCTGGGACCCGTTTCTGGACTACCTGGGTGAGGTCAGAAATGAATAACGTACACATCCTAGCACACATATTTTAAGGTGAGGCGGTCCTTTGTCAATTTGAATGGGAGATTTTCCAGGAAACCAGGGGTGAAGACATCAGAGAGAGGCATAAAGTCACTCTTTGTCCAGTTAATTGTGTATCTGGACAGCTTACCGAAGGAGGTGATTAATTCTAGGAGAGGGGATCGATTGTTCTGAGTTATGTAGGTATAATATTACGTCATCGTAAAAAAAAAAAAAACTTTTGCTATTAAACAGGCTAAAATATTATGCTGTGTGTGGTAGTTGAAACATAGTTTCAAGTTGACGTTTATTTATGTTTGTAGTTGAAACAAAAACATAAATACTGTAGGCTACATGAATGGAAATGTTTGATCATTAATATCTACTTTTAGAAATTATATAGGCTGAAATCAAATCACTGTGCATAATTGTGAAAGGGTCTTTATTGACAGACGAAAAGGCTGTTATTTACCCTTTGTGAGTAAACCCTGGTGAGTAAATATATGTGTAACTAAAACCATTAAAATTGACAACAGGTCTGCAACTTTTTTTTCCCATGTATCTACTTGGCTGGTTGGGAACCCCTGTGTTACATAACTGGACAGTCATGTAATTCAGGTTACAGCTCAAAAAACACGTTTTGGTATCACTAACCAAATCAATATTGAAATTGATCGAATCGAATCGAAATTAATTGATTCGCAACCTTGTGAATCGGAATCGAATCGATTCTTGAAATTTGAACCAATACCCAGCTCTAAAGGCCACTCAACCTGATCGAACGCCTTCTGTGCGTCGAGTGACAAAATCGCTGCACCACTGGTCTTACTGTGATCTGCGTATATGGTGTTAAGGAGGCGTCTGACATTGAAAAAGGATAACCTATTTGGGATGAACCCCATCTGATCAGGATGAATGATGGATGACAAATGTTTATTTAGCCGAGTAGCCAGCGTTTTAGTGATTACGGTACTTTTCTGTCAAAAGTCTGGAGTGCTATGTAGCTGGCCGGGTCTACTTCCTCCTTCCCCTTTTTTAAGATAAGGGAGATGTTAGCTTCATACAGTGTTTTAGGCAAGACTTTGTCCTTCTTAGAGCTAGATGTCATTCTGAGTAGTGGGGCGAGAATGTCGCAGAATTTCTTGTAAAATTCAGCACCGAATCCATCCGGCCCAGCTGTTTTGCCTGATGGGAATGATTTAATGGCAGAAGTTATTTCTTCCAATGTAAAATCAGAGTCTAAGTCCTCTCTGGCAGCATCACTAAGTTTGGGTGTTTCAAGAGGGTGGAAAAGGTGTTCAAATCGGGTTGAGCAGCATCACATTTAGATGAGTAGAGTTCACTGTAAAATTCCCTAAAACGATCGTTTATCTCCTTGGGATCAGTTAGCAGGGCACCCCTCTTCGATTTAATGGAGAGGATTGACCTGGAGGCCTGGGCGCCCTTGAGCTGCCGCGCCAGGAGCCCCTCTGGTTTATCTCCCAGGTCAAATTGCTTTTGTCTCAGTTTTAAAAGGAGAGTGTTTATCTGACCACCCAAGATGCAGTTATATTCATATTTTAGCTTCAATATCTTATAATCCTCAGGGGATTTTGAAGCCTGGTATGCTGCTTCAAGGGTGGGAAGAGCATTTTCGAGCTCCAATAGTGGCCTCTCTCCTTTTTTTGGCAGCGGACTCGTATGAGATTACGGTATATCCCCACGGATGACAACCTTTAATGTTTCCCATAGTGTGGAATCTGATACTTCACCGTTGTCATTGAATTCTATAAAATATTTCAATTTGGTGGTAATATATTCTACGAATTTCCCTTCAGCGAGTAAGGAGGGGTTGAAACGTATATCTGCCTAAAGGGGCTGCAGTCATGGAAGTAAATTGAAATGGGATACTTTTCTTGAAAATAATAGCCACGCCGCGGGCATTTATTTATTTATTTTTTATAAGTAATTTATCTCCCCCAAATAACATTAGCCAAGCTAGATATTCTTTTGTTCCTGGCAGTGTTCATGTATCACATATTGTTTGTTTACTCACCAAGTAAAGGTCATGGAAAAAATGTAGATAAGAGCAAATAAAAGGGAGGAGGAGAAAAACAATTTACAAAATATAGAAGGTGAATTCGGGGACCCTTCAGAACCGACTTTCTTTAGAGGATGGTGGCCTTCGCGTAGGCCATGGCTTCAGTAGCATCCTGGAACTGTTTCTCAGTCCTGTTGTGAGTAATGCTAAGCCGGGCTGGATGAAGGAGACCGTAGCGGATGCCGTCCCATCCTCGGAGCAGTTTCTTGACCTCGTTGAATGCCGACCTGGCGCGAGCAACACTCTGTGGGTAATCAGGGAACACGGAGATAGTGACTCCCTTGTAGTGCAGTGGGCCAGCCTCTCTGGCACGGCGCAGGATTTCGATGCAGTCCTGGTGATAGTGTAATTTTGCTATTATGGCTGTGACCTGTCAATCAACACGAGTTGATCCATTTTCAGAGTCTCTTTGATCAGCTTTGAGACAGAAGCTGGGGAGCTTGAGTCAGGCTCTTCTGCCACCTTCAGTATACGAATATTCGATCTCGTCATTCTCCCCTCCAGGTCGAAGCATTTCTCCTGCAGGCTCTTCTGCACGCTGCTTTTTAGAGCTGTTACATCGTCCGAGCAGGAAGACAAGCCACGCTCCATGTCTGACATCGTTGTTTTCATTGCCTCCAAGTCAGAGCGTAGTATCGCCGTGTTGTTTGCTATCTCCGTTTTAACCACTTGTAACTCCGTCTTAATCACCCCAAATTCTGCAGCCAGCACATTCTTCAGCTCTGTTTGGTAAAGGCCAGCTATTTCAGTTTTGAGCGAGGACAGCAGCACAGCTTTCATGTTCACCATGTCGGCCTGCTCTTTTTCCTTGGGCATGTTATTGCTAGCCACTGCCACAGTTTGCTGTGTAACGTATTTGAATTGCGCGAGGCGACTTTCCATTTACATGAAAAATGACTACTAAACCCAGTTGGGGGGTTTTAGTGGTGCTTTGGGTACCTTTTTATATCTGTAGGATGCCAAAAAAGGAATTATATCAAGTTTTGTGCGGAGCTCGCCTAACCCACAACCTACTCCATTGTCTGCTCGCTAGCGCCCCCTCTTTTTTATTCTTGATTCTTTTATATTGAGGTTTTCTCCTGTGTATTATTGTAAAATGGCATTATTCCCTTTTCTGTTTGCCCCCCAGCCGAGACCTCAGGGCCACAATGGAAATAAGTTTAGCGACTTTATTGAGATATCCTGATTAATTATTTTATACTGTATGCTTGTTGGTGTCTTGTATTTTTTAATTTGTCAAATAAATTCAATCAAGCAATCAATCAAATGCTTCAGACATACCTGTTTTATGTATTTAGTCTGAAGTATGTCAAACAGCAATATGAGTCTATCTTGGCTCATTTGCTTAGCATCTATAACATAATAATGATCCCATAGGCATCTCGGAATATAGCGAAACTACGGTAAGCAAGTAAACCAAGGTAAACCATTGTCTGCGGGGAGGCCCACTGTCTCACTTTGAATACCCCTGATCTAATGGAATACATTACAATTTACATTTTAGGGCATGTATTCAGTAAACTGCAGTGGAATACGTTTTAAATTAAAAGCAACCCTCCCAACACTGTTTATATCTTGCAGATAACTCATAAAGCTTTGTTACCAGATACAATGATGGTTTGATATTGTTGTCTGAGTAACTAATTGCTAAGTAAACAAACTGGGCAAGGGATGCAAATCGGGTAGTGTCAAAGTCAACTCTAATGTGGTTTGTCCAAGTGGTGTAACTGTACGTAACTGTCCAAGATGGCAGCCCTGCTTGTTACATGCAGGGTACAAATAGGGCAGCGATGCAAGTCGTGCAGTGACACCACTAATAGGAGCAGAAGTAGTAGTAGTAGTAGTAGTAGAATTGGAGTTAACAGCTTGCATAAAGACACATAAGTGCATTCAATTACACAAAAGCACATGCATTGCATACACACACACACACACACACACACACACACACACACACACACACAGTATGACAGACACCAGGGGGCCAAGTTACCTTTACATGCTGACTAGCTTCTGCCCTGGAGGGGTTTAGATGGCCAGTTTGAAATGTATGTTGGCATGTCTGTTAGCATGTTTCTCTGTGTGATGTGAGGTGAGCGCGGGGCTGCACTGGGTTGATGTAGAGGCTAAGTGAGGATTAATGCACAGTCAGCGATAAGCCCTGCCGCCAAGCTGATTACCCGGCTACTTAACAATCACATTCTGCATTTTCCACAAAATGGTGATTTAGAAAATACTAGGGCCGCTGCGCGACCTCGCCTGTAGCTCGTCCTCGCCTGTCCCAGCAGCTGTTTTGCCCTTGGGGTTAGTAGCTCCCCTGGCCCATGAAGTTTGCTTTTTCTCAGCAGTAGTCATAGTCCTTTTCTCAGGAGTTCGAGTTGATGATTCTTCTATACACGATGACATCAATTTAATTGTGACATCATCAGTGACATCATTAGTGATGTCATAGCCTTGAAACACAGGCTGTTGCTTTGAGTGATATCACTGATGATGTCATCAGTTATGTCATACAATGTCTATGACATCATCAATGGGACAAAGGCTGAAACAGTTTGCTGACTCATCACTCGTCACACATCGTCACTGAAGACATAGAGTACCGCAGGAATGAGTCCGGAAAACATGGATGCTAACACTTCCGGCTTCTTCACTGTTTCCGCCTATGGGATTTTTGAATGGGTTTTTGGCACGATGCTTAAAATAAGGTCTGTGGTTAACGCAAGCTTATTCAGAATCAGAATCACTTTTGCCACAGTATGAAAGTTACATACGAGGAATTTGTCTTAACACATTCACTGCCAGCCGTTTTTTTTTTTACTGTAGGTAGCTTCTGCCAATGGGTTTTTTTGAGGATTCTGGCTCATCTTTCAACAGCCGAGGATTATTTTATGCTAAGATTTTGTGAACACAAAATATCTCAAAAGAACTAATAGAATGTGTGCTTTCTCTGTCTAAAAGAGTTAGTTTGTAGAGTTAGTAGTTATGTAGGCATTAGCACTTGAATACAGCATGGTTTCAGCGTCTGAAAATTTAAGCTGAGATAA
The DNA here is from genome assembly GCF_964638095.1 of Poromitra crassiceps. Lineage (NCBI taxonomy): Eukaryota > Metazoa > Chordata > Actinopteri > Beryciformes > Melamphaidae > Poromitra > Poromitra crassiceps. Next base: position 42,722,056 of record NC_139625.1, on the reverse strand, counting down.
ATGCCTTTTTGTGAAATTCGATAGAACAGTCACTTTAACCATTCATTTTTGGCATCAGTAAGACGTCAGACATCTAAACAATAGTTTTGAACAGTAATTTCCTCCATAACAGCAGGAAACCCCCCTCTCCTTCAAACTCCTCCCTCCGTGTGTGTTCTCCTCCTGCCTCCCTGGCTCTGCAGCGGGCGTGTCACAAGTGAGTTGCTGCTGCTGCTGCTGCCTGTGTGCTGGCGGCCGCTCTTTGGGCGAGTCTGGATGGGCTCGCTCGTTTCTTGGGGTTTCGGTTGAGAGCTTTGATGAAGCTTTTGCGATTCTGGTCTTATTTATGCTGCATGTTTCAAAGTGTGTTCCACCCGTAATCTATTATGCAAATTTGCAATCCCCCACCGCCAGCTCCCTGCGCGAAAGCGTTTTCGCCAATCCATTTTCATGAGAATGGCTTCCTCACGCGGCTGTTTTTGCTTGGCTTTCTCTCGTCTGGAGAGCACTGTCGCCACTTAGTGGGTCGGTAAAATAGATTATACACATTCAATACCTCCCATATTTTAATATGAGATGTAAAAGGGGTTGATCGACGTCCCACCGTCAAAAATTTTTTTTTTTTTTAAAGACGAGATATCTCGTCAACGGCAGTCAACCGTTTTTTTTTTAAGACGAGATATCTCGTCAACGGCAGTGAACGTGTTAAGGTGCGTTCACACCGACCTATTAAAGTTTTTCGCTGGCGTCGAGTTTACATACAAAGTCAATGCAAACGAGCGATTGAGCGTATATTCGCCTGGGAGAAAAATTGCTGGGCGTCTGAGCGGCAGAGACAGAGCGATAGGGAGAAAATACGCTCGTCGCCCGAGATGAAATAATCCAACTCGAGCGAAAATACGCTGGCATCAGTTGCTCGCCGCTCAATGCTGATTGGCTGCCGTGTGAGAGCGAGTCAAGGATCCCACTGGCTTGGAACAAACCGCTGGTTTATTGTGTGGCAACAAACTGCATTGACAGCCTGACAGCTGACATGAAGTGAAGTCTGTCCTACCGGAATGGAGCTCGCATTAGGAGCACGCTGATAGGCTTTAGCTTGTAAACAATGACGGTGGCTCGTAGTGGACAAACAGCATGACATTGCGTAACGTTATATCCCCCACATGTCCGTCATTTCGTGTGCCTGTTGATGAGCGATTTAAACAGAGCGACAGAGCGATTCCAAAGGGTTGAATCAAGCGACAGAGCGAAAAATAAATATCTCGGTGTGAACGCACCTTTAGTGTCTGTATACAGCGTAGCGGTCACATACAGGGATAAGAAGTAGGAAGATAACTACCGGTAACTGCAATCGCAAGGTTGCAAGTGCAATCAAATCGAGTCAATATATACAATATGTACATGAGTGGTGAAGTGTTCTGTGGATAATAAATATGAATTTACGTTGGATTTACATGAGATTTACAGACTGAGTTAAATATACGTTAAATAGGCAGTGGATTTACATGAATTTTCAGTCAGAGTTAGATAAGAGTTTACATTGAATGTACATGAAATTTACAGGCTAAGTTAAATAGGCATTAATGTGCAGGGAATTTACATCAATTTACCATTCCCAGTTAGACAGGCATTAAATTAGATACAGTATGAGTTCCAGTTTTATGGGGGGGGAGTTCAGTTGAGTTTAGGAGGAGGTAGTGAGTTTGTGTGTGGGGGGGGCTTGTTGGTGAGGCCCTTGGCGGAAGGGGTTTCCGGGCCTTGTTGGTGAGGCTGATGGCGGTTGGGAAGAAGCTGGTCTTGTGGCGGCTGGTTCTGGTCTTGGCAGACCTCAGTCTCTTGCCGTGGGGGAGTGTCTTCATGGCCAGTTTAGGACTGCCAATATTTAGCACAGGCCAAAGATTTTCATAATTGTTGGTCATCTTTCAAGACCCACAGTAAATTATCTATTAGCACCAAAGTGATTTGCAATACCTCAAAATGAAGATGTACGTCTCTGGGTTCACCAGGAAAAAAAAGTGAGCTTTTAGCATGTTCTGTACTCTACTTATAGCCATTTATATACACCCTGTTTTCACCAAAAAGGTCTCTCTGAGAAGAGAAACAGCAGAAAAGGCCATTTTTGTAAAAGACACAATCTCAGGCAGAACTCGCTCTCAATTCTTTTATTTTGAACTGTATTGACATCAGACATGTAAATATTATTCGTTATGACACAAATGACAAAAAAATAAATAAATATATATATATATATATATATATATATATATATATATATATATATACATGAAGTGCTTTTTTTACATTCAACAATACAGTTTACTCAGTGTGAGTGAGTGTGCAGACAGACACACAGACCGACAGACAGACAGACAGACAGACACACACACACACACACACACACAGAGAGAGAGTTCTGTCCACAGCTGCTGCTGGATCGCACCTCCTTCCCAGGGAACACTATTGATCGCCCCGCAAATTAGCATAGGAGGGGAACACCAAACTGGTCTGAGATCAGCGTCTAGCCTCCTCTGCCTCTGCATCGTTTTCCTCCTCTCGTTCGGGCTGGGACGAATGCTGCGACACAGGAACGGGTCCGGCTTGGCTTTGGGACCAGGCGCTGGAACCGGATCGATCATGTTCGTCACGGGTTTGACTACCGCGAACAACTCAATCCAGGTTCGCCCTGCAGCAAGGCGACCAGCGCAGCGCGCCGAGGGGCGTTTCAATGGCGTCTCTCCTCTCTGCACAAGGAAGCGCGTTTCTCTGTTTTCTGTTTTTCCTCCTGCTCATTTCAAAACAACAGCTGCGGTATGTGTTTGTTCACGTGTTGTCGGCTTGTCTTTGAGGGCAGGGACCTGATACCATGTCACAGGCTGGGGAAGTCTTTGAACTACGCGCTGCACTAATAAAAACTCAAACACGTCATTGGCGGGGAGGGCTATTCCTGATAACACGTCAAAGACGTCTTTGGCGGTGAATGAGTTAAAGAGTTTGTGGCCAGGGTGGGATGGGTCAGCCATGATCTTGCGAGACCGCTTCAGTGTCCTGGTATTCATGTGTATTCAAACGCAAACCTGTGTTCAGCAGGATAATCTTAAAGCAGCTACGAGCAATATTTTCGATTGTTATTAAACAGTATAATTATAATATTGATGCATCACATCTTACCTATCATAGTAGCTGAGACCAAAGCCGTGTGAATCGGAGATTGCTCTCTTGATGATTATAGAGTCTGTGTCTGTCTACCGGCGGGCCGGATAAACCCGGAAGTGAAACGAAACTGTTTACGGCAGATGCCTGCCTTCAACCGTTTCACTCTGCCTAGCAACAGACCATAAACACGGACAACGCCATGCAGGGGCTTGCTACTCTCGCGAACATCTCTCGTTATATTCTAACAGTTTGTTTGGAAGTAATTTTATTTTGTGGTTATGGCCGAAGTGGCTGCCGCAAACCGTTTCATTTCACTTCCTGATCTGCCCCGGCCGCAGACAGACTAATCGTCAAGACAACACTGGCCGATTCACTCGGGGTTCAAGCGAGACTACTCGGCGTTGGTCTCGTCGACTATTAGAGGTAAGATGTGATGCATCGATATTAAATTTAGGCTGTTTAACTCATTCACCGCCAAAGACGTCTTTGACGTGTTATCAGAAATAGCCATCCACGCCAAAGACGTGTTTGACGTGTTTTTGTTTTTATTAGTGCAGCGCCTAGTTCAAACACTTGCCCAGCCTGTGACATAGTATCAGGTCCCTAGCATCTAAGACAACACGTGAACAAACACATACCGCAGCTGTTGTTTTGAAATTGAGCAGGAGGAAAATCAGAAAACGGATAAACGCTTCTTTGTGCAGACAGGAGAAACGCCATTGAAACGCCCTCGGCGCGCTGCACGAGCTGGTCGCCTTCCTCTGTGCCAGCCGGGAGAAAACGGGAGAAAGTAATCCAGAGAGATGTGATTGATCATCGGAGGAATGAGGAAATGATCGATCAGAGGGCGGTGAGGACGTGTTGAATAGCCAAGGGGAAAACGGGAACGATCAAATAGCAGGGAGAGGGAGGATAGGACAGGGAGACATGGACGAGGACGGGTGGACCAGAACAAAACAAGCGGCAGTCAGAGCAGCCCGCTGTCCGTTCTCAAGAGCTATTCAGTTGGTTCATGAAATCGCTGGGCTGCGTGCCCTCCAGTGTTGCTCCTGGCCAATCCCGGCGCCACAGGGCGTGGTTATTGCTTATCCTATTTGGGGTTAGAAATCACGCATTGTGTGTGTGTGTGTGTGTGTGTGTGTGTGTCTCTGTCTGTCTGTCTGTCTGTCTGTCGGTGTGTCTGTCTGTCTGTCTGTCTGTCTGTGTGTCTGTCTGCACACTCACTCACACTGAGTAAACTATATTGTTGAATGTAAAAAAAAAAGCACTTCATGTGTATATATATATATATATATATATATATTTTTTTTTTCTTTTGTGTCATAACGAATAATATTTACATGTCTGATGTCAATACAGTTCAAAATAAAAGAATTGAGAGCGAGTTCTGCATGAGATTGTGTGATTTAGAAAAATGCCAATATCTGCAATTTATCTTGTCAGAGAGACCTTTTTGGTGAAAACAGGGTGTATATAAAGGGCTATAAGTAGAGTACTGCTTTAACACTTTTATGAGTTTTGAAGTGAACGTGACCGGTGTGTTGTTGTAACAATGCCTCCGTGTGTATGTGTGTGTGTGCGCGCGCCCCCTTATGACATCACTTTTGACATAATCACCTCATCACATCATTAGCTAATTAGCCTAATTTAAAAAATCCGGCTCTGTCAGGTCACCCTGGGGTGACCTGACAGACTGTCTGTAGTCTCGCTTGGCCCTGACCTAGGGCCTTTACACCCCCTGAAAGTTTCAGCCCGATCGCACTTGAAACGGCGTATCTGTGGCCAGACACAGAATTGAAACATACAAACAAACATGAATATCGGCCACATACTCAATTTTATATATATAGATTTTCTTGCAAGCTAAAGTAAAGTTGTTTGTTTTTTATACAAACAAATTTGCTGTTCAGCCTCTAACCATCAAAACTTCTGTGAGCTCCAAATAAAATAAATGTTTTAGCATAAAAAATATATACCGTATCCATAGTTATTTTGATTAGAAATCAACAAAATGTGTAATAAGTGTTCAGGGTTCCTACGCAAGTCTGCAAAGTATAAAAAAAAGAGAAAAGGGGGGGGGGGCGAAAGGGAACAAGTAGGTCAGGTCCTAATTTGGCTGAAATTGATAAAAGTAGGCCTAATTAAATCTAATTAAATCAAAAGAAAGAATTAAATCAAAAGAAGACCTAATTATTGTAGTAACCTATGATTTCATAATTGTAAAATAGGCCTAGAGAAATGATTCCGTTTTGGGGTGTTTTGAGAGGGGGGTCGGTCCAGGGACATTGGAACTATTTTTGGCGCTGCCGAAGAAAAATTTGCCTTTTTTTGCATGTTTGGATCTTTTTTAGCCATATTTGGAGGAATATCTCATTTTAAACACACCAGTGTTATTGTCTATTGATTGCATTTCTCTCTCACACACACACACACAAAACACCGAAATTAGGATTTGTCAGCCACTAACAAATCAACACAAGGTAGCAGCTTACATATCAATAAGGATAAAACAAGAAATAGCCATGAAGAAAAGCACAACAGCTCACAGTATGAATGAATTAACAACTGCCCCTAGTCTGACACACACAGACTGGTGCGCATTTTCCAACGTGACATAGGCTACACTGCTCTATAGATGTAAATCACTGACAAGACTCCATAACAAAGAGAAACCCAACAGTTAAACCTAGTAGTTACCCATTAGAAGTCCATGCCAGAGCCTTGCGCCGCTCCTATGAACTCCATTGTCAACATTACTACATTAGCATTTGAGCTAAACAAGCTATCAAAGCCAACCAAAACCTAGGAGTGCTGGCTCCCACTGCGCTGTAGTTTATTCAATAAACAGAGATTCTCCTCTCTCTTTTTTCACACTCATTTTGCACACAGAATGGCAACTATACCGGCTCCATTATCAGCAGTGCCAGCAGCTACAGTACACATCATAAACACATTAGATTGCATTATTGCAATCATGTTTTAACTGGTATAAAAAGTACACCATTTACGTGTCATTCATTCATTGACAGCAGAAAATGTGCACTGAATAGGTTACAGGTATGCAGACTGCCTGTATGCTCGCATACCCTGTGCGAATGATAATCAATAGATTTCCATCACATGCGTAATATCATCTCCGTGGAGAGGTGTGTTTACCTTCTTTTTACGCACGAGTAAAATATCTCTTCCAGCAGCTGTTTGAGCTTTTCTCTCTGCACCAACATTTCCTGCTCTACTGGAGACATTTACGCTCTTAGTTTCGCCCTTATTTCTGCGCGTTAATTGACGCACGCTACTTTAGTAAATTCTGGCGATACAATTTTCACTGGAAAGGAAAGTTTCTTGTTCTCCCAGTCCCTTAACACAGTGGTTCTCAAATGGGGGTCCGCGGACCCCCATTGCCGTGGCACTTTGCCAGGGGGTCCGCGAAAGGTTTTCAGGTTAAAAAAAACAAAACAAGGCCCGGTCGAAACCTGGCATACCGCCGGTGCATGGGACCGTCACCCATGTATACCCATACACATTTTAACAATCAACATAACACATATAAGCCGTCATCTGATTTTCCACCTTTTTTCCCTGTTTGTGTTTAGGGATGCAGGATAAAGATTATTATTATTATTATTATTATTTAATAAATGCTGCAGCTGCACACTTACTGTTTAAACTTGAATTATAATTGTTTTTCTTTGTTCTTTGATGTGAATTTATGGCTTTTTGGCACCTATATGTAACCTTTTAAGGTTGAGATAATTGTATTATCATTATATGGTCCAAATATTTCAGTAAAGCACTTGAAACACTTGAAATATTCTTGCTTGGGTGGTATCATTCTACTTGAAATGATGGTAAAATGTATTATTTTTAGTAAAATAACATGTCACGTGTGCAATGCAATATTTGTAATGGAATCATTGTGGGACACGGCTAAGAGCCGAACTTAGCCATAGTTCCATAATGATTCCATTTGCATTGCACACGTGCTACACTATGCTAGCTAACGCTGTGCCAGGTATTAGCCATGTCCCATAAAGATTCCATTACAAAACAAGTTAACGTTAACGTTAGCCAAACGTTGTTTTGGTTACACAATGCATTGCCAACTATCTCAAAAACTAATGTGACAGGATAAGGTCCGTTTGATATGTTGTTAAACGTGTTATTTTACACCGTTTGAAAGAATTAACCCACCTTGAATTCTTTGAACAGGTCTGGGTGCCTGTCTTTCAGGTGCTTGGCGAGATTGGATGTGTTACCCTTGCCATAAAAAGTTGAATGTAGGCTAAGTAAGCAGCAGAAGCACTATTGTTTTTGTTCTAATTAAATACTTGAGGGCTACATGCCACTGGTGTTGCACTGTCTGCACTCACTGCCATAGGCTATAGAGTTGAATGTAAGAAGTAAGCAGAAGCACATTGTTTTGTTTTAAAGTTGAAGGCTACATGCCATTTGTTCATTGGAAATGGTTGCATACTTTAATAAAGGAGATCTCACCGCTGTTTACAGGCTTTTCCGATCGGCTAACACGCTAGTTATAGCCTACTTAGCTCAGCTGTTAGCTACTTATCTTAGCTCTCTGCCTCGCGGTAAGATGTTCATGTTCCTTACGCATAACATTCATGTATATTTGCTGGAAGGGGAGACGTCTCCCGCTACTGTTGATGTCCAGAGACACTGGGAAATGTGTGTTTGTTTATTTGTTGCGTCGTGTGTGTAACGTTAACATGGGCGCGGACCCTCTGCGGCCGTGAGCGACTCTGTCAAGCTAAACAAGATCAGATCAGGGCAGACAGGAAGTCTGAAACCGGACATTCGTCAAATAAAACATGTATGCAGCGATTGGGACACACATGCTCCCATAGGCCAGTGCAAGCACCTGCCTAAAAATGCTACATGTTACTTATTCCTTCTCAAACTACTTCCTACAGTAGGCCTACATGGTGCTAGTCTATCAAAATATCTTGGCTGTCATTGATTGTGTTGCATAGTGGTTTTCTGTAGCCTACTGTTGACAAATTGTGATATTGTAAGTCGCTTTGGACAAAACAAAAGCGTCTGCTAAATGACCTAATGTAAATGTAATGTAATAAAAAAAAAAAAGTCAAGCACATTACCGTGGAAACAATTAAGCTTAGCCCAAAATCACAAATCAGAATGAGGGGGTCCCCGGTATATTTTCTATCTTGTAAGGGGTCCTTGGCTGAAAAACATTTGAGAACCTCTGCCTTAACAACTGTGAACTGTTGACATGAAACTGCGGCAACTCACGAGGTCCAGTACTCTCTGCCTTAAAGGGCCAGCGGCAACAAGGTGAATGTCTCTGTCTGATGTGGCACTGCAGATCCAGATTAATGTTAATGATGATCAATGTTAATTTTGATTTTGAGACACTAGACAGGTTTATTTCTGACAATCAATAAAGCATATAATGTTGTATTAAGGATGTATGAAAGACAGAAATTAAAGTCAAATTTAAGCAATTTTTTTTTTTTTTTTTACTCATTGAGTGCCAATGACGACAATCGTCGTCAATTCGATTAGTGACGTAGAGTGCCAATGACGACGATTGTCGTCAATTGCGTTTTTTGACGGTGGGACGTGGATCAAAGCCTCAGGCATCTCCTGTACAAATATTGTAGCTATTGAAGGTGTATAACCTATTTTACGGACTTATTAGGTGGCGACAGTGCTCTCCAGATTAGAGAAAGGTCCGGAAAACAGCAGGAAAAAGCCCCGTGATGAAAGAGAAACCGCTCATGCTGCAGCCAGAGCCATATAGATGGCTCTGTCTGCAGCTGACGTTGGCTGCGAACAGCAGTCAATCCGCGCCCACAACTCAGCCCCTCTGCCTCTGTCTGTCTGTCTGTCTGCATAGTTTCTCCACACGATTAGCCGCCAGAAAGGCAGCACCCGACGCCCGAAGGGCCAAACCTTTCCCTGCAGTCCGGGTGGCATTTCCGTGTCGCGCTGGGAGCTGGCGCACAAAAACGGAGCGCTCCGAAAATAGACTGGGTGCGTGTTAGGCTGTGTGTTAGTGTGGGGAGGAGTTTGCAGCTGAGGGGGGGAGAGGGGGGTGGGGCACGCAGGGCACTGCACAACTACACCACGTCACTACATCAGAAAATATTAGCTTCAGACTCAGTGAATGTGCTTGAAATGCTTCATTTCACAAAAGGCGGAATAACTCAGCTTCTAATTTGAAACGTGTCTTTTTGCTCAAAACAACCTATCTTCTCCGGCTCATAACTAAAGAACGGAAAATGGTATCAATAAACTTTTTTTTGCAGATGATAGAAGCGAGTCTCATCGTTCTTTGTGCGTGTTCGGTGTTTACATAGTAATATCACACAATATTCTGTGGGCCTCGAGAAATCACTGAAAACGCTCTGAAACTCTGGCACTGGGAGCGTCCGTTCTCCAAAAGTGGCTGGCACTCAATGAGTTAATTAACTCATTCTCTGCCAAAGACGTACCCGGACGTACTTTTAACAATGGCGTTCTGTGCCAAAGACGTACTCGGATGTACTTTCATGTTTTGGGTGTTTACATTACATCAGACACTTTCCCAGCCTGTGACATTGTTTCAAGTCAAACTGATAAAAGGAACCCGCTAGTTTAGTATTTATGGGTGGAGCCTGTGGTCGAAACAGAGTCCGACCCAGTCGTTCTCGGATGGCGACGATGGCGAGGAAGACGCCGGCCTTTTTGTTGTTGCTCCACGACGGAGCGCCAGGGTGACGAAGGCTCCCCTTCACAGCGTTCTGATCCGTCTGACACAGATGAATCGGAGGAGGAGAAATGGGTGCCACTTGGAGAGAGCGATGACGATGGTAAAAAGTAGCCTATTTTTTGTATCGCGTTTGAGATGAAATGATCACACACAGCCGTCTGTGTCACATAAACATTTCAAAGTTTACAGCACTAACGTAGCTATTGTGTGATCTTCTGTGCTAACGTTAGTTATGAGAGGTAACGTGACAGCAGGTAACGTTACAGCACTCGTTATTCCTGTGTGTGTGTGTGTGTGTGTGTGTGTGTGTGTGTGTGTGTGTGTGTGTGTGTGTGTGAGAGAGAGAGAGAGAGAGAGTGTGTGAGTGTGACCACATAAGGGTTCGTTCCATTTGTTTATGCTTTTATCAAGCTAAGCTAAAAATCCACATGGCAACTGTAAAAGTAAATTATTTATTTGATTTTGTGCACATATTTATCATACTTTGATATTTTGTGTTTTCAGACTCTGAGTCGATGGAGGCGCAGTCCAGTCCTAGTCCCAGTCCTGTGTGTAGTCCTACACCACCTATTTCGGAAAGACCATGTCTCGAAATAGGTTCCAACTTATTCTGAGGTTCTTCCATTTTACTGACAATACTGTAGCAAGGAGGCTGCGGCCAAGCCTCATCTGTCAAGAAACCCCAGGGGCCAGACTCTCTCTCTCTCTCTCTCTCTCTCTCTGTAGCCGCTCACTGGGCGGGATGGACCGACACAGCTCCCTCAAATACATTCTCTTATTTTTTATTTTTTATTTATTTATTTGGGAAAACAAATACTGTATATGTCTGATGTGTCACTGAGGCAAAAAATAAAAGGCTCAAAAGAGAGTTCTGCTTGAAACGGTGTCCTTCACTAAAAACCTCCTTTTCTCCTATTTCTCTCCCAAGGAGGGCATTTTTAGTGAAAACAAGCTAACTTCCACTGCTTGTAACTAAACAAGGAAACATGGTAGAGTTTCAGTTTTTTACAAGGGGTAAGAAGAGAGTCTCTGCTTTATTGTGAGATATGTTGTGTAATTTTATTCCTAGCACAGAATATTCTGTGGGTCCTGGAAGATCAGGAAATATGCTCAAAATCCTGGCACTGGGAGCACACAGACCGAAATGACCCTGGCAGAGAATGAGTTAAGCACCAATTATTTATAGCTATTTAAAAAAAGTGCAGCTGGCGGAATATGGAATTTTTAAATGGAAATCGTGTAGGAACCCTGCCACTCATCTCACACAATATTCTGATATTTGTGGCTGTGAAGAACAAGATTAATCTATACAGTGGTATGACCTCGTTAGCATGGCAATATGTCTATCACTGTAAATCATATTGAACACCAAACAAAATCTTCAAAACAAATCAAGGTCTGGTCAAGGTCAAATATGCAAGTTTTTAATTGAAAATGTGCAGGAACCCTGGTTATTGAAGGCCCTCTGGTGTGTATTATACAGTATGTGTGGATGTAACTCAGGACGGGTTCCAGCTTTGTGTCGCTGCCAGACAGAGACTCATGTTTATTTGTGTGTGCGTGTGTGTGTGTGTGTGTGTGTGTGTGTGTGTTTGTCTGTGTGTGCTTGTTTGTGTGTGTGTGTGTTTTGCAGTGAGAAGAAGAAGGAAAAGGAGCGGGAGGAGCTGTGGAAGAAGCTGGAGGACCTGGAGCTGAAGCGGGGCCTTAGGAGCGACGGGATCATCCCCACTTAACGAAGCCTCCTCCCCCCCCCCCCCGCCCCGATCCAACCTCCCCGTCCCCATTTGCCCCCGCCCCCCACACCAGCCGTGTCTGCCCAGAGCTTGGATAACCCCCCACGACAGGCCACCTCCTCTGGATCCACACGGAACGCCCATCGGTTTCCTTCATCAGGATTTTTTCTCTTTTTTTTCTCCTCCTCTTCTGTATTTGTGCAACTTACTTTACGGTAGATTTCACCATGTCTCTGTTATCATAATTTCAACAGCACTGTAAATAACTGTTATATTTTTTTCTTTTTCTTTTTCCTTTCCCTTAAACTGATATTATTGCAAACGGGGAAAAAACAAAAACAAAATAAAGATAATAAAAAAAGGAAGAAAAAATAGAAAATGAGAAAATGACTTGTGTGGGAAAAGGGGGAAAAGACTTGTGGACTGTAGGACATAATGAACTGTTGAGAAACAAACAAAGAAAACGGCAAAAAAAAGGAAGATAGATTGTTTTTAACTCTTCATCCTCACTGTTCTTCCATATATTTTCCCCCTCCATTTTCTGGTTCTCCTGTTAGCGTCATCTCTCGTCCCTGTCCTCAGTCTCTCTCTGTCTCCCTCTTGTGGTGCATCTCCAACTTTTGCCCCCATGTGGGACATCCCACCACCTCTTGGGAAGAAGCCCCTCCCCACTGTCTCAACAAGGACCGCCCCCTTCTGGCTGCCTCCTGCCTATCTCTAAATTGAAGCTTAGACAACGCCCACCCCAGTTCAGGACCTGAGAGGAACCGATCGAGCCTGTCCTCCGTTTGGGCCGGGTATCAGTACTCCATACCTTCAAGGTATCAAACCAAATACCAAGTAGTATCCAAACCTCTCCAGGCAAACCATACCTGCATTCCATCCTTTTTCTACAGATATAGAAAAAAAAATATTTGTATGGTTTTGCTTGCAGCCAAGCATTCTTCAGTTTAATGCGACATGTGATTGGCCCACTACCGCAGCAGCTGCAACCCGTACAGTCTGTGGCGGTGTAAAAATGCATGGAATGAAGTACTCTATTGGTATCTGTATCATGTAAGGGTACTGGTATTGGTCCTGGCAGCCCTTTCCCTCGCCCAGTGCGTCTACATGCATTTTTTCATATTCCAACATCACTTGGGGATATTTGTGTATTCCGTTTTCAAAGAGACGGCACCCGTCAGCACCGCATCCTGTTTACAGTCGCCAGGATGAGCTTACATCCTGGTTATTGTTATTATTGTTATTATTATAAGATACTATATCGGGTGCTGAGGCATTGAAATGCTTTATCCACATTTACTGTTTTTTTCCCTTTCCTATTTGCCAGGCTGTGCAAGTTGTTTTTCCCCATGGTGACGTTCAGAATATTCTGGTTCTTGGCGTGCCGTACGCACACAAAAGGGGGAAGTTAGATGTGATCAGATTACGACGATGTGTATAAAAGTAGAGCTGGTCAATAATTCAATATTATCGTTTATCTTTCAGTGGAATCATTGTGAAGATATGGTGATTTTCTTTTAATGGGATATTGTGACGAGCAATTCTGCTGTCTGATCTGATGAGAGCAAGCAGATCTTATTTAAAAAGTCAGACATGAGGTATCACAGGAATTGGAGCTTAGCTCTCGCCCAAAAAAAGCCAGATCAAAGTGATATTGATTCTAGCCATATTGTGATCTAAATTATATGGATATGGCTATATTTATTCCAGCTCTATCGCCCAGACCAATATGAAACTGCTCTCTCCTGGTATGAGCTGAAGGATAGGAGTATAAACCCCAGAATCCTTTGCATGTAAACGCACTCTCACTCTTCTCCCCACTAAAAACTGATCGCTTTTTATTTTTGTCACTTTCTTTCTCTTCTTCCTCTTAATTATTTAGATTTGTCAACTTTGACCCCTTACCTGCCTACCTACCTGCCGTACCAGGCATCCCTGGTATCAGTCTGGCACTGGTACACGGGGGGGAAAAGACGACTTGGACTTACAAAAATAAAAATAAAAAAAGTCGCCAGCTCTCAGCAAGAGCGCCAAAAACACTTCTTCTGCCTATTGTGAGACACGAGCGCTTCCACTCCCCCGCCACCAGGGGGCGCCACGTTAGCTTCACAGTATTACAACAGAAAAAGGAAAAACCCTGTACATTGTTATTGAATGCAGTACACTGATAATCTTGTATCTTGTAGTAATTTAGCCTATATTTTTGCTTAGGAAACTGTGGAGAGGAGTATCCAGTATATAAAGAGGTATTATGGAACAAGATTTCCTGGTATTTATGATCGTGTTTCCCCCCCTTGCTTTGTTTTTATTTCTCTATCTTCCTTTGCCCGCCCCCCCCCCCCCCCCCCCATATCTTGGTTTTTATCACGTTTCTTTGGATATTTTGATGATTTTTTTATTTTATTTTTTTGACCATCGGGTATATATTTTTTAGTTGGGGAGGGAGGGAAAGGAGGGGGGTTTTGAGAGGTGGGCAGGAGGAGGTTTTGAGGGGTCAGAGAGAGGGGGAGGACAGGGAGCAGCCCACTTTCGCCTCGGATTTGGACAGTAAGCATTTTTTCAGCGTTGTTGAAGCCCCCCCTCGCAGAATTAATGTGTGCTTTAGAATGGCCCAGATATATGATTAAAAAAGACAGAAAAAAAGGGTTGGAGAAATACAAATGTTTAATTATTTTAAAAAATAAAGAGATATTAAATTAAACCTGTTTTGTGATAAAGCCCAGCTGCTGAATTTGCTTTATTTACTCAGGTCACACGCAGGCTCCTGCACTGTGTGTGTGTATTTGAGAGAAACAGGCAGTTGGATGTGTAATGTTGATTGTTATTCATAGAGACTATAAGTCCATAGACACTATTATGGATGTAGCCATGTTCCATAGACACTATTATGGATGTAGCCACCGTCACGTCACCCATTGTGCTTTCTGGACTCAGTTTAGAAGCTGCCAGTTTGGCATTTTGACCGTCTCATCGTTATCGGCGAGCTGCGCGATCACTGGACAGGCAACCTGTCAATCACGCCCCAAAACAGTCTGCTTTTTTACGTGTATTTGACTCTAAATGGGACCATAATTTACTAAATGAACATCATGCTGTATTGAAGAAGACTTGATACTAGCGCTCGAGACCATAAACTCATTAGGAAAGTGTTTACAAGTGTTACTGAGGCCATAAATGAGGTGAGGTGTCATTTTCCCATTGACTTCTATACAGTCGGACTTCTTTTTGCAGCCAGTGGCATCGCCCTCCTGCTGGCCATGAGAAACAATGCAGGTTTAAGGATAGACTGAAGTATTCACAGAACCAGCTAGGCTACTGTATGCAATTATAACCCTTACGCATTTTATTTGTACCTCTATCAACATGATGGGCTGCAGTTCTTTTACTGCACTACACTCACTGAAACAAAGTAAAGCTGACTGCACTTGCCATTTTTACTTCTACTTTGTTTTTGTCTGAATGCTTAGTGTTGACTATACATACATATTATGCATACACTAAACAGACAGACACAAACTAACTAACAAGAATCTCAAAGAACTCAGACATAAAACCATCTTTTGTACATGCATATATCTTGAGGGGGTATACAATTAAAGGTGTTACATTATTTTGCCAAAATTAAGATCAGTTTAACCATTATTTCAAGTTTCATCATGGAGTTCCTCTTCATCCTCCATACTTTTCACAAAGGCAGTAAATGCTCCTCAAACATTAAATTTCCCTTTTTGTATTTATGTCAGACTTTCTGAAGGGAGGGTCACTAGCATCTGCCTAACCAATGTGTAAGTGTTGACAATTTTAAAATGGCATTAACGGTTTGTCCGCTAGGTGGCTTTAAACCTCACTTCAGTATTGCTCCTGAGAATGTGACAATTATTTTGAGTAGAAAATAATGCTAAATGTAAATTAATCCAGGGGTCAATGACTGATTTACCTATCCAGCTTTAGCTTTAGTTTGGGGTCCCCCTGGTGGCCAAGTTTGCAAACATGCTGCCATCACATTGAGTACATGCAAAGCTCACTGAAACAACGTCAAGAATCAGTCTTCAAATGACACTGCAGTATGAATGACATTTTGCTGCTAATCACTGCAGGATTTAGGCACAAACACTTGCTCTGCCAATCATGTTATTTCACTGCCATTTGAGAGTCATGTCTGCCCTCAGTGTCCCCACCTGGCTGACGGCCCTGTGACAGACCAGGGGCTGCTGGGGGGCCGTGGGCCACACTTTGGGAGTCACTGGACTAAACTAGAAAAGGTTACTCAGAAGAGTGCAGGACCCGTATTCAAAAAGCATATTGAGGCTAAAAGAAGCTCCTAACTTGCTGATTTAGGAGAAACTTAAATATAATGGGTGAGTCAGTCCTAACTTTAGGACTCTTAAATTTTTGGTTTAAGTAAGAGTATTTCACAATGTGTTTTAGTGCTAAAACCAGCTCCTAAACCTGTAACAAGTTAGAAGTCCTCAAGAGGACTCCTACGTTACTAAGAGCAAATCACAAACAATCCAAAAATGGCTGCTGCCCAGAATTGCATCAACATTTAACATTTCATGATACTGAGCTTTTAAAAAGTATTATGATGATAATATCGAGTATGATCATCATAGTCAGAAATGGGAAAAGTACACACTTTCTTTACTTAAGAAGTACAGTTAATTGTGTAAAAAAAGACTGGTAAAAGTAGAAGTACTGATTCAACTTGTTTACTCAAGTAAAAGTAAACTCGAACAACCGCACCGCGGATATATTATGCCTCTGCCACAAGTGACAGTTGACAGTCGACATGCATGTGTGTCCAGAATTTGATGTTTGTTCCGTCAAGGTGTTACTGAGATATGGCGTTACCGAGCTTGAAAATGGGGTTCGTGACCTTGACCTTTGACCACCAAAATGTAATCAGTTCATCCTTGAATCCAAATGGATGTTTGAGGCAAATTTGATGAAATTCCATCAAGGTGTTCTCCTGAGATATCACATTAACGAGCATGAAACGAGCGGTCGTGATGTCACAGTAACCTTGAACTTTGACCACCAAAATGTAATCAGTTCATCCTTGAATCCAAATGGATGTTTGAGGCAAATTGGAAGAAATTCCGTCAAGGCGTTCTTGAGATATCACGTTAAACAAGCTTGAAAATGGCGTTCATGAGGTCACAGTGACCTTAGTCTCAACGCCAGACCCATGAGAGTTCTTAGGCTCATACACTATGTTACTGCATGCTGCAGATCTCTACAGTACAGTAGCAACAGTAACACACACACGACCGAACATATGATCTCCTGGTGGAGATAACGGCCGAAGACATGATCTCCTGACAGAGATAATGATTCATCGATTAATTGAAATAAATAACCCATATGAACTGATAATGAAAATAATGGTTGGTTACATCCCTACTTTATGCATAAGCCATTTACAGGACAAAAGATTCCGTTCAAATGTAATGTTCAAGTGTTCTTTCAGGAACAAAAGTCAGTCAAAGTCCAGTCAGTGTTTTGAGTCGACCTTTGACCTACGGAGCCTTCGTGTCCCTCTGGTAGCCGCAGTGTTTTTTGTGCGGTCTGGATTTGACTTTCAGAGCTGAGGCGCTCTTCCCTGATGTAAGCCCCTCCCTCTCAACTGAGCTAAACCCCTCCCCTCCTGGTTTCCACAGCAGCAGCTGAGCGTCCTCCCCCCCGGTGAGCAGGGCCTGGGCGGGGCCGTCCCAAAGGAAACAGCGCACGGTGGAGGTGTGGCCTCCCCGCAGCATGCTGAGCAGGCGAAGCCCCCCCTCGCTGCACTCCATCAGGCAGAGCTCGCCATCGCTCCTCCCCCCAACCACCAGTAGCCGCTGGGCCTCCTCCAGCCAGCTCCCCCCCACCAAGTAGTCCAGGGGGGAGCCGCGGGCATCCAGGGGGGGGGGCAGGCCATGAGCATCCAGGGGGCGGACCAGGCCACGGGCGTCAGGGGCGCTGAAGAGCGTGAGCGGCTGGTCCGTGTCCAGCCTGCCCAGGTCCCAGAGGTGCAGCCCATGGTCGTGGCTGAGGCACAGCAGCCGGCAGTAGTCCGCCCCACACCAGCACACCGAGCCCACCTGGAACCGGTTTGGTCGTGTGTTAGCTTACGTTAGCTTTAGGTTGCTCCTCAATAGCATCAGCATAGCACGACAGACGCAGATGACGTCAGTATTGGGATTTCACTCTCTCACTCTCTCTCTCACTCACTCACTCACTCACTCACTCACTCACTCACACACACACACACACACACACACACACACACACACACACACACACACACACACACACACACACACACACACACACACACACACACACACACACACACACACACACACACACAAAAACAAACAAGAAGCGCCAAACAAGAAGCGCCACCCAGTGGATTAATCTGTTAGTGCAACTATCAATGTTCCAAAAACACAGTAGCAGGCATTATGTGTGAGTGTTACCCACCGACGAGCCGCTATTGCAGGTGGCCAGCAGCGCCTCCTCCTCGCCCCCCAGGCTCAGGTCGAACACGTTCACCAGGCCGTCCGTGGAGCCGGACGCCAGACGGTCTTTGTCCCATGGGTGGAAGCGCACCTGCGTGATGTCATCACTGTGTGACTCCGAGTACACCCCAAGAACCCCTAGGGATGGGACAACAACCAGCAATACTATCAGAAACAATAACAGTTATCACAACCCCACTCATCTTTATCACCGTGACCACTGAGATCACGGGAAACTTGTGTGTGGGGGGGGGGGGGGGGGTGCTGCCAGGTCTCTAACCAGCCAATTGTGTCCAGTGTTTCTTTTCTACCTCCAAATAATAATAAAAAAAGTTGCAACTTTGTGTTGTTTTTTCCAGAAAACTTTATTTATGTTGTTCACAAATGTTTTCAATTGAAAATGACAATTACAGTAAATGAACGGAATGGACACTTATGGGCAAGCCTATATAACATGTTCAGTTTAAAGTGGTCTTAAACAATAATAGTACTGTTGCTTATAACATGTATATGCTTGCCTATTAATAAGGTAAAACGACAGAAAAAATAGCCTACAAATGGCGAATAGAAAATGAATAAAAATTATTTAGGCTCAGCCCAGCACAGGCAAAGACACGTGCGACTATTTTGGCTGAACAAAAAAGATAGAAAACGGTTTTGAACGTGTTGAAAATCATACCGTCGGGATTTCTAAATTCTTCCCCCCTGACCTCTGCAGAGATATGAGCAGGGAGTTATGAGAGAGAAAACCACAAACAGCTGAACTTTTACTGACAGGGGAAGTTGTCTGAGCTTTAAAGGAGATGTGCGGCCGCCAGGTGTACAACCAAACGGCTAGACTCTGTATGGCAGTGGTCCCCAACCACCGGTACCGGGCCGCAACGCATTTGGTACCGGGCTGCGAGCCCGGTAATTTTTTTTTTTTTTTTTAATAAACATAGGCTATAATATTATAGGCTGTGTGTGGTAGTTGAAACATACGACGTTTATTTATGTTTGTGGTTGAAACAAAAACATAAATACTGTAGGCTACATACAGTACAACACAAAAGGCTGTTATTTACCCTTTGTCGCCACCTGGTGAGTAAATATATATGTAACTAAAACCATTAAAATTGACAACCAGTCCGCGACTTTTTTTTCCATGTAGTATCTACCGGTCCTTGGCACAAAAAAGGTTGGGAACCCCTGCTGTATGGGACCTGTCTAATATCTGTTTCTCAGTTCGGGCTTTGGCATCTGATAGCGTAAAGGGTGAGACAGGCGGGGTTTGAACCAGTGAACATCTACACACCAAGCAGCTGTTGATCTCACTGAGCTACAGAACCAGGGATTCTCCAGTCTCCTTCATCAGCTTATTTCTATCAGTGTTCAAATTCCTGATGATAAAGCATCACTGCTGACATCTTACAGTCAGCAGCTTATCATGTGAACATTTCTGAAGCCAGAGTCTGATGCAGGGATTGAACCAGCCACCTTCCGCACCACGGCCCGTATTCACAAAGCATTTTATCTTACCACTAGGAGGACTCCTAAATAGCACTAAAAGTTCCTGGCTAAAACCTGTTCACAAAGCTGCTGAGAGCGACTTTTAAGGAACGAGGAGAACTTTTAAGCTCATTAAATTGTGATTGGCTGTCTTTGGTCTTAGGCTGTCTTGGATCTCTGTCAGTGAAGTCATCATAAGCCGTTTTCCCACATGCGTACCGGAAAATTACCTGTAAGTCAATATCGGACATTTCCCGGAATTTCCCTTCACACCTGAGCGCTCGCATGTGGGAATCTAGCAGCGAAATTGCCTGTATGTTGGGGGGTGGGGGGAGGGGGGAGCTTATTTGGGGGGTCGGCAAAACTCTGATGGTGAAATAAGTTTGCTTGTCACACAATAAATCACACTCGTTTGACTTAAGAGCAGCGTCAAGCCAGCGTAATAAACACAGCCGATTTCCCCCCTCCCCTCTCTGCTCGAGAGAGGCCAGTCCTTCCGCACTTCGCAGCAGCCACACAGGACAGACACAGCGAGAATGGCAGAGGCTTGCAAGCTGCCCAACGCTTGTATGTATGTAGAGAAAGCAAATGCACGAAGCGAAATGTGGAAGTAGTTTGCTTTGATGTGCGCGAATGATCAGATGATGCACGCTGGAAGTGAACGTTAAGCAACGTGTGTACACCTCAAGGACCGGTGTCGCGGGAAATGACTGGACCCGTTTCTCACTTGTGTCCATTATCGCGCATACCGCTCTTCTGACTGGCTCGAAACTGGTGAAATGTCCGCGACGACGGGGTCGCGCTTATACCGGAACAACAACTTTCACACATGAAGGCATTAGACCACGTTCCGGTCATTTAGCGGTACAAAGCGCATGTGGGAAAACGGCTATAGAAATACTGTAGGAGGCAAGGTTATTATAGTTAACTTAAACTAAAAACTAAAACTAGGTGTGGGGAAAAACACATTTTAGTTAACTAAAATAAAAATAAAAACTAGACTTTAGATGTTCTGTACTTATAAAACAAACTAAAATTAAAATATACAGAAAATGTCTTTAGTTTTAGTCTTTGTCAATACAACAATCATGAGGGATTGGTGGATATGTTTATTGAGAGTGGCAATGAATAACATCTAATTCCATACTGGGTAGGAACCCTGTATAACATTTTATGGTTTAGAATTCAGATGATTGGATTTTAGACTTTTTAAGACCTTTCAAGGACCCGCGGGAACCCTACTGATGAGGCGAGGCCTACCAGTCTTGCGGGTGTCCCAGAACACGAGGAAGCTGTCCTCCTCGTCGTGGAGCTCGGTGCCTGCACACAGCAGGGTGTCGCTGCAGCTCAAGTCCAGGCTGCAGTAGCGATGGGCGGGGTCGCTCCCAAACACCTGGACCGCCTCCGACCCGGGGCGCCGCACATCCCACGCCCGGACTGTCCCGTCCGCTGAGCCCGAGTACAGCAGGCCGGGGGAGGTGTGGGCGAAGGTGACTCCGCACAGCGCCCCCATGTGGCCATGGTAATCTCCCACCAGGCTCAGCGTGTCCTTGTTGTGGAGCAAGGGTATTATCGTTAAAGGAGGACTTTGGCGATTTTCAATTCAACCTGCTTTGTATTATTACAATGTTGGTAGTACTGTATATGTACATGTATTATTACAATGTTGGTAGTACTGTATATGTGTATTATTACAATGTTGGTAGTACTGTATATGTATTATTACAATGTTGGTAGTACTCATCATCACTTTATTTGTCAGACACAAAGTCCATTAAAAAACACACACAATACATATAAAACAGGTAAACAACACAATAAGAGCACTTAACAATTCTACAGTAAGGCACTGTACCAGTGTTTCCAGATGGAAGACATGTATCTCGTGTTGAGACTGGGTTGAGACAGCAACATAATGAGCATATTCTGAGACATATTCAGACGACAGATAAACTTATACATCAGGTTTCTCAACAGGGCATGAAAGGTGTTAACTCCTACTCCACAAAACATTTCACTGGCGCTGCTACACCTTGGCTTCCTAAGAAGGATCCTCAGGCAGTCATTATAAGCAACCTGGAGCTTTTGAATGCTAGCCTGCTTAAACTTGACCCACAGGGGGGCAGTATACAGAGGAGTACAGTAGGCTCTAAACAGGTATACTGTACATGTATTATTACAATACTGTATATGTATTATTACAATGTTGGTACTACTGTATATATATATGTATTATTACAATGTTGGTAGTACTGTATATGTATTATTACAATGTTGGTAGTACTGTATATGTACATGTATTATTACAATGTTGGTAGTACTGTATATGTACATGTAATATTACAATGTTGGTAGTACTGTATATGTATATGTATTATTATAATGTTGGTAGTACTGTATATATATGTATTATTACAATGTTGGTAGTACTGTATATATGTACATGTATTATTACAATGTTGGTAGTACTGTATATGTACATGTATTATTACAGTGTTGGTAGTACTGTATACAGTATGTATATGTATTATTATAATGTTGGTAGTACTGTATATGTACATGTATTATTACAATGTTGGTAGTACTCTATATGTACATGTATTATTACAATGTTGGTAGTACTGTATATGTATATGTATTATTACAATGTTGGTAGTACTGTATCAGGGAGTTCCCCAAGCACCGGTAGCCGGCGATTTCTCCACCTACTGGCCTCTGGCCTACCGGTTACTTATAGATTAAAAAATAAAAAAATTACAGTGCACCTGAACGCAACATACAAGATACCCGCTGAATAAGTGTCCAAATGTTCATGTCATTCTGGCCAATACTCCACTTCTGTTATAACATTTCAGTCTGGAATATGGAATATCTTTCAATAATCTTTATGACTAAAAGGCTAAAAGTAATCTCATGTGTAAGAAATGACTGTTCTACATTGAAGTAAAAATGTAAATAATTAACTTGTTGGTTTTGGATTTATTTAACTTCAAGAGTGCATTTTTGTTCGTGTGACCCTCAACACAGGCTTTGAGAATCCCGGGCCACTTACTGATACTTATGCTTAAATTAACCCACTCATATTCTGGTTTATTTCAAGAAAAACATTTTGGCTAGTGGAAATTCTAATTGGCTGGTAACTTCTAGCAGCCATATTGGCAGGTGGTCAAAAAAGTTAATTTCAAGCCCTGCAGGGAGAGCAAGTGGTGACATAGGAGTGACTGAGAAAAGGATCAAATATTGGTGTTTAAGACTGAATAATGACATCACAACTGTTAATTTAAAATGAGTTATTCCTCTAAACCTGACTTCAAATGCCCCAAATGTTTCCGCGCCAGCGCCGTTCGGCCCCCAACCCTCAGCAAAGTCTGGCCCTCTGGTAGCGAGGACATTTCTTTGTGGTCCTCTCTATCATCAAAGTTACGGCATGACAATATTTGTTCGGCCCCCGGCAACAATCTGGGTTTCTCATGTGGCCCCCCATGAAAAATAATTGCCCACCCCTGATCTAGCCTCTTAAATTGGTTCTCAAAGTGAACCAGATTCATGCTTTTTAGTTTAAAATGTACACATTTCTCTTACAGGGGGCATGGCCCCCCGAACCCCCCAAGAGGGTCTAAGCAAGGTCTACCCACCACAATCTCTCCAAATCCTGTGGGAAACATACAGTTATTAGTATTTTCTTTGTTCTTAAAAATATACATTGCCTGTTTGTGTTTTGCCATATGGATATCGTCAATTGTCACACTCATGGATACATATTTGAGGTGTATTTATTAATTGAGAAAAGGAACAAACGCCGCGAACATGATCCGGCTACTTTTTCAATCTGACTGGCTACTGAAAAGTTTGGGGAACCCTCTGCTGTATATGCCACAGATGCTCACAAGTTATTTTTGGCAAGTCCAAGTTAAGTCTCAAGTCTTTGGTCACAAGTCCAAGTTAAGTTTAAATGTTCTTATGCGTCTTAAGCGTTCCATCATCTGCTGTCATCTGATCTGCTTAGAACACTGCATAGCTAAAACTAAGGACATTATTATTATTAGCAGTAGAAATTTCCTTAATAAAATTAAAATTGTTCACAAGTCCCAAACCTTGAATCCAAGTCAAGTCTCAAGACTTTTTAGGACAAGTCTCAAGTCACTGTGTGACTTAAAGTCGAGCTGAACCCAAAAATTACTTTTCTTTTCTTTTAGTTCAAATACCTGGGTATGCAGTGCAGCTATTTAATAATGTATGCAAAACAAATCACAAAAATCTAATTTCTTTAGTTTTTCACACTTTTTCACATCAAAAGTTCATTTTTCAAGATTTCATTGATAACAGTAATCTACAGTTTGCTGACATCACGTAGTACTATCAAATTTCTACCCCATTTCAACCAATCATATCACGACATGGCAGCTGTCAATCAAATCTTCATTTCAGGATAATTTTCTCTTCCAAAAGAAAGAGAAAATGGCGCCTAGTGCCTGTCATCTGGCAGAATTCCTATCCCATAAACGAACTACTAACTTGGCCAATTGTATGAAACATGAACAAAAAACAAAAACGGTAATGTCCAAGAATGCAAAGAAATGTAACTGGCTCGTTAAAACGCGCATTCCAGGAATATCGTATTTACAGCAAAGCGATAACGGCGCGCGCCTCCGAGAGCCTGGTCGTCAGGGGTCGCACCTCGGAGATTCCAGGCCGACGGGCTGCACTCTCCGCTCGGCAACACGAAGGCAGCTGGCTGCCTGCGGCTCGCTGAGCTCCACTCAGCCATTAACCTCGTGTCAGCAGGCTCTTCCCGAGGAGAGCGCCACAACACGCTGAATCCCACTCGATTTGGAGGCGGAACACGCCAAAGCCCAATCCAGTCCCCAGAATTGTCAAATAAAATCATCAACATTACTATGACCCGCCTCTCAACCTGTGATCTCAGACAAGTTATGTTTTCAGTCTGAAACGGACTGCGACGCACGCGACGAATGGGTTCAGTTCGACTTTAAGTGCGACTCAAGTCCAAGTCCCCATCTCTGGTATAAGCAGATACAGTGTTTACCTTCCATTCATGTTTTCTCTGGTGAGAGCTCTGCAGTTTCTTCCAGGCACTTCTGTGTCCAAATAACGGATTTGACCTCATTTGGAGAAACACATGTTCTGCTCGAGGGCGGTTGTTCCAACTACAGATTGTTTTTTATTTTCTCTGTATGCGCACATCCCCGGACGAGCGTTAATGACCCATACCAGCTGGGGGGCAGACGAATGTGGATTTCTCAGCGCAGGAAACATGGAGAGAAGGTAAACACTGTTCATCTCGTCTGCATATACTACCGACATAATGACACAAAGCTGGTTGAAAAGTGGTACAGTCCTGCTTTAAGAAAAACTAACGAAATAATGGAAACTAGGGGCCCTATCGTTGTACGGCGTTTGCGCTGCCTTTGCGCTGCGTTTGCGCGCCCCTTATTGCTATCTTCCCAGCGTCTAAGCTATCGTCTGCCTCCACCGTCCAGTTTTGCGCTGTGATGACACAGGTGTAGGCGTGGCCCAGGCGTGTCGGTGGGCCTCTAGCCTATCATGTGTCTCGCGCAAGTGTCATTTAGCGCTGTGGGGAAGATACCGTTGGTATGTGCCGAGCACAAAGAGAGGTTTGGGAGTTGCCCGTTCCAGCGCAATGTGTCAGAAAGAATCGCCTTGGGTGCTCTCAATTTTAACGCCAGGAAATAGCTGGTCTTAGCGCAAACGCAGACGTACGCCTGAATTTTTTAAATAGCAACGTTTGTGGAGCAACGTTGCTATTTTACAATTTCGGCTCCGAAATTGTAAAATGGTAACGTACTGCCACGTTGATTTTCAACTATAGCCTACATTGCAGAAAAAACACCTTGATTTAAAAATGAGAATTTGTTTGTCATGGTTTTATTAGGCTACATAATTCCCGATCATACAGGTTTGTGGTGTGAGGTAACAATAGATTACTTTTGAGAAAGTTGTGATGGTGTTGTGCCAAGCTGCCTCTCCCCACCCTGGCCGGTCCAAAACACCCAGGGCACCGACCCACACCCACCCCACCACCAAGCCTGCATACCCGTCCAACTCCCACCTGCTCGGGGGAGATCCCCCTCCAGCACCCGGCACACACAGACTCCCGCCCCGCCAGACCCTCTTTTCCCTAATCCAATTCAAAACGCATAATTTTTTCGCACAACACCTGTGTTCGGCCAGTACAGTAACCTGCTCTTTCCCTGCAATTACACGCATGTGTCTTACAGCTTCTCCACAGCGCGGATGGCAGCTGAAGTCCCTCTCGCCATCAAGCAGACAGTGACGGAAGCATGTGTCTTTATGTGCACCAAGGGGAAAATGACAATGAAATTGGTGGGATTCGATGTATATACGGTATATTAATAGAAACGAATAGAAAATAGCTGATTAATAAAATGTGTGCTGGTGGAACGAAATTCAACTTCTTCAAATAGAGCAGCATCACTCATCGCGTCTCAGTACACTGCGTAATTACGCATGCAGTATATTACCGCAGTGGAGATAGAAGAGAGCCCGAAAAGGAATAAGCATACAGACGTTTGGGCAGCAGCCCTTTTTCAGCCTGTGAAATGGCAATAATACACAGGTGATTCACAGGTGGGCATGAGCACGTTATTTGATTTCTATGCATGACATTCTCACATCTCTCTCTCCCTCCCTCTCCCCATCTAGGTTATCTTTTCTCTCCCTCTTTCTCCCTCTCAGTGAAGGAGGAAGCTGCTGACGTGACGCTGTGGTTTTATGGGCATGACCACACCTCCACAATGCTTTTGGGCATAAACACGCCTATACAGACATGTGCGCCGAGATGACGTGAAGCGCAGCGGGCCGAAACGCCCACAATTAGCTGATGAATCTGCTGATGATTTTGTAACCTTCTTTGCTAAGAAGGTAGATGACATCAGCTCTTCCTTCCCCCCTCCAGTCAATAGCTGCAATACTCCCAACTCCAACTCTCTGACCCCTGCTACAGGGCTTACCTCCTTCTCTCCCCTCTCCCCCGAAGAGGTCTTAAACTTGTCAGGTCTAACCGTGCCACCTCCTGCCCCCTTGATCCTATCCCTTCCTCTCTTCTCCAATCCATCTCCACTGATATATCTCCCTTCCTCACTACCCTTATCAACTCCTCTCTATCCTCTGGTCTTGTGCCAGCTCCTCTAAAGACTGCTAGAGTCAAGCCACTCCTTAAGAAACCCTCCCTTGACCCTACTGCCATCCAGAACTACCGCCCTGTCTCTCTTCTCTCATTCATTTCCAAAACCCTTGAATGGGCTGCTTCCGAACAACTTTCTCTCTATCTCTCCCAGAATGACCTACTGGATCCTCTACAATCCGGCTTCAAGGCTTCTCACTCTACTGAGACAGCCCTCCTTTCAGTCACTGAGGCCTTACACACTGCTAAGGCCTCATCCCTCTGCTCTGTCCTTGTCCTCCTTGACTTGTCTGCAGCTTTTGATACAGTGAATCACCAGATTCTTCTCTCTACTCTCTCTGATCTAGGCATCTCAGGATCTGCACTCTCCTGGTTTGCCTCCTATCTCTCTAACCGCTCATACCAGGTTCTATCCCTATCCAGATCCTGTACTCTTAGCACAGGTGTGCCCCAGGGCTCAGTACTGGGCCCCTTGCTATTCCTTCTCTATATCAGATATCTTGGCCATGTGATCTCATCGCATGGCTTCTCTTATCACTGCTATGCTGACGACACTCAGCTCTACCTCTCTTTCCCCCCCTCAGACACCCACATCGAGGCACGTATCGCCGCATGCCTCAAAGACATTAGTGCTTGGATGTCTGCCCAGCATCTCAAGCTGAATCTTGGTAAGACCGAGCTACTCTTCCTCCCCGGGAAAGACTGTCCCCTCACCGACCTCTCCATCTCCATTGACAACACTACTGTGTTTCCCTCTCAAATAGCTAAGAACCTTGGAGTGATCCTTGACAATCAGCTGTCCAACTCAGCCTACATCGCAGCAACTGCCCGCTCCTGTAGGTTCTCCCTGTACAACATCCGCAAAATCCGTCCGTTTCTCACAAGGGAAGCGACACAACTCCTGGTCCAGGCACTTGTCATCTCTCGCCTGGACTACTGCAATGTTCTTCTCGCTGGGCTACCTGCTACAGCCATCCGACCGCTTCAGCTCATTCAGAACGCTGCAGCCCGTCTGGTATTCAACCAACCCAAATTCTCTCATGTCACTCCCCTCTTCCGGGACCTTCACTGGCTTCCCATCTCTGCACGCATTAAATTCAAAACACTGGTTCTAGCCTACAGGGCACTACACCAGACAGCCCCTCTGTACTTACAATCTATGGTCAGGCTCCAAATATCTCACCGTTCCCTCTGCTCCTCCACCAGTGCAGGACGCCTCGCCCCCCCCCCTCTGCTCATCCCGTTCGCGACTCTTCTCGTCCCTGGCACCTCAATGGTGGAACGAGCTTCCACCTTCGGTCACGACGGCCGAATCACTGCCGATCTTTCGGAAAAGACTAAAGACTCACCTTTTCAGGCTCCATCTGGGCCCTTCTTGAACTAACTTCTTTCTCTCTCAAAATAAGAAAAAAAAAAAAAACCCTACCCTAACTAACCTAAAATCTAAACTAACCTAAACTAAACTTGTACCACTATTCCTTACAGAAGTTGTATTTGTCATAGACTGTGTTGCATAGTTGATTGCTCTATTGCTGACAAAAATGTGTTATTGTAAGTCGCTTTGGATAAAAGCTTCTGCCAAATGACGTAATGTAATTTAATGTAAAATTAGGGCTTTGCGCGGGGCTATTCCAGGGCAAAACGGGCGCTAACGCAAAAATACCGCCGGTGGGAAGATAGAGCCCTAGGTGTGATTTTTGTTAACTGAAATAGAAATAGAAATGAGGCTTTACAAAATGATAACTGAAACTGTATTGTGTGTTTACAAAACTAAATAAAATAAACTACAATTATAGAAAACATGTTAGTTTTTGTCTTTGTCAATTTATTTTATAAGCCTACAGTCGTATTTTGGGTGGATTCTCATTGACACAGACATACCACACACTGACACATTGACACACATTGACACACATATTTTATAGTTGTCTTTTGTGGATGATTGTTCATCTGTCCTGAGTGAATTAAGCATTATAAAATGGATAGTTCCAGGCCTTGATTATGGTTGGCTCAGCCGTGTTCGAAGCCATTATAAAATACTCTAAAGAGACACCTGTGACCACATCACAGTATTACTGTGCCATGTTAGCTAGCTACGTTAGCTAAGCCCGCTGCCTGCTGGCTGTAACAATGGCCGTCAGGCTCAAAACGCCACTGAGGCTACATCCTCACTAGGCCGTTTCGCATAAAACGGACTAGAATATGTTAATTAACCTTTTTATCTACACTAATCCTAATCATTCCTCTCTGTCCACACAGCTCCCCTGAAAGTGGCTATAAATATGTGTGTGTGTGTGTGTGTGTGTGTGTGTGTGTGTGTGTGTGTGTGTGTGTGTGTGTGTGTGTGTGTGTGTGTGTGTGTGTGTGTGTGTGTGTGTATCTATGTCTATATACAGACTACTTTATAGCCTATACATTATATTAACTCAACACCTAAACACAATGAATTTCCTACAGCTTTAGTGCTATACATATTATCAGCTAAAATAAAATTGAATAAACACTCTTTGAAAATGAACCAAAAAATAACCATAAATATTGCTGACTGGCTCATACCATTTTAATTGGCAGCGAAGATCTGCTCATTTCAAACTCCTCATCAAACTCCTCATCATTCACAGATGATTCCCTGTGTCAACAGCTTCTAACACAGTCAATCAACCCGCATGATGACCCCAAATGCAAACGTCAGGCCGTGCGTTTGAGGTGTGCCAATTGTGCAGCCGCCGTGCCCGTGGCCATACAATATCAGCATATTCTTATTGCCCGTTATTAAGCAGAGGACATCAGTTGATTTGCCAACTAGGAGTTTACTAGCAAGCAACTTTCATTTATTTGTCTGATTAACTTTATGGTATGTAGGCTATGATCACAGAGGGGACCATGTGGTTTCAAACTTTGTTTTGGCTATACAGGTAACACAATAGGCTATATTCTTACCTTTTCTTCCATAAGGTAAAGCAAATATTCCCATGTTGTGAAGTGAGGTGCTGTGAGGTGACGAGAGGTGCACACATCCGCGCTTCCTAATTACAAATGTAACAATTGTTTCTTCATCACATAGGCTATAACATACACATCATAAAAAAAGGTATTAGTTTATTTAATAGATGGAGATATGTGAACATTTAATTCAAGCCTATTTTAATATATCAAAATTGTGTTAGTGACCACAGGCTTTCATCTTGCTGAGCATGGCATGTTAGATATCTCAGAAATAATGCGGCTATCCTTGCAGCTAAGCTACAGAGGGAATACTGTTTCTGGCGTAACTTGGGCTGTTTTTCCGGGCGTATCTCCTTGGTGATGAGGTGTGACTATACAGCAGGCGCTCATAGAACATTGAACTGACTGGAGCGGGGCTATATTGCTTGGCGGAAGAACGATTATTTGTTATCGATATTGCATTTTTTTGTTGATCAAACCTTACCAGCTAGGCGTGCCTTAAACACCTCTGAGCTGTTGTAAAATCACTATAAACCACAGCATCTTGGGGCTTATTGCTTAAAGGATGGCTTTAAGCAATAAGGGTTGACCGATAATCAATCCACTTTGTATCATTAATAATCTCGGTAATAAAAGCACATAGGCAGTGTTTACCTTCTCTTTCTGTTTACCTCACATGCTCCTGCTGCTGCCTGCAGAAACTCCGCCCTGGCAGCTGAAAGTCATTAAGACTCGTTAAGGCTCTGCAATTCTCCATGGATGTGCGCATGCTTAAAAAATAAAAATAAACAATAACAGCCGCCCTCAGAGCAGATTGTGCCTCTCAAGCAGAACTTCCGCAGAGCACTTTGCCAGCGGAGGAAATGGGAGATCTCCGTGAGGAAAACAGAGAGAGAAGGTAAAACACTGCCCATGTGCTTATATTACAGAGATTATTAATGATACAAAGTGGGTTGATTATCGGTAAAGCCATCCTTTTAATTAGGCCCAAGACGCCGTGGTTTACAGTGATTTTACAACAGCTAAGGTAATTTGCGACGTGCCTTAAACACCTCTTAGCTGTAGTAAAATCACTGTCAATCACAGCCTCAAATGGTTACTACATATAGGCTATAGCCTACCACCTGGTAGGGTTTCAGCAACAACAAATCTTGAAAAAATGTATAACAAATAATCGTTCTTCTTCCAGGCAATGTGACATTTAGCAGAATGGTTGTCGAGCAAACACATGGCGGTCACAGGTGTGTGTTTGTAGGTTTTTGACAACGGCTTCGAACGTGCCTCAGCCAATCATAATTAAGGACCAGAATTATCCCTTTTATATGTTTTGATCAATAGAACTTCAATTTCTGTTCTTGCACAATATATATATAAATCCAAGTACTTTCAAAGACCCATGTATGTCTATTTTCACAAACTTTCAAGGCCTTGATTCCCCCCCCCCCCCCCATTCACAAACTTTCAAGGTTTTCAAGGACCTGTGGGGACCCTGTAAAAAGTAATACAAAATGAAAACCTATAATAACCTTGTTGTGGAGGCGGATGGTGAGGTCAGAGCAGGAGACGGCCAGCAAGGGGTGCTGTCCCACGGCGCGCTGCAGGGACACATCCAGCAGGTAGGTGGGCTCCTCGGGACAGACCCGCCGAGCGAGGGACAGACCTCTGAGCTGCTCCTCCACGCCCTCCATCACAGCTCAGTGTGACAGGACCCAACTACACTGAAGACAACAGTGATGGGCAAGTTACTGACAATTAGTAATTAGTTACAGTTACTACTTACTTGTCTCAAAAAGTACTTTAATTACTTTACAAAGTACTGCATAATAAAATAAATTAGTTACTAGAAAAGTAACTTTTGTGTTACTTTTAAAAGTTTGCTTCGATTGTCTTATTAATGCACACATTATTTTAGTGTTGCTGTGGGACAGTGTTGGAGAAGATGTCAAATTTGATCTATCTTTGTACCTGCATGGGATACTTGAACATTTGCTTATTGGGGATGCTACATGCCTACAAAAAATATAAATTGCGCACTTATTGCTACTGTGTGCTACCGTGCCAATGGTTAACCCTTCGTGTGCCAGAGGTGGCACCCGTGCCATAGGTTGCTGACCCCTGGCCTATAGACTCTGGCTGCAGCGTGTGGAGCATTTTTGCCAGGCAGGGAGGCAGCATCTCTCCCCAGACTAGGTCTGATGACCATAAACCGGATAATCCGCTTAAGTTGCCTGCTATTTTCACGTCCTAAAGCAACTAACTAGCCCAGTTAAATTTCAGTGATTGTAACTGAGTTACTAAATTTGAAAAAGTAATTTGTTTGATTGCTAGTTACTGCAAAAAGTAGTTTAGTTACAAGTAACTAGTTACTCCCAACACTGGAAAACACGCACACATACAAATATGCCGAAATGGGCAATATGTAGGCTATCATGATCATTCTTATTTTTTCTGATATCGATATATATCACAAAATGCCATCACATGTTAAAGAATCAAATAATCCCATTGAACCTGCTGGCAATGTTTGGTGTGATGCCAAATAAAACATTTTCTAATTATATTCCTTCCATACCTGATTTAGTCAGTTTTGAAATAAAATGTGCTTATCATCTGTTTAGATCAGGGGTGGGCAACTATTTTTCATGGGGGGCCACATGAGAAACCCAGATTGTTGCTGGGGGCCAAACAAATATTGTCATGCCGTAACCAATGGATGGGCAACTTTGACGATAGAGAGGGCCACAAAAAAATGTCCTCGCTACCAGTTTTTGCTGAGGGCTGAACGGCGCCAGCGCGAAAAATTTTGGGCATTTGAAGCCAGGTTTAGAGGAATAACTCATTTTAAATTAACAGTTGTGATGTCATTATTCAGTCTTAACCACCAATATTTGATCCTTTTCTCACTCACTCCTATGTCACCACCTGCTCTCCCTGCAGGGCTTGAAATTAACTTTTTTCACCACCTGCCAATATGGCTGCTAGATTTTAAAGTTACCAGCCAATTCGAATTTCCACTAGCCGAAATGTTTTTCTTGAAATAAACCAGAATATGAGTGGGTTAATTTAAGCATTTAAGTATCAGTAAGTGGCCTGGGATTCTCAAAGCCTGTGTTGAGGGTCACACAAGAACAAAAATGCACTCTTGAAGCTAAATAAATCCAAAACCAACAAGTTAATTATTTAAATTTCTACTTCAATGTAGAACAGTCATTTCTTAGACATGAGATTACTTTTAGCCTTTTAGTCATAAATATTATTGAAAGATATTCCATATTCCAGACTGAAATGCTATGCATGTTGCGTTCAGGTGCACTGTAAAAAAAAAAAAAAAAAAAAAAAAAAAAAATGCAATTCCATCGCGGGCCACACATACGGCGTTGCCCATGTATGGTAGATAGATGTCACTATCCCAATCACAATAGACCAAATCAGCGGGATGTTTACATTTACTTCCGGGTACCCCTGGGTCCACACATTATAATGGCGGTGAACGGCACAAACTGACGTGTTGAAGACAAAAACAGACAAAGAAGACAAAAATGGTTCGTCTGTGTTGTGTTGTTGTTTAATATCATTCATAACAACACTTTCACTAACGTTAGTGGAGACCAGACTAGCTTATTTACCTGTTGGACCAGACCAGAGTAGACTTGACGCTAAATTAAATTAACGTGGCGTCGGTAGCTCTGTCTGTAACATTAACGAGTCTGCTCTCGCCGAGAAGAGCCTGGTGACGCGAGGTTACGAGTCTGCAAAAAAACAGCGAGTTTGACAGACAAACAAACATTATTAGCTAGCTAACACTACATAAAACAAACACAGAAGAAAGGCTAGATACGTCGGACAAGCATGTTTACCAACCGTTTAACCATTTAAATTGAAAGTAGTCGGCCGAAAACAACGAGAGGGTTTGACAGCATTTATTTGACAACACGCACATTTAAACCTGCCGCCTTCCCCAAGTGGTACCCGGAAGTAAATTTGTTTACATGGTGACGTCACGGTGATTTGGTCTATAGTCCAGTCCAGTGTGCTCCTTGACCATGTCCAGGTTTTTATGGGCATTGTTCAATTTCTTTGAGCATTTTTGTTCAATCGTGCCCCTGGCTAATTTCCTACACTGCATAGTGCAAATAATTAGTTCGCCTGTTTCCTTTCATCTCTACGTTTCTCCGTTGAATTTGTTAAAATAATGTGCTGCCTGGTGGATTATATGCCGAATTTACCATAACATGCAATGACCAAGGAAACAGACAGATATTTGAATAGACTAACCAGTAGCCTGTACTACGAAGCTAGTTTAATGCCTTATCCGAGTAAGTTTGAGTTTAAACCTGGTTTAGCCGTACTACAAAGCAAGTTAACTTTCAATCACCATGGCAACTGACGCTGCAAAGCTAACCTGGTCGCGACCAGGTTAGCTTCAGAGGATAAGATCAAAATCCATGACAGACCCATATAATCGGCTCTCTGGAGTCACTCACCGTTCATATAAGATCGCCATATGAAAAATAGATTGCAGTCAACTGAGAATATAACAAGAAAAACATTTGTGGCTCTGTAGGCTACATAATTAAATTAAGCCTACTTACCACTTTATGTCTTAACAGCTCAACGATGCGTGGAGAAATATGATCACTATTAATCACCGCGGCGCATATCATGAATGGACCCTCAAATGGAGTGAGGGTGATATTCTCCTACATGCCAGAAAATCCGCATCGTCTCAATTCAGTTCAGCAGTTTTCTCTTTTATAGTAGGCTATTAGGCTTTATACTAGGCTATTTTATATATGAATTATTCGATCAGTGCAACCACACACATGAGTGATAGAGATCATTATTCATTGAGCATGCGTTTCTAAATCTATGGTCTAAATAGGCTTACAGATTGTGGAAATGTATAGACTGAGATTACATTTGTTGCTGCTGTATCAATGTATGCAGCTGTATCAGACAGAAATCGCTGATCGAAGTAAATCAAATGACTGATGTGAATACAAGCTGCTGCTTTAGACAGCCCTTCAGCAGACTATCCAACGCGGATTTTCATTCTGACATTAAATCGCGGATACATTAAATATCCGCTAAAACTCTGATCATGCACTGCGCTTTCATGGAACGAGGAAATGGGTGTGGAAATTGGTGTGGGCGTGGATCAACTCAGCTGTTCATAATGTGATTGGCTAGTGCACCTCTTTCGCGTGGACGCGCGCCTGTGCACGAGCGAAAAACGTGCGCGTGCACAGGCAGATCCCAGGTCCACTTACCTAGTAAAAAACCAGCGTCGTAGTATCAGTTAACTAGATAGCTTTGATCCTGTTCAGTCAAACCAGATCAAAGGGACTTATCGCGGATCTGTTAAACTAGTTTCGTAGTACAGGGCTCGTGTCGTCAACTAGTCTGTTATTTCCAACTATTGCTATTTGCTAGAAATGTCCACAAATGAATAAAACAAGCGCAAAACTATTTGATCTGTGCGTCTATTTCGCTATTTAGGAAACAAACAGCTCAATACACAGTAATGACATGTATAAGTTACTCACTGACTGCCACGATCGATCAGTCATGGGATCACAGCACGTTGTTGTGTCACCGTATTTACAGTCCGTTCAAAACCCATCCATACAATACATGGTTCCGCTGGACATAGTCTGGGCACCTTTCACCCCGCTTTTTGTCATGGGGCGTAAACCAAGGAACTGGAAGCAACACCGGAAATAAGTGCGCCAAAAAAACGTCTTTGTTGCCGTTAGCTTGACGCGGCGAGGTTACGTTAGCTAGAGGCTCGAGCCTGAAAAGAACAACAACACAAGTTGTATAGTAGCGTTAACACATTTCTAGTAACTGCCGAGGAAGGTTTCTGGAGAGCCAAAGACAATGGAGTACTCGCCATGTGAAATCTTATGATCAATGTCCATGTCTTTCCCAGCACAGGCAGCAGAGATGCTTCAACTGTTGTACTCGATCCTCCATTATCGATAACAGCAGACAGACAACTATTCCATCAACTGACCATTTGTTTGAAAAGTAAAGCTTCTGTATTGGCTTAAAATATGTGAGATTGTGAATCCGCAATGTTTCTACAAGAACTTCTTCAAAAACTTCGTTCAGTACATCCATCTTGTTTTGTTGTTTGCCGTTTTATTTTCTGATTCGTTGTGTCTAATTGTCAAGTTAACAAGCTATTTCCGCTGTTGCTTCCTGTCTAGGGCGGGCTCTAGGCCGGAAGCAGGCAGGGTGACAAAATCACTTGTGAACGGAGGCCAGGCTCTTTCTCGCCGAGAAGAGCCTGGTGACGCGAAGTTAGCTGGACAGGAGTATTTTGTGAATTACAAAAATATTGCTTTGTGCATTACATGACATTACATTACGTCATTTGGCAGACGCTTTGATCCAAAGCGACTTCCAATAACACATTTTTGTCAGCAATAGAGAAATCAAACTATGCAACAGTCTATGACAGAACGACGCTGAAGTTGGCATCCGATTCGCAGCTCCCGATTGGAATTTTCCAGTCCACCTTAAAAAGTGGAATAACGCCTCTAGATGGCGTGGTTCGACCATTTTCAAGCGAGTTTATGAACTGGAAAACATAGGTATATAGGAGGGATATGTTTTGAGAATACATTATAGAATGAATCCTGCATTTTGTTCATTTTTAATGTTGCATGCAATTCTTATTGACCTCAAAAAGGTTCTTCTATTGGTGTAAACAGCTGGAAAAAAGAGTTGATTTCACAGCTTTTGCCCATCTAGACTGCATAAAACCACATCCAACTCACAGATCATTACACTTATTCTTTTCAAATCTGGCCTAGATTATAAAGGGGACATTAGACTCTCATTATGGCACAGTGTCTGATTTGTGAAACATATCGCTGATTTGTGAAAATGCTATGAAAGGTTTGAAAAGAATTAGAGTGATGGTCTTTGAGCTGGACCTGGTTTGATGCGGTCTAGATGCTCAAAATCAGCGGAAAACTGCAATTATAGCACTTTCACAAATCAGAAATATGTTTCACAAATCAGCCACTGTGCCAGAATGAGAGTCTAATGTCCCCTTTGTAATCTAGGCCAGGTTTGAAAAGAATTAGAGTGATGGTCTTTGAGCTGGACCTGGTTTGATGCGGTCTAGATGCTCAAAATCAGCGGAAAACTGCAATTATAGCACTTTCACAAATCAGAAATATGTTTCACAAATCAGCCACTGTGCCAGAATGAGAGTCTAATGTCCCCTTTGTAATCTAGGCCAGGTTTGAAAAGAATTAGAGTGATGGTCTTTGAGCTGGACCTGGTTTGATGCGGTCTAGATGCTCAAAATCAGTGGAAAACTGCAATTATAGCACTTTCACAAATCAGAAATATGTTTCACAAATCAGCCACTGTGCCAGAATGAGAGTCTAATGTCCCCTTTGTAATCTAGGCCAGGTTTGAAAAGAATTAGAGTGATGGTCTTTGAGCTGGACCTGGTTTGATGCGGTCTAGATGGGCAAAATCAGCGGAAAACTGCAATTATAGCACTTTCACAAATCAGAAATATGTTTCACAAATCAGCCACTGTGCCATAATGAGAGTCTAATGTCCCCTTTGTAATCTAGGCCAGGTTTGAAAAGAATTAGAGTGATGGTCTTTGAGCTGGACCTGGTTTGATGCGGTCTAGATGGGCAAAATCAGCGGAAAACTGCAATTATAGCACTTTCACAAATCAGAAATATGTTTCACAAATCAGCCACTGTGCCATAATGAGAGTCTAATGTCCCCATTGTAATCTAGGCCAGGTTTCAAAAGAATAAGTGTAATGGTCTGTGAGTTGGACGTGGTTTTATGCAGTCTAGATGGGCAAAAGCTGTGAAATCAACTCTTTTTTCCAGCTGTTTACACCAATAGAAGAACCTTTTTGAGGTCAATAAGAATTGCATGCAACATTAAAAATGAACAAAATGCAGGATTCATTCTATAATGTATTCTCAAAACATATCCCTCCTATATACCTATGTTTTCCAGTTCATGAACTCGCTTGAAAATGGTCGAACCACGCCATCTAGAGGCGTTATTCCACTTTTTAAGGTGGACTGGAAAATTCCAATCGGGAGCTGCGAATCGGATGCCAACTTCAGCGTCGTTATGACAGCTACAACTTCTGAAAGAATAGTGGTAACGTTTTTTTTTTTTTTAGAGAGAGAGGATATATCATATATGTGCATGATAAGGATTTCAGCTGAGTTAAAGGCCAATTCAACGCCCCCCCCCCCCCCCCCCCCCTCCACAATTCATGATACAAACCATTTTAGCCAAAACTGTGTCTGTGAAGTGGCCTTGGTCAGCAGGTGGCAGTAGACTGTCTGCTTTAGACTGAAAGTGTAAAAGTGACGAGATTTATTCCAGCAGTCGTTTTGAAATTCTGTTTCAATAAGTAAGATGGTTGGAGCGTTAACTTGTATTATTTCGACAATTTTATTTCATTGAATTCACACAAACGATCAGATGTAATAGAGCCTCATTTAATCATAGATCAAATCCAACAATAATCAATCAGTATTTTTTTTTACTGTGAAACTGCATAAACGTTCCTCAGGGAAACACAGACATTTGAAAAGGGACACCTATTTTGACACTGCTAATATTAAATAAATATCACTATTTAATATTCTTCAATGGCAAAGTTTCAGATTTTTATTTTATTTACATTACATATGAAGCAATGAAGATCAGGTGACATTTTTCGAAGCTATGATACCGAAGCATTTGAGAATTAAACCCTTTGTTTAAGTTACACAATTCACAAACCAAACCAAACAGATGAATCACCAGGGAATTTATTTGGTCTCATTTATACATTTTTGCCATGCAATAGTCAATGTATGCAACATGAACAAAGATTAAAATCAAACATTTGAATTCAGTTAGCATAAAGATAAAAATGACAAAGTCACAATTACAGTGACTTGCTAATTGCTATTTCTAAATTAATGTAAGCAGTGTGACTGAAAATGAAATGTTAGGAGCAACACACCAGAGCTCACACACATGGCTGAACGATAAAAATCCATATCATGATTATAATATGTATGTATGTATGTATGTATATACATATATATATATCAATATGGAATAATCAAATGGTAATGTTAGGTGTGATGTCAAACAAAACTGACATTTTCAAATATTTTGTTCAATAAAATGTCCTTAATAGTTTAAACAACAGAATTGTGCATCACAATATCTTCTTATTCCACTGAAATACAATAGTGAATTATTGCCCAGCTCCATTTACTCAAACCAAGTTAAGAGCTTTGATGTGATTGGCTGGAACAAAAGTCTCCCTGAACAGCGGTGAAGGCACTGAGTAGACAGGGACACAGAGGAGCTAACAAGCTACGCTACAGGTCAAACCCCTTTATTTGGTCAAAGTAAGAAAGTGTCACCATCCGTTTAGAAAGTCATTTCTCTGAGATTCACTAAGGTAAACTTAAAATAAACAAAAACAACACTATATTTTTTAGCATAGCAAACAAACACAATTTACCACAGATGAAGTCAAACCCATTTGCATTGGGAAGTAGGAATTTCCCAGGTCAAAGGTCGAGCACGCACCTTGCGACATCACCTGAGCTGGGATTTACTACCCTGGAGCCTCACCAGCCCTGACCTCAAAATCCAAGATGGCAGCTCCGCACTTCAACAGTAATGAAAGTTGTAGTAATACACTGGTTATTCGCACTTCTCTTATTTGTATCATTGAATCAGTGATACACACAGTACTGTCTAACTCCCATCTGTGGACATGTTGCATTTATATGCGCAAAATACCTTGTAATGCGTTGTTATTGCTAACAATGGCTAAACTAGATAGAGCTAACCCTGGTTGGTTTCCCGACTGTTTTACTGGAACGCGGTCAACTCGGCTGTGTCACTCAACGGGAATATTCCTAGTTCCCCATGCAACTGGAATGCAGCATGAATCCCAGAGTTTCAGGGTTTTTCTCACATCAGGGGAGACTGGAAACCATCATCCCAACCACAGAGTCCCCCCACACACAACAGAAAACAATTATCTCAGTTTCATATTCAGAATTTGAAGATTTTAAGTCAGTGGTTAAATTTATGTTTTGCAGTAGTAGCTGGGTAAAATACCCATCAACCTCATCAAATGTGACTTGAAGTGGTTTTGGCTGTGTAGTTTTAACTGTATTGAGAGAATTTTCCAGACTTCTTGTCACACTCCCAACAAAATTAATTTCCCATGCTATTCCCCACTTTCCTGAGTCCAGGGTTCCTGCACATTTTCAATGGGGGAAAAAGAAAAAATTTCCAGACCATGATTTGTTTTGAAGATTTTTTGTCTGGTGTTCAATATGATTTACACAGATAGACATCTTGCCCCCGCTAACTAGGTCATATCACTGTATAGATGAAGATTGTTCTTCACAGCAACAAATATCAGAATATGTGAGATGATTGGCAGGGCTCCTACATTTTCTAGGCAGACCCTGTGTTCCTGACTGGATGTGATTTTGTTACAAGGTATCTATACTATGATGCCAGCAGTGTCCGTCTGTCTCTGTCCTTCACATATCTCAAGAACCGTTCATCGGATCGACTTCAGACTTGGGGAGTGCGCTTAGGGGGGTGCTGCATTTCATGCAATTTGACTTATGCATAATCATAGTGCTACCTACTGGCAACACAAAAAACGGTTTATCTCGAGAACCATTCGTCCGATCGACTTCAAACTTGGCAGGGGCATTGCTGGGAACCCGAGAAATGGCAGTGTTAAACTTTGTGCAATTCAACCAATACGATCACAGCTTTCACATATCTCCAGGACTGTCCGTCCGATCAACTTCTGTATGTCTTTCCTTCACGTATCTCGAGAACCGTTTGTCGGATCGACTTCAAACTTGCGGAGTGCGCTTAGGGGGACCTGACAGAGTGCAGTGTTGGGGAGGAAACGCCCATGTGGTGGTGCATGGGGGGAACGGGCATTGCACTAGTTTGATATAATGCATGCTGACAGCGGCTGGGTAAAGCATCCCTCTATCTGAACATTATTCTGATCAATTGAAAGCTATAGTTGTGTGTATTGGAAGTTGTGTGTATTGGACCAGAACGACAACAATTCCCATACTTTCCCATACATGTTTTCAAATTCA
This sequence comes from Poromitra crassiceps, assembly GCF_964638095.1. Classification (NCBI taxonomy): domain Eukaryota; kingdom Metazoa; phylum Chordata; class Actinopteri; order Beryciformes; family Melamphaidae; genus Poromitra; species Poromitra crassiceps. The sequence goes on along the minus strand of NC_139625.1, from coordinate 42,681,182 downwards.
CAAACTATTGTATCTACATGTGTAGGAACCCTGTGAGTAGGAACCCTGATACTAACCCGTGCAAAAATTGCTGGACAATACTCTGAGAAGTATGAAATCTAATTAAAATCTTTAAACATGTCGGGCAGCAGGCATCACAACATTACTACTTATTATTGCGTACTTGCAATACTTCCCCTCAAGTTAAGACATTTGAATAAGGCTTTTGTAAAGTTCCTGTGCTCCTGAACAGATGTTGTGCTTTGTCCAGTAAACAAACAAAGAAAGAAAAGTGAATATAATTAAACTTCCTTTTCATCAACACAGAGGGGCAAAGACATTCCACTAAAACAAAGAGACGCACACGTCCCACGTGCTGAAGGCCACAGGATGTGAAACGAGCCGGGCAGCGGAGCCACTTCCTGCTTCCAACGGACCAATCACAACCCAACCAACTCAAAGGACCCTTAAAAAGAAGGATAAGACATCACTTACGTCAGTGTTTGTATTTTGCTTTGGGGTCAGTTAAGTGAATGGGGCAGGCAAGGTAAATCCCACTAGAAAACATCTGTATTGTTTCACCTTTCAGATTAAAGAAAATACATTGTGTGATGTTGACTGATGCGCACATTTGTTTTCATTATTGGTCTCCAAACAGATCATGCTCTGTCCAGCAGCTGCATATAGCTCAACTCAAGCCCGTTTGGTCCAAAATAGAGCTAGATTAGGTAGTAACTACATCATGATACATGACCGAACGGGGAATCAGTTAACATTACATGTGTTTTCTTTAATCTGGTGGAAGCATTTTTCAATCAAAGGTGAAACGACAGAGATGTGATGGTTTAGAGTGGGACTTACCCTGCCCGCCCCATTCACTTCAGTGAGTGATGTCTTGTCCTTTTTTAGCGTCCTTGGCAAACTCCATGGGTGAAGTTGCTCAGATCAACAAAGGTTCAAATCACACACCCCCATACACACACATGCTAGAAAACGAAATATGTGCCATAAAACCAGACTTCTTACTTGGAAATCATTCTCCATCATCAATAAATACATTTTGTGGCTGGTAGACCGGTAGAATTCCTTCGCCACTTTTGGTATTTTACGGGCCATTTTTTTAAATTATTATTTATTATAGAAAAGCTCTCGATTGACTGTTACCTGCTTAAGAGGCTGGTAGAGTAGACAAACTTGCATTTACCAACATTTGTCTGTTTGCCTGGTGGAAATCCTCAATCTGCCTGTCTATTTTTGAATTGCAATAATTGAATGGAGAAAACAAAAACAAAAAACACTCTAACCCTGGTGCTGACTAACACTCAGCTTCTCTTCAGAATCTAACCTTTCACCATTCTTAACGCACCTAAAAAACCACCTCGACCTGACCCCAGATCAGCGCTCTCTGCCCGGCTTGGGGGGGAATGTGGGAACAGTGCATTAGGACAGTACAGCATACGACAACATAAGTCCCCTTATACTACATGGCTTCTTAGTGAAACTGGTGCCCTCATTTTGGCAACGTAAGACCGCTGTTTTTTTGTTTTTGCTTTTTCCCCCCTTGGGAATTTCTTGGTATTCTGTCTGTCCAGAGGTGAAACACCATTGGTGGGTTGGAGACGTCGGCTTGTGAGCAGAAGTTTGCGAGTTTGAATCCCTGAACCAGCTGAGGGAAGACGGGTGAATTATTGGTCAACATGGAGCAGAACGTTGGTGTGAAACAGACAACTTCCCCTGGGTAAACTAATGCAAAAAAACAACTCATGCCTCCTTCAGGATGAACAGTAATTATCGCCTCAAGCAAGTGGACACACATCCAGACAGTGAAAACATCACTTGTGTCTTTGTGAAAAACATCTCGGAGACGCCCGTTATCGGCTCGCTGATCTACAGAGAGCAGGAAATTTAACATTTTCCATCCAGCAGCTACAACAGCTGGCAGATTCTCAAATTCTACATTGTCATTTTCACTATTTTATCATTACATTTGATATTTTTAGAATAGGGCTGCACAATTAATCGAATCGCAATATGGCTAAGTGCAATATCCAGGAGCTGCAATTATGTGATCAAAGTAAAATGTGTCACAACATAACATTGTGGAGCTACGGAGATGCCCTGATCTACAAATCATATTCTCCAGACGTAAGGGGACATGCTTATTTGGTATACAAACATCACAGTTTTATATATTTTTTCCAGTGAAAATGAACTCTGCCCTCTTCTACCCAACCCCTGCAGCCAAAAAGACCTTGCAGAATTCAACACACATGCAAAGATCTGTCAAGAAATGGGAGACTGTCGTATAACATCGCTTTGAAGAAACGAAAAGAAGAAGTGAAAATGAAATACAAAAATTTGCATTCCCACTAAAATCGTATTGCATATGGCAATATCCGTCAGTATAATCGCAATTAGACTTTTTTGCATCTCGTGCAGCCCTATTTTAGAATAGAAAAGAGACCGGCATGAGGCTGCTAAAGATCTGAGTTCTCACCAAATGATTAAGTTTATGTTTGGGTTCCCAAGTTGCTCATACATCACTAAGCGGGTGTGTCTTGGGCAGGGTCATACATCACTAAGCGGGTGTGTCTTGGGCAGGGTCATAGATCAGTAAGCGGGTGTGTCTTGGGCAGGGTCATAGATCACTAAGCGGGTGTGTCTTGGGCAGGTTCATAAATCACTAAGCGGGTGTGTCTTGGGCAGGGTCATACATCACTAAGCGGGTGTGTCTCGGGCAGGGTCATAAATCACTAAGCGGGTGTGTCTCGGGCAGGGTCATAAATCACTAAGCGGGTGTGTCTTGGGCAGGGTCATAGATCACTAAGCGGGTGTGTCTTGGGCAGGTTCATAAATCACTAAGCGGGTGTGTCTTGGGCAGGGTCATAGATCACTAAGCGGGTGTGTCTCGGGCAGGGTCATAAATCACTAAGCGGGTGTGTCTTGGGCAGGGTCATAGATCACTAAGTTGGTGTGTCTTGGGCAGGGTCATAAATCACTAAGCGGGTGTGTCTTGGGCAGGGTCATAGATCAGTAAGCGGGTGTGTCTTGGGCAGGGTCATAAATCACTAAGCGGGTGTGTCTTGGGCAGGGTCATAGATCACTAAGCGGGTGTGTCTCGGGCAGGGTCATAGATCAGTAAGCGGGTGTGTCTTGGGCAGGGTCATAGATCACTAAGCGGGTGTGTCTTGGGCAGGGTCATAGATCACTAAGCGGGTGTGTCTTGGGCAGGGTCATAGATCACTAAGCGGGTGTGTCTTGGGCAGGGTCGAGCATCTCCAACTTGTTTACATTTCACCAAGTGATGATGAATGCTAAATACTAATGGGAAGTGGTGTTCTTCCTTCAGAGACAATAAAACTGACCAACAAATCAAACAACAGCCATGAACAGATAAAACACTGTGTAACCCTGTTTGCTGCTGTGGTGGAAAAACCTCAGGAGCTCTTATAAGAACATTTCCCCCCTTCTTTAATCAAATTAATTTTGGTCCAAGTCTACAGAAAACTATATGTAAAACTATACAGTGAAAGGAATGGAGGCGGAATATAGTGTTCTAAGGAGAGGAGAGAGCCAATCATAAGGCGACCTGGATTAAATTTCCAGCCAAATGTCAGACGTTACGCCCACCCCCGGCACCCCCCATCTTCCTAGTGCTTTGCCCACTTCTGAGGATGCTTCAGTGTCTGTCCAGTCTAAATATTTGAAAGTTGTGGGGAGCGGAGGCAGAGAGATGAAGACAGCCTGGAACCTGTTATAGTGTTGTCAGAATTCTGACTTCAATGCCAAGCTTCATATCTAAAAATGCAATGCTACTACGATACCAGGCGGTTTTGATGTTCGTCTGGTGTCTATATTATTACCTCTTTAAGCAACAGTTCCATACTGTATAAATATGGCTCCTGGTACCAGTTTTAGGACCAGTTAAAGTGGACCGGGATCCTACAGTATACTGTATATAATGCTTATAACGTAGTGCTGAAACAATTAGCCGACTCGTCAATTCGACAATCAACAGAAACCTAATTGATTATAATTTTGATAATTAATCAATCGTTTGCCATTTATGAAGTGAAAACACCAAACATTTGCTGGTTACAGCTTCACAAATTTGAAAACTTTCATATATACTGTATATATACTGTATATCCATACACATACACACACACACACACATTATATATATACATATATATATATACATATATATATATATATATATACATACACACACACACACACATTACATTAATCTAAAACATAATCAGCAATGAAAATATGAAGATAACAGTTAGTTGCAGTCCTATTATAATGAAATTAATATTTTGCGAGTAGTGTTAAAGTTTTATTGAAGTATAGTATTGAAATGTCGTTATCATGCAACACTTGTACTGTCTGGGACTTGATTCCACTGAGCGAGTTAGTGTTTTGGATCATTAGTGTGAGCTGGTGAAGGACAGTATTTGACTCTTGTTTTGCATTATTTATATGCAATCTGAGTTGCTTCCCAAAGACTCTGCCCCAACGTCTGGGTTGTTTAATTCCTGTGAGACTTACAAAACTATATTCAAAAGCTATATTCCCTCTGCCGTCTCTCTCTCTCCCCAGCGACCCACGTGGCATTCCTCAGGAGAGCGCCGTTATCTCCCTCCCTAAACAGGAAGTGGACGCGTGCGGTCGACGTGTCTCTGTGTTATCAAACAGGAAGTCGGCCCTGCAGTGTTAAGCTCACACACAGACTGATTCCCATAACCCTGACAACCTTATCGAAAAAAGAAAAAGAAAAAAAAAATTAAATAACCATCGCTGTACATTTCCCACTGTGAAACTAAACAAAGTGGCGCTTCCTTCCTTCCTGATCATATTATGTGCCCAGTCATTGCTTTTCTCCCATCGTGTCGCAGGGAAAGCAATCAATCTCAGAGCAAACGACAGGCTATTGTCTCAATAAAGACAGAACAAGTCAACAGAGCAGGACAGGAGCAGCCCTTTAGAAAAATACTATACATGTGCGATCAAACTCGATAGTAATGGAAGTAACAAAATATTCAGTGAAGTTTAACACAGGACTGTCCACTCCACAGGGGCGACCAGAGGTCAAAGGAAGGGCAATATAAAATCACAAGGGTCTTATTGCATTGAGAGGTGAGACAGAGGAGAGGAAGATCAAATATCAATATTATGAATATTTTCTGATAAAGAACCGTACAAACTTTGAAAAGTCTTAGTCAGCCGACGTTAGCGAACCATAAATTCTGGTTGTCGTTTTTAAAGTTACTACGTTTTTGGCTGGTGTCTTGTGATTTTATTTATTTTTTGCATCAGTCGCTGCAACAGCAGATAAAGTGAAGTTTCCTGCCACCACAAAAAATCTGGTGGTTGTACAGTTGCTCCATAAAAACGTAGAGAACGAAGGTTATGAGCGTTTTCCTTTGAATTCACAAAACACTGACAAGACAGTGATGTTTTACAACTTCCCAAAACTTACTGTGTGCTTGTATGGTTCTTTGCCTGAACTCTTCACATAACAGCATTAACAGTAGTAATAATAATAATAATAATAATACTAAGACAAAGGTCGGGTCTGCAGCTATCAGTGGCTTCAGTCAAACAACTTTTACAGGCCGCTGCTAAATGGTTTTTGCTGTTAATTTGAATGAGGCCTGCTGGGGAGCGGTAAAAGCTGACGTTCGGCTAGAAAATTGTCGAGCTGTTGCAAAGCCTCCTGGGATCTGGGCGAATTGCCAGAGCCATTTTGATTTCATTTGACCTTTAAACAATTTAGAGAACAGATAGATATGACTTGCCACTTTACTAGCCTTTCCCTGGTAGTGGTTTTCAGCAGGATTCAGACCTTGCCGCTAGGCCGCACTCAAAAGAGCATGCTGCGAGGCGAGGCTTGGCCAGGACAGTCTGGCGTACGGCTGCCGCTTTGAATGGTGGGACATCGGGTTCAGCCTCTCTTTGATCCTATCCTGAAAGTGGGAGAAACTGCTATACTGATGGCATGTCAACATCCAGATCAAGGGATGCACGATGATATCGGCACGTCATCACGTCGGCCGATAAAGGCTTTCAAATGAAATATCGGCATCGGCCCGAAGCAAACATTTCTGACGATATGACAGGCCGATAAGATGAGGCTAAATGCTTAAAGCTTGACTAAATGCTGGACATTGAAGTAGTTTGCCCAGTGAATGTGTATGATGTCAACATCCAGGTCCAGTGAACGTGTATGATGTCAACATCCAGGTCTGCGTTGAGGCGGTAAATACACCTCACTCCAGTCGCAGCCCACCTGCCTCTGGTAGGAAAGGGGCTCTTGGATATAAGAAATAGCAAAAACTGATCCAAGAACAGCATTGTGGGCAGTGTTCAGGGGGTCAAGCCCAGGTTAACCAGCCGTCCCGATCAGGAGAGCTGCAGGTGTCTGAAGAGCAGGGGGACCAGGAAGAGCACATTGAAGCCCACCGTCCCATAGACGATGTAGCGGTAGGGCAGCTCCACCTCCATGTGCTGGCGGGCCTTCCGCACATCGTGGCTGGGCACCCCGAACACGCGGCACACCAGGGGGATGGTCAGAGCTTTCATCAGCGCCCGTGTGCCCACCAGCACCAGCACACCCAGGGACAGCCTCAGCACTGACACACCCACCAGGCCAGGGGTCAGCAGGGGTGGGGAGAAGGGCAGCAGCTCAGGTCCCGGGTCCGGCATCAGACCTGTGGAAGTAAAGTCAAATGCCAAATTTTATTTTTTTATCAAGTTTTTTCGGATTTTTCTCCCGTTTTCACCCCAATTGTACTTGGCCAATTAACCCTGCTGTCCCAGTCGTTGCTCCACCCCCTCTGCTGATCTGGAGAGAGTTGTACACTAGCACATGTTCATAGGTGTATTGCTGGTGTAGCGCGGGGGTGTTTTGTGTATGTGTGTGGAGCCAATAAAATGAGAAACTGGGCAAAGTTGTTGTTCCTATATTTAAAGTCCGGTGAATGATTCACATGGCATCAACTCGTGGCTTGAAGGAAGAAGGAAAATGTTTTTTTTCTCCCCGTACCTCACTATAACAAGTAAAGATGAAAAGGCAGCCAAACATCCTTTCATTTTTTCGGACCAGCTGCTAAAAAGGTACGTTTACCTGCACGTGTGCCGGGGGTGTTCTCCATATATAGGTGCGTTCCCCCACTTCTCCAGATAGCACTACACCTCTGCACATGCTTCCTCCGATACACATGCAGTCGGCAGACCCTTCTTTTCGCCTGACAGTGAAGAGTTTCACCAGCAGGACGCGTGGGAGAATCACCCTATGGTCCAATATTGACCAATTGTGCCTGTATGGACGCCCGAACAAGCCGGAGGTAACACGGGGGTTCGAACCCGTGACCCTCATATTGGTAGGCAGGGAATCTACCGCTGCACTTCCCCAGACGCCCAAAGTGCTTTTATTTTGTTTGTGTCTAGCAGTGTTGTAGTCCAAGTCACCAAAGAAGAGTCAGAGTCGAGTCCCCATTACCTGAGTCCAAGTCCGGAGTTACTGAATGTGAATCCACATTTAGATGGCACACGTGATGTCACTAGAATGATGTCACTGTATAATATAGCAATCAATATATCAATCTCTCATGCCAAATTATTACAGCCTATTACAAAAAATGGAAAAGAAAATATAAAAAAATCAATCAATCAATCAATCAATCAATCAACAAATCCGAGTCCTCCTCTCCAACTTCCGAGTCCAAATGCATGAATGCTCGGGTCCAAGTCCAAGTCCGAGTCATCAGTGCTCAAGTCCAAGTCAAGTCACGTGTCCTGAAAATGAGTCCAGGACTCGGGCTCAAGTCGGACTCGGATTTGACTAGAACACTGGTGTCCAGTATTGAACAGATTTGCAGGACAGACCCAGGAGGTGGTTGACGTGAGAGGCCAGGGCCACACCGGCACCCGTGCCCAGGATCTGAGCGGTGTCTCCCCGTGATGTGCTCCAGGTGTCCAGGGTGAAGGAGAGCAGCCCCAGGCCCAGGTGCAGGGAGATGATGATCAGGGGGGCGTAACCACACGTCAGGTTGAAGCTGTCCATCAGGTCTAAGGCTGGCAGGAACACCAACAGGATCAGCACGCTGTACAGGAAGCCAGCGATCACATCCTGCACCAAGCACACACAGACGAGACAGAGGCTCAACTTTCACGTCATGATTATCCTGTCAAATAATTGCGATTAACGATATTATCTCGATAATCATCAAAATATTCTTAAAACTCTGGCAGTAAACATACTGCTATCTACTCATCTACATGTTGCCTCAGTCTAACCCTAACCTACTTCCCTGTCTACAGAGGCTTTATCAGTGAGCGAACAGCACTGTAGCAACGTTATGTGGCCAGTGGCCACACTAGTGTTAATTTCGTCAACGAAAACTATGACGAAAAATGTTAGTCGACTACCTTTTTCCCCAAGACTAAAGGTCCTTACACATCAAGAGCGATGCGAATATATGGCACGAAATTGCGATGCGAGTTTTGACCCACCTGTCAATCACAGCCACAGATGTGTACACGTCGGAAGCGAATTTCTGAAAAATCGACCGTGTTTCGAAAAAATAAACACCGCAATAACGCTCAGCGAAACTTCGCCGTTGGTATGCACGGTTGCATTGACTGATATAGATTCGGAAAATAGTCGACTAAAACTTGACTAAACAAAAAGAGGATGATGTTGACTAAATATGATAAGAACTAACAAGGACATTTGACACAGGACTAAGACTACGACTAAATTTAAAAATAGACAAAATTAACACTAATTATAGACCCCCCCCCCCCCCCCCCCCCCCAATGCAGCAGTTCAGGTTCCTGTGCTGCAGCATCATCTTCCGACATTTAGCTGACATTTAGCTGTCTCAAAAACATTTGCAGTAGTTACAACAGAACCCGCCCAGTCTTAGCTAAGGGTCTTATCTATATGTGTATGAGGCATTGTGTTCCCAAAATGTACAGCTACTTGCTTGTCTATGTTATATCCAGAGAGGTCTGAGCACTTTCCACACAGCGCAGCCAACCTCCCTCCATTCTCCCCTCAGCTGCGGGCTGAGCAGGGACTGTAAATACGGTCCACTTGTCGTTGCTACCGCCGTACGCCGACACTGGCCCGGGTGGGCAGAGTCAGCATTAGCTACTTTCCCTGGGAAAGAGTAGCCAACACTGCTTCGAATTACCATTACTAGTGCAAGCGCATCAGCAGATTCAACAGTTTTCATTGACTAAAACTAGACTAAAATGTGAACAGTTTTCGTTGACTAAAACTAGACTAAAATACTTATGGTTTTATTTGACTAAGCTGAGAGTAAAATGCTCAAACTTTTAGTCGACTAAAACTTGACTAAATAAAAACAGGATGAGGTTGACTAAATATGATAAAGACTAACAAGGACATTTAACACAGGACTAAGACTAAGACTAAATTAAAAAATAGACGACAAAAATAACACTAGGCCACACCCACAACCTTGGACAGGCGCCAGATACAAAAGGTGAGACAAATGAAAATAGGAAATGGATCACTGCATCCCGGAGTTGAGTAGGTAAGAATTTCATTGCAATTTTTTTTAAACCTGTACATGACTGATAAAACTTGAACTCGATTCTCCCTCAGCCATTTATTTGTTTATAATAGTTTATAATGGTTATATAATATACTTTATATTTGTAATATAATATAGTTGTTTAGACGTTTAGAATGCCCATAAGGGAATTGACCTATCGCTAAGTCCCGCCCCGAACGCAGACTAGCAAATCACAGCACGTGCAGCTCTACCATACACTCGGACAACCTGAGCCTATGCTCCATAGAGAAGCATAAGAAATCGGGATTCTCCTCTGGGTTTATGGTGTTTCATACAGTTATAAATTGAAAGAAATTGTCAAACGATGTGCATGGGGGTAAATGCAACATTACAAGGTATCCTGGGAGGCCAGGCAATTGATCATATTAAACTAGTAAACGTAGATCCACTCACATCCACAATGCTACTGTTTTGGACGTTAAATCTGCAATCTTGGTGACAGCGAGATGAGTCTTCCCTCTCATTTGGCTTCCATAATCCAAAAGGTATCATGAAATCATCATGGTATTCAGAAAGTCGGCAAAAATGCTGAATTATGCAAGTTTCCAGGATTTACGTTATGCGCGTAATGGAGTTGGTGAAGAGGTAGAGAGGGGAGGCTGGCCAGCGAGACTAGTGAAGAGGCGGTGCATTGATTGATGTGATAACATCACCAGACACCAGTCAAACCCTAAAACGAGGGAATTAATCCCGTTCTCCAAATAAATGTGAGGTAGTCTAAAGAGAAAAGATCCAGGAGGAAAACATGATGTTAAAAGCTGTAAGCTATGCCTCTGCTGATCTGCTGCTACACCACTACCCATGCGTGCGTGCCGTTGTCTCGCTATGAAAAACATCTACACTATTTAACGTTTCTTGATTATACAGAGGTACATGAAATAGATTACCAGGCACCACTCTTCAATTCGGCATATAGGCTATATAATCTATGGAGAGGTTACTCTAAGTGAATGTCAATTCTGGATGTGAGTCGCCCGTTGTCCCCACCCGCTGTCTTCCTCCGTTAAAACGTTTGATTAAAGATTCACTAAAGCCGTTTCCAGGTATACTTTTTATCGATAGCTTTAAATGTTGTACATCGCCCTCCATGTCATAGTGAGTACTTTCTGATGGCTTCTAGACAATATCAGGCCTCAAAAAGTTGTGAAGAGCGTCTTGGGATATAACTTTGACAGTGACGGCCGCCATTTATTCTAGTCAGCCTGCCTTGTGTTTGTCCGAGTGAGCACGGGGGTGGGGCTTAGCGATATTGCAGTACAAGGGGCAGTCGCTTTAAAGCCTGTGTTATCATAGAAAAGGACATTCTCAAGCATACAGTGTAGAGCATTGGAGCCTGTGGTGGCTGGTGCCCTGGGGGGATGTAACCACGGTGTCCTGGCTAAATTCCCACACAGGCCTTCCTTCCATCATCGCCACCTAATCATCCTTCAATACTTAGTTGGTACATTCAGTCTTCAACTCTCCACTGTGATAGCTAATGTGTGGTGAGTGTTCTGGCACAAAGTGGCTGCAGTGTATCACCCAGGTGGGTGCTACACATTGGTGGTGGATGTGTTGAGTTCCCTCCCAATATGTGAAGCGCTTTGCATATCTAGAAAGGCACTATATAAATCCAAGCTATTCTTATTATCTTTTGGTTGGACGGCGTCCCATTGTATAGTTTAATATAAATGCACAATCATAAGGAAAAGGGATCACAGGTTTGAATTAATCATGTGATGAAGAATGTGTCTCTCTCCGTGGGCTGAAGTTTATTCCATGTTTAGGCCTAATATCTGTTCCAAGTCCATTGTAACTTCCATTGATATACATTCTGCAATTAATTTTTGATTGTGTCATATATTGCATTTTCACTTTGTAATGGCTGAATGGGAAGAGTTCAAGCTTCCTGCAATGTCCACAAAACCCATGCTTCAAATTCCATGACCTATCCAGGTATTTGCATGACTCACGGTGCCAAATAATGACATAATATGACGCTGACAGTTAATCACCACCAAACAAATCACCATGTCCTCCACTTGGCACTGGGCTCTGCCTGGAATTACCCAGCATCCTTCACCATGGGAGGCTTGTGTCTCAGTATCCAAAGGTTTACACCTGACTCAACTACAAGATAAGCAACATGAAACCACCTTACTGCTGCCCTTGCAAAGTGTTATCCCTTCTTAAAGGAACGTGCCAACATTTTGGTAGCCCCTCCTGCTAGTTAGCTTAGCACATTGGTTCACAAACTGTGAAAGCTTTCAGCTCTCTGTGATTTTTTTCCGCGACTGAGACAAGAAAGGTCGAAGGGGAAATGAGTCATGACATAGGCTAAATGCCTTGCTTTAAAAATGTCTAGAAACGGGGTGCCCTGGTAGCGTGTACCATGCAGATGCAACGTCCTGGGCTCAAATCTGACCTGGGACCGTTGTCGCGTGGTATCCCCCTCTCTCTCCCAGTCTTTCCTGTCTCTCTCTCGCTACGGTCTAATCAAAGACAAATAGAAAGAAGACAAGCATGTGCTACAGTGCGGTGTGGAGGGCGCTTTTATCCAAAGCACCTTACAGCGCCATGAGTTTGAACATTTTTAGCATGGGTGTGCCTGAGTGGGAATTTAACCTCTAACCCTGTCAAGGCCTAGCTCCTCTATAGAAGGCCTGACCAGCTCTGACCCCCGCAACCCCAGAGCTTGTTGTACATCTGGAATCCTTAATGACTTAATAGGATCAGCTATCAGGACTCGTTAGATAAGATGATTACAGATATTTGACTTAGTGAGGACAAGCAGTTCAGTCAACAGCAGTAGAAAACAAAGTCAACATACTGGGACATGATCAGGTGGATAACATCCAGCCAAATCCTGACTTTGCATACTGAGGAAGTCAATGCAAAACAAAGACAAAAAACGCCAAAAACTGTGACAGCGCTGAGCAGTCGGGATAAAACGTTCTTGGATGCCATCGACATACAGTAGTGTATACCAGAACAGCTTTACGTCTCCAACCTCTTCCTGTACAACAAAGGACGAGGAAGTATTTTCATTGGGCGTGATGATTTCCAGAACACATTATGTGGCCCGCAGGCCTGGCAGCCCCGGCCGCAAATGACTCTCCGTGTGTTCAGCTCCAACCTCCCTGAAACAAAACAATCTCCTATGGCGAGATGACAGAACATTCAGCCCCAATAACAACCATTAGTCTGTGCTACCAGGTGGAAATAAGCTGTATGCCGTGTAAACCCGCAGCTGTAGCACGTCCCGGATTTGAACCCCGGTCCATCCCAGGTCCTTTCTGTGTGGAGTTTGCATGTTCTCCCCGTGTTCGTGTGGGTTTCCACTGGGTGCTCTGATTTCCTCCCACCATCAAAGACATGTATGTTAGGGTTAATACTCCTGTCAAAGACATGTATGTTAGGGTTAATACGCCTGTCAAAGACATGTATGTTAGGGTTAATATGCCTGTCAAAGACATGTATGTTAGGGTTAATACTGCTGTCAAAGAAATGTATGTTAGGGTTAATACTCCTGTCAGTGCCCCTGAGCAAGGCACTGGCAAAAGAACTGGAGTTGCTCCCCGGTCGCTACACTGTGGCTGCCCACTGCTCCTAGTTCTAGGAAGGTTCCTGGTAGAGCATGGGTCAAATGCAGAGGATGAATTTCCCCACGGAGATAATAAAGTATAACTCAACTCAACTCGCGTAACACTGACGAATCTGGAACAGAGTCAGAATGGAGCCGCAACTTTGGAGATATGCATGGCCTTATAACGCTTATATTGTTGTTGGACTACGGCACATTCTGTTTTGCGTATTTGGGCCAAATGAATGTGTATACAGTAGGGATGGGCATTTCTAGCAAAAACACTATTCGAAGTTCGCTGGCCAAAGTCGACTTTAATCGAAATTCGAAAATAAAAATGTTAAAAAAATTAAAAATGTTAAAAAAAAAGAATTGTGAGTGAAATGTTGCATTGTCTCCCCTGATTCTAAGTCTACGGCTTTATTAATTAATAGAAAAAGCTTCTGCTGTGGATTTCTAGCTCAAACAAGCATTGCACCACTGAAGTAAAGAACATGTTACATGACATTGACATTTTCGAAAATAAAAACCAGTTTTGACAATCATGAGTGGTTCATTAAATATTTAGTAGGCTCAGGTCTGAGTGCCAAAGGGGTGCCAAAGTCACCCCCTCTCCCTCTTCATGGGATTTCATCCGCCATTCATTTTTCCATAAACCTTGCTTAAAATGCTTATAAAAATTGTTTTACTTGCTCAAACCAAGCGATTCGACTATCCTTAGAATCAGGGGAGACAATGCAACATTTCACTCACAAAATATATATATATATATATATATATATATTTTTTTTTTTTTTTTTTCGACGATAATTCGAAAATTCGAAATTCGATGCCCATCCCTAGTATACAGTATATGCCAAGATTTTGTTTATTATTATAGTCATGACTCATTTATCACCATGTCTGTGTAGACCAAATAGAGGACACATGAACCTGCGTCACTGAAACAAATGTTGGAGATCTATGGAGCCACTTGCTCAAGGTACAACTTGAGTTGTTTATGGAACAAGAATAAGAGTCCAATTGAATTGAATTGAATTTTGTGGAAGGAAGCTTCTCTGTGGGAATCGAACTCAGGTCTCCCACTTGAGTTTACAGTCCCTGAGTTAGACACATGATGACCCATGAAGTGGTGAACACAGAGTGACCGACAATACCATCCATAGAGCCGCTGCTATGGCTGGGCTACAAATATGAATTAGGTAATTACGTTCATTTATCCAGAAGTCAAATGTAGATAGGCGCAATACAACCGGCAGATTGTGGTACATACCACAAGCGCATACTAGGGATGCACCGATTTATGGGTCGATTTTGGCTCTGGGAAAATATTGAAAAGTAGGGAAACAGTGGATGGATAAATCCAGAAGGAGGCGGTAATGCAACATAAAGGATGCCAACTGCCATAAATTTGATTTGATTTGATTTGATTTTATTCTGCAATTGAAAAGCAATACAAAATACATCATAGCTTTAAAAATTGACAAGGATAAGCACAATAAAGTCTCAGACTTATTTCCATTGTGGTCCTTGATCTTGTGGCAGAGAAGAAGAAGAAGATGGCGGCAGTCTGAATGGCTAGGCCGTCACAGACAGTAAAAACTGATCAATAATTAATAATTACAATTACAAACGATAAATAGGCACATATTTCGATGAAATACACTAGTAAAAAGCAAGGAAATTCAACAACAATGACAGCGACAACTCGGCTGCAATAACAACAACAACAATAACAACAACAGTAGGCTACTTTGCTTAGGCATTTACGTTGGCCAAAAGCCAGGTTTTGACCTTCTTTTTGAAGGAATGACGGTTCACCATATTTTTTAAGTGCAATGGAAGTTTGTTCCAGTGAACCGCTCCACCATATTTAAAGGAATTCATGCCCATATTCGTTTTAAACCTCGGCAGGCACAGGTCAGCAATGCTGGCTCTGGTGTGGTGAGTATGAGCATCACCGCTCCTCAGGAAGTGGTCCTTGAGGTACTCGGGAGCTCTGTTGTTGAGTATATTGTGCACCACCCTTAGCTGCAGTTGAACTGCCCTGGCCTCCAAGGGGAGCCAGCCTAGCTGCTGGAACTGTGCTTGGCCTACATGGTCCCTAGGGGCTAATCCCAGCACAACTCTGACCAACCTGTTCTGGGAGACCTGCAACTTGTCTTTTAGGACTTTAGTCAGGCCTCCATACCAGGAACATAGAGCATAATCAAAACAACAAGAAACTAAAGAATTAGCCAGCAGCCTAAGACTTGCTACATCTAAGAGCTGGGCTTTTCTGGCTAGAAACCTTGTCCTACCATTCACCTTGCCTATGACCTTTAAGGCCATGTTCTCGCCTCTCAGGCTGCTATCTAATGAGCAACCTAGGTAGCTAATCGAGGACTTGGCAGGGAAATTCCGGCCTCCAAGGTCAATATTGGGCGATGCCAGCTTCCGCAGCCTGGGCTGTGAGCCAAATAAAATAAATTCAGTCTTACCCATGTGAAGAGACAACTTGTTGTCTATGAGCCAGGTCCTGACCTTGTCAAATTCGTCGCACAAGATAGCCTGAAGCATATTCTCATCCTTGTGGGAGGCAAGAATGGCTGAATCGTCAGCATACAAGAACAAATTAACATTACATGCTGACTTCATGTCATTAATGAAAATCAGAAATAATAATGGCCCCAAGACACTCCCTTGAGGTACTCCACATGATACAGGAAGTTCCCTGGATAGGTGACCTTGAATTTCGGTCTTCTGATCTCTATCAGACAGATAGGACACAAACCATTTCAGGCCGAGAGGACTAATGCCTAGTGCAGATAGCTTATTAAATAGTAAAGCACCACAGACGAAGACGACTTTGGTATGTATACTTCCATGCGTCTTTTATGTTGGTATCATGTTAAGCAATACATCCACTAGAGAGTCAAATGTGTGAATGTGTGTGGTACTGCTCCGTTTCGTCCATATCTGTAACATACAGAATTACGCACAAAATAAACGCAGAGTACGGACAGAAAGCTCCATAATTGTGCCTTAAGGCGACTGTGGTAAAAACCTCTGCCAAACGGCATTACATTATGATTGTGGTTTCATGACTGTACCTGTTCTGCACACCCGATGATCTCACTTAGCCAAATCTAGCAGAGGGGAAGAACAGAGTGCAGCCGCTGCAGAGGGGCACGTTTTTGCAGGCAAGAATATTCTATAATACTCCCGTGGCACGAATTGTGAGATGCTATGGTGTCTTGCATCTGCAGTGAGCATAGACAGTCAGATACAGGCCCAAGCATGTGTGAGGACAGTTGCATGTCTCATATTAACAATGTAGTGGAAAATACAAGTAGAGGCTGGAGGTGCTTCATTAAAAAAATCAAAAGAAAGACATGGGTGAGGCGCAAAACACTAAAAATATAGAAAACATAAAATAACAAGCGATCAAGCAATTGATGAAGGCGTTTGTTTTTTTTACAATTAACAAGCCATCAGAATGGTCAAGGGTGAATGAACCTTCTGCACGCAAAATTCCAGGAATGAAAACCCAAGGCTTTCAGATAAATGGATTATCCCCACTGCCTCAAAAACAGACAGAGAACTACATTGAATTAATTAAATCATAATTACTTTGGAAGTTTGTTAGGATTGGGCATATGTACAGTAGGTTACTCGATTCTTAGGGTGGACACTCTGGAGATGTGCCACTTGTCCTCTTCTCCCTACTAAATCCAGAAGGAAGGCATAAATAAAGGATCCATAAAGGATGACAACTGCCATAAAACACCACAGAATAAGAAGAATGTGAATCAAGTGACATCGTGACCACACCGCCGCCAACCACAGACACACACCGCCACCCACTTAGCCAATTTTAAGAAGAGAGAAGACAAGAGAAGAAGATTGTATTCTGGTTGAGGTGCTTACAGGTCAGAGGTCAGTTCATTGGGAAGAGTAAATTAGCCATCAAGCACCTCTTTTTAGGCTACCGGCACTGGCCATGGCTACTGCTACAGCTGAGTGAAAACCTGTTTGAAACGCAGCGCTCTGGCTTTATTTCTACTTTTTCTTTCCTGCACTGTTGTGATTTTGAAAAGGTGTGTCCTTCCCACCGCGGTGATGTCTTACAGCATATTGTCTGAAAATCTCAGCCAGCGCTCTCCGACAACAACAAAGCGCTGGTAAACTTTCGCTCTGGTGGGTTAGCTTCCCTACTACATAATAACCCTGGTCGGGTGTAATTTCCTGGGAAGCGCTGGTAAACTTGAGCTCTGCTGGCTTAGCTTCCCTACATTTCCAGCCAGTTTGGCAGTAATGGCATTGTGTGGAGGTTTAAGTTTAACATTCCAACTCTGACTCAAACCAGTGGGTGGAAAAGGTTTAGTTTCACATCCTGGCTTATCAGCTCAGCCATATCCCAGGTCAGATGGCACCCAATTTAGTAGTATCAGAGCGGTGTACTAGGAACTTATTCTATGTGAACTATTCTGATGCAGTCAACCCATCCATCTGGTACTCGATGCAGTTGAAACAACTGTGAAAGTCTGATATATATAATAAAAAAAAAAATATATAACTTTAAAATTATTTAAAGAAAAAAATATGTTAGGTTTTGCAGGATTTACTGACTGATGATCTGGTGAAGTTCATGTTGCAATATCGATTTTGCTTTTTTTCCATGATTCATTTGATCATCTCTATTATCAAGACCTGAAAGTTACAGAATTATATTTCTACAACCTTACAGACATCCCAGACAAATGGCTCATATACTGAATATGAGTGGCTCTTCTGTGTATTATAGATGATGTTTACACCACTGGTAGTGTTGCTGACAGCAGAACCTGAGGCCAACCCACTAGCCCAGTTCTGGCACTGAAGTGACCGCAGTTCAGTTACTGTTTCCACCGGCTCAGCTATCAAGTTCAGACTGCTTACTGCTACTACAGGTGGCAAGGCTGGCACCATCTGTGTGTGTGTGTGTGTGTGTGTGTGTGTGTGTGTGTGTGTGTGTGTGTGTGTGTGTGTGTGTGTGTGTGTGTGTGTGTGTGTGTGTAGGTGTGTGTGTGTGTGTGTGTGTGTGTGTGTGTGTGTGTGTGTGTGTGTGTGTGTGTGTGTGTGTGTGTGTGTGTGTGTGTGTGTGTACGCGCATCCCCAGCGGGTTTTATTTATTGTACCATTCACTCACCTCACCAAGTACTTTATTAGGAACACCTGTCCCGTACACCTGCTTACTCATGTCATTATCCATTCAGCCAATCATGTGGCAGCAGTGCAATGCATAAATGCATAAGATGGTGCAGATACAGGTGAGCAGCTTCAGGTAACAAACATCAGAACGGGGAGAAAATGTGATCTCAGTGACTTTTGACTGTGGCATGGCTGCTGGTGCCAGACCGTCCAGACGGTCTGCTTTGAGTATTTCCCAAACTGCTGATCTCCTGGGATTTTCACACACAACAGACTCTAGAGCAGGGTGTCAAACATACGGACCAGGGGCCAGAACCGGCCCACCAAACGGTCCAATCCGGCCCACAGGATAACTTTGCAAAGTGTCAAAATTCAATCCAATTTTGCGAATGCAGGATTTGACACCTAATATTGATGCACTTGCGATGTCAACCAAATAGCCATTGCGATGGTTCCACAGTGAAACATTGCGATGGACGATGGCATCCCCGTTTAAAACAAGGAAATTTCTCTGGCATTTCTACTTCTTTGTTGTATCGAAAACATGTAGTACTAGTGCGCGTGTGTGTGTATTGTGTGTGCATGGTGAGGGGTTTGTGCATGCGCAGTTGAGCAATTGTGTGCAAACACGTGTGTGAGGCACGCTAGAAATGAGCGATATTTCTAGTGTATTTATATATATATATATATATATATATATATATTAGGGATGGGCATTTCTAGCAAAAACACTATTTGAAATTCGCTGGCCAAAGTCGACTTTTAATCGAAATTCGAAAATTAAAATTAAAATGTAATTTTTTTTTTTTTTTGTGTGAGTGAAATGTTGCATTGTCTCTCCTGATTCTAAGTCTAAGGCTTTATTAATTAATAGAAAAAGCTTCTGCTGTGGATTTTTAGCTCAAACAAGCATTGCACCACTGAAGTAAAGAACATGTTACATGACTGACATTTTCGAAAATAAAAAACAGTTTTGACAATCATGAGTGGTTCATTAAATATTTAGTAGGCTCAGGTCTGAGTGCCAAAGGGGTGCCAAAGTCACCCCCTCTCCCTCTTCATGGGATTTCATCCGCCATTCATTTTTCCATAAACCTTGCTTAAAATGCTTATAACATTTTTTTTACTTGCTCAAACCAAGTGATTCGACTATACTTAGAATCAGGGGAGACAATGCAACATTTCACTCTCAAAAAAATAATAAAAAAATACATTTTTATTTTTATTTTCGAATTTCGACTTTCAATAATAAAAGTCGACCTTGATAATAACAACGATTATTCGAAAATTCGAAATTCGATGCCCATCCCTAATATGTATATATATATATATATATATATATATATATATATCATTATATATATATAACATTATATATAACATTGTTATGTTATATATATATAAAACATAACATATACACTATACAGTATATATACACATATATATATATATATATATATATATATATATATAGATATATATATGTATATGTATATGAAGAGTAGGTATCTCCGTTTGGATTTTTATCATTTTATTTTATATATTGATGTATTTATAATGTTTGTTTTTTGTTTTTTTTTGGGGGGGGGAGGTTATCTGACATATTCATCTGATAATTTTCACATAAATCACCTCAATAATGTTTTCTATGTGCACTCCAGGGAGTATCAAACAGATGTTGTTTGTTCAATTTAAGAATGGCGTTTACCTGTTTTTGCAAATGAACTCTTCATATATATACTGTATATATATATATATTGTAACAAAGTGGGTATTTGTCCAAGGAACTGGAGACTTGAAGTTGGTACAGGCTTTTTATTCTTGTCTTCACAATATAGCTCCTAGCAGCTAGCTTCGCTGCTAGCTCTGCAACCACCCGGTCAGCTCCCTCGCATAGCCTGACTGGCCTCCGCCCCGGCCGCTGGTCACATATATCCCCCTCCCCCTAGGAACACACCCACACATATCAGTTCCTAGCCAAGCACGGAAACACCCCAATACACGTAATTACCCGATACGCTACATTTCCCCCACACAAATTTAATGTCGCTTCCACGCGACATGCACAACCCACACACACATCCCCCTGTACCAAAACACACCCAACACAATATTTTTTCCCGTCACCACATCAAATTCTAATTCCCCAACAACAGTCTTTTCTTTTCAGCACCCCCATCATAATGTCCAGTTTTCATTAGGTACTCCGTAATGTCTAGTTTTCCATTAGGTACCCCCATAATGTCTAGTTTCCCATTAGGCACTCCATAATGTCTAGTTTTTCATTATTTCCTTTCTTTTTCACACATTTCAATTCAACCCACATTTACCTTAGCTTTCTTTTAAACACAAGCCCCCCTTTTGTTTGTTCCAGTAGCCAAATGCACGAACGAGCACCGGATCGACATCCTCGTCCTCCGGTCTCCACTCGCGCCCGTCGACTCTCCAGCTGACCCTGGCGTCGTCCTCCCGGCCTCGCACTCGCTCGTTTTTCCGTCCCCCTCCTCCAGGGTTGAGGACAGCAGAGCGAACACCACCGGCGTCGATCTTCCCCTCGGCTCTCCGCTCGTTTTTCCGTCCCCCTCCTCCAGGGTTGAGGACAGCAGAGCGAACACCACCGGCGTCGATCTTCCCCTCGGCTCTCCGCAGTGCAACGTTAGGGGGTGTATAGCGGTTAGGCTGGGCCGGTTCCCCCGGCGGTAACCCCTCTCGCTCACTCGGAGACACGAGCGTCGCTCTCCCGACTGTAACAACGGTGCAGACGATGTCCCTCTCTTCCCTCTGGCTGTTCCCCTGCAGCACCGTTCTCCTATCCGTCACCACGTTCTCTTCTCCCCGGCTGCTCACGCTCTTCCCAGCCTGCGTCTCACCTCCGGCCTCCACACTCTCAGTGCAGTCCCTGGCCAAGTGCTCCGGTGACTGGCAAGTCCAGCAGAGTCTCACCTGTCCGCCGCCTGCACGTCTCTCTTCTCCCGCTGCCCCCCGATCTCCGACAGCCTCTGGACACTCTCTGGCTAGATGTCCGATCGCGCTACATGCCCAGCAGGCTCCCTGCTGTCCATGTCGTTGTCCCGCATACCCGGTCCGTCTCCCGGAACCGCCTCGGCACCACCTCGCCACGTGGCCCGGCTCTCTGCAGGTCCAACACAGTCTCTTCCGTGGCTCCTCCAGCCGCTCTCCCCGCTGCATTACCTCCGCGCTCATCAAGTCCACCCGCTGCATGACTTCTCGCAGCGCCCGCATCACCTCTACTGCCCAGGCAGGAGTCTCTTCCACCAGCCGTCCGACCTCTCTCAACACACGGGCCTCCATGCCCGCCAGCATCGAGCTGATCCCCGCCGTCAGCTCTCCTTTCCTTCCGTTCACCGATGGCCATTCTCCGCGCACCATCGCACGTGGTTTTAGCAGCTAGCAGTTAGCAGTTAGCACCCCTGGTAGCTAACTTACTAGCGCTAGATCTAGAGCCAAAAAGCCGCACCACCCGTCTCTTTTGCCGTTCCTTCTCACCCTCTCCCCTCTCGGCCGAATCAGAGGCGTTACCGCTTTACTGTCTGACACCAATGCAACAAAGTGGGTATTCGTCCAAGGAACTGGAGACTTGAAGTTGGTACAGGCTTTTTATTCTTGTCTTCACAATATAGCTCCTAGCAGCTAGCTTCGCTGCTAGCTCTGCAACCACCCGGTCAGCTCCCTCGCATAGCCTGACTGGCCTCCGCCCCGGCCGCTGGTCACATATATCCCCCTCCCCCTAGGAACACACCCACACATATCAGTTCCTAGCCAAGCACGGAAACACCCCAATACACGTAATTACCCGATACGCTACAATATATATACCGTGTATATATATATTAGGGATGCACAATATGGATTTTTAGAGCCGATACGATAAACAGATCAATTTCACATTTTAGTATTAAAAGAAATAAGTTCTTAACCTGCATTTTATGCACACCTGGTGTAAAAAAAAAAAAAATGAAAGAAAGAAAGAAAGAAAGAAAGGGCAGATGTAGTGAGCAAAGATGGATGATTTAATATTCCATAGCTCTGACCTAACCAAATCTGACATCACTATTGTGAACACAAACAACACTTCTGATATAATATGATTGTTTTAGTAAAGTGTATCACTCAATAGTCAATACAAAAAATAATGGCTTTTATAGAACCGAAAGCCTATAGCTGCTTATATAGGGTCCTATTCTCCCACAGGCCTTCGGCGCTAAAACGGGCCTTAAACGCAAAAAAACGTGCCTTGCGCCTGCCTCGGGAAGATATCAATATGGCTTTACGCTGCCAAATGCGCTTTAGGCCGAATGGGCGTGGCACAGTCCCAGAATGGGCGAGAATGGGCGTGTCAGCCTTAAATATCGGCCTAATGATATCTTCCCACCTGGCGTAAATTTAGCGCTTAGCGCTTTTGAAAACCAGGCCTATTCAGTGCGCCAGTTGCGCGGAGCGCTCCCCTCTGGCACCCTTCTCTGTGTCACTCTCTCCCTCTCTCCTCAGTCTGACAGGCACAATACGACTGTCTCTCTCTGACTCTCTCGCTCAGACAGACACAACACACGTCCCATAGGAAAAAGCAGTTGTAAGTTCACTGCCTGTGAATGTCCCAGCATGCAATGGGCTTCTCCATTTCGCTACTAAATAGCAACCAAATGAGCCGAAATAGATATAAAGGTCGATTTAAATAATGTTTAACACGTTGAGTGCCATGGACGAGATATCTCGTCTTACATAATCCAACCGTTGAGTGCCATAGACGAGATATCTCGTCTTACAGCTTTTTCAGTGGTTTCCACTAGCTGGCGCCCTTGGGCAATATGTGAATGTGGATCCGACCTCTCCCGCTGCCCCGGAAGTACTCTAACAAAGATTTCTATATAAGGAAGGTGGGCTCTTTGATCAGCGTGGGTAGTAGGTAAGTTTGAGAGAGAAAGACAGAGACAGAATTACATAGCGATTTATAGATAGAGAATTTCAGCAATTTAGCAATTTAGAGTCAGATTTAGAGCGAGTTGGTTAGCGTAGTTGATTTAGTTTGTTAGTTGTTAGTACAGTAGTAGTGTTTAGTATAGTCTTTATAGTAGACTTAGTTTAGATACTTAGTTAGCGGGTAGTTACAGTTAGTGTTCATTGTAGTTAGCTTAGCACATTTAGCGTTAGCGTCAGTTCATTTTAGTATTTAGCCTTTATTCTAGTTCAGTTTATTCTAGTTCAGTTTGATCGAGTTGGTAGCCGGTAGATTAGCCTTATTTCAGTTCAGTTTGATCTAGTCGTAGCAGTAGTTGTTTTATTTCAGTTTAGTTGGGAGCGGGTGGCGTGTTTGTGCCATGCCGGCCAAACGCAAGTGGTCTTCGGCGGCTGCACGCAAGCGATCGGCCGATCAGAGATCACTGCTTGATTTCTTTTCCGTCCGAAACGAGCTTGTGCCGGAGACCGATTCCGAGGTCTCGGATGATGAACGGGGTGAGCCTCTGCATGTCGCGGCTGCGGCTGCAGGGCTCACGACTGAGTCCGAGTCGAGTGACCTCCAGTCTTCTCCAGACGCGGAGGATTCTGAGGAGGAGTGGGCCCCGTCGAGGAGCGAAGCTCCAGAGAGCAGTGGTAAGACGATGTTTGAGATGACTTGTGTAACTTGTGGAAATGTAATTACTATGACTATACAAAAGCCAGCAGTCAGTCAATTCATTTTACTTTATTTCAGACTCTGAACAGTCTGAAGATGAGCCTGTAGCAGCCAGCTGTAGCGGTACTGGTGCTACAGCCTCTGGTGCCAGGAAAATGGGTAAGAGCACACTTCAGAATCAGGTTTATTTTCACATCACAGGTTCCAGCCAGCATTCAGTACCACACATATAAAAAACACTATTTTATGGTAATTATGTATTTCTATAATTTGCAGATTGTGGCAGTGGAGCTGGAAGTGGGAAACGGCCTGCAGGTCCAGGCTGGAGTGACGTTGACTGGGAGCCAACCCACATCCCCTTCACAGCAGAACCGGGTCCTCATAGTGGTGGTGCTGCTGAACCAGTTGACTTCTTCCAGCTCTTCCTGGACGATGAGCTGCTCCAGGCCATTGTAGTCCAAACTAACTTGTATGCACACCAGTGCATCAGTCAGGTCAGTGAGGCTCTGCCACATTCAAGGCTTGGGAGGTGGAAGGACACTACAGTGGCAGAACTCAAGAGCTTCTTGGGACTATACTTCCTCACTGGGATCGTCCAGAAGCCTAAACTGGCCATGTACTGGTCCACAAATGAACTGACTGCTACCCCCCACTTCAACAAAACCATGTCTCGCAACCGCTTTCAACTGCTAACACGATTCCTCCATTTCAGTAACAATTTTGATGTTGATGGTGCAGACAAGTTGTTCAAGGTCCGGCCAGTTTTGAACGACCTGTTAGAAAAGTTCAGAGCCATGTTCACACCGAGTCAAAACATCAGTATTGATGAGGGGATGCTCCTGTGGCGTGGGCGGTTGGCCTTCAAAGTGTACAACCCACAGAAACCCATAAAGTATGGGATAAAGTCCTACATCCTCTGTGACTCCCAGACAGGTTACTGCTACAACATGAAGCCGTACTGTGGTGAGCGGTCCACCCTAGGCGAGACGGTGGAGTTCCTCCTCGGGGACTTGGCAGGGCAGGGGTACCATTTATACATGGACAACTACTACAACTCTGTTGGAATGTGTGCACAGCTGCTGGAGTGTCAGACACATGTCTGTGGCACTCTGAGGAAGAACAGGGGCGAGCCACCTGCTACCATGGTCACCAACCACACCGTGAAGCTGGGGGAAACGGTCATGCGCCACAATGGTGGCACCATGGTTCTGGCCTGGCGAGATAAAAGAATCGTGAAAATGGTTTCCACGCTGCACGACGACACGATGGAGACGGTGCAGGTCAGGCAGAAAGGCAGCAGAGAGAGGGTCCCACACACAAAACCCAAGTGTGTTGTAGACTACAACAAGTACATGAATGGGGTCGACAGATTGGACCAGAACATCGCGTACTATCCGTTTGCCAGGAAGACATCCAGGTGGCCCTTCAAATTTGTCATGTACATGTTTCAGATCTCTTTTTATAACGCCTTTGTTCTGTACAAAGCTAAACACCCAGCTAAACGCCAGAGAAAGTGTGAAACATTGCTGGATTTCATCCTGAGTGTTGTCGGTGCATGGACCAGACCTGTGGTGGGGGGTGGCGGGGAGGAGGTGGGGGCTGGCAGGGAGGAGGTGGGGGGTGGCGGGGAGGAGGTGGGGGCTGGCGGGGAGGAGGTGGGGGGTGGCGGGGAGGAGGTGGGGGCGGGGGGCAGTGACCAACCTGCAACCATGCCCCGGCGACCATACCTGGACCCTCAATGCAGGCTGGAGGTCAATCTAGCGGGCCATGTAATGGTCCTCATACCAGCCACACCCAAAAAAGATGCCCCAACGAGGAGGTGTAGCGTTTGTGCAAGGAAAGATCTTAGAAGAGAGACACGCTACATGTGTGTCAAATGTAGGGTCTCATTACACAGGGGTAGCTGCTATGAGGAGTACCACTCAGACAAGAACCTTGCTCAGCGGCGCTGGCGCTGAGTAGGCATGGGTCGTAAAAAAAAAAAACCTGCCAGGGATTGTTTTTGCTCTTTGTTTGATTGTTTGCTAGCTAGCAGGAATACATAAAAAGTACCTGCCGATTTTCATGTAACTTTGTGGATGGGTGTAACATGGGCCAAGGAAGTACCCATTACATTTTGGAGCAGTTCTGGATTCGGTGTACGAGCCCAAACCGGTTTGATCACTAACCGAAAAAACCTATAAAAAAAAAAAAACTATAAAAAAAAAGAAAAGCTGAGTGACCTGTGGTCTGCTCTTGTTTTGTATTTATTTTGACATTTATTTATTTTATTATTTGTATTATTCCTCCATTATTGAAAACAACTATTGTTCAGATGTCTGATGTCTCACTGATGCCAAAAATAAATGGTTAAAGTGACTGTTCTGCCTGTTTGATTGAATTTCACAAAACTGCATTTTTCTCAGCTTTCCTTCTCAGACGCTGAAACCATGCTGTATTCAACGGCTAATATCTACATAACTACTAACTCTACAAACTAACTCTTTTAGACAGAGAAAGCACACATTCTATTAGTTCTTTTTAGATGATTGGTGTTCACGAAGTCTTAACAGAAAAGAATCCTCGGCTCTTGTAAAATGAGCCAGAATCGTCAAAAAAACCCCTGGCACAACTTACCTACAGCATTGAAAAAACGGCTGGCACTCAATGTGTTAATGGTAACACAACCTGCAATTGTAGAACATTTCAATATTGGACCAAATAAAACATCGAAATGAAAACACCACCCTATGTGAAACCTATATGTCATCCTGGGCCTATATATGTCCCTTGTCGATTTAACGTGATTTAGATAAGTGACAGCGTAACGCGCTTCTGTCATGTCCTACTGTGATGTCCGCTCCAATAAATTGGCTCTACTTCACATTTTAGTTTTACAATAAAAACACATTTATGCAATGACTTTACATAATGTAGGCTATATTTATGTGCATATCCTACCATCCTAGCAGGGGAGAGAAAACGATATCTTTCTGGACAAACTTTCACCAATCTATTAATCTCATCATATAGGGATAGGCTATATTTTTCTAGCTGATGCCTTTAGAACATTCTTTTCACTTTGATCTTGCTATAGTGTCGCGTATTTACATGCTTGCAGTATTTAAACTGCAGTTAGATTGGTTTGAGAAGCATAATAATATGGAATAATAGCCTATATATGGAGACAGACAGACTGGATGAAGGGAGGGGGGGCAGAGCGCTTGGCTTTTGTCTGGTTTTGCTGGACCACTGGAATTGGAGCTTAAAAGGCAAGCGTGCGATTCGTTTATTGCACTTATCCAATGAGCATGACGGTGCATAATTTTACGCTTAAAAGGCGTGGTTGTAATGCTTTAGGCTGCGTGTAGCGCCAACACCAAGATATCAAGTGCGCTGGTCCACGCCCACTGCGCCAGGCGCTCGGCCTAGAAACTACGCCGATGCAAATATAGGGGCCATAGTCTGCAGATAAAACACAAAAGGCATAGTAATTTAGACTCTTATTGGCATGACGTTACTGGCAACTAAATGTGCTATCTGAATTTTGCATTGGGGCCAGTTCTATTGAAGTGATGGGGCAGGCATGGAAAGCCTCACTATAAGCCATCATATCTGTGTCGTTTCACTTTTTACTGAACTAGAACGACCGCAACGCGGACTTATGCCTCCGCCATTAGTTCATTCTTGAGTCCAAGTGGATGTTGGAGCCAAATTGGAAGAAATTGCATCAAGGCGTTTCTGTGCAGAATTGGATATTTGAGCCAAATGTGAAGAAATTTAGTCAAGGTGTTACTGAGATATGGCGTTACCGAGCTTGAAAATGGCATTTGTTAGGTCACTGTGACCTTGACCTTTGACCTTTGATAACCAAAATGGAATCAGTTCATCCTTGAGCCTAAGTGAATGTTTAAGGAGAATCTGATGAAATTCCGTCCAGGCGTTCTTCAGATATCGCGTTAACAAGCTTGAAAATGGCGTTCGAGAGGTCACAGTGACCTTGACCTTTGACCTTTGACCACCAAAATCTAATCAGATCATCCTTGAGCCTAAGTGAATGTTTAAGGTGAATCTGATGAAATTCCGTCCAGGCGTTCCTCAGATATGGCGTTAACAAGCTTGAAAATGGCGTTCGAGAGGTCACAGTGACCTTGACCTTTGACCTTTGACCACCAAAATCTAATCAGATCATCCTTGAGCCTAAGTGAATGTTTAAGGCGAATCTGATGAAATTCCGTCCAGGCGTTCCTCAGATATCGCGTTAACAAGCTTGAAAATGGCGTTCGAGAGGTCACAGTGACCTTGACCTTTGACCTTTGACCACCAAAATCTAATCAGATCATCCTTTAGCCTAAGTGAATGTTTAAGGCGAATCTGATGAAATTCCGTCAAGGCGTTCCTCAGATATGGCGTTAACAAACATCCGTACGGACGGACATCCGTACGGACGGACAACCCGGATCCATAATGCCTTCGGCCTGGCTTCGCCGGCGGAGGCATAAAAATGCTCCCTCTAGATTAAAGAAAAGACACTATGTGATGTTGACTGGTGTGTTTTTATGTAAATGTGTGCATTTGTTTTCCTTATTATTGGTAGATCATGACTGCCCCGCAGCTAGCTACGTTAGCTTCATGTTAGCTTACATGTAACGTTAGCATTAGTTGCTTTTGGAGACACAAATTCTGGATGTTTCATTTCGGGCAATGCATGAGGTTCTCTATGGTTTACGCCAGCTCTGGGAGTATGACTATGAAGTTCTTTAAATGCGGGGATGTTTGGTCACAACAAGCTTGAGGACCGCTGCCTGCTGAAATACTAGGTAGGCCACAACCAGCTAGCTAACGTTAGCCACCACAACAGCTAACGTTAACGCAATTGACTGTATGTTAACGCTAAACAAATCCGATGCCTCCTCCCCACGTTTGGTTTAGCCTAACGCCAGCTCAGACTTTCCCCTAATCTCAGAAACCTTGCGGGACATATATTGCAAATTGCAATAGGGTTGTTTTGTTATCATTTGAAACTGTCAACAGCCACACTGGAGGCGGGCCAGCCAGGTGGCCATGTTTTGCCAGCTGCTGTGACGTCATGAGCACGCGACAATAATACTCCACTTTCAATGCAAAACAAAGCCAAGTTGGTGCCGTATTATCGGAGGCTATTTATCGGCTAAAATGTCATTATTACATATTATATATATATTACATATATATATATATATATATATATACACTGTATATATATACAGTATATACATACATACATACATACATATATATATACACACACACACACACACACACACGTATGTATTCTTTGCTGCTGCAATGAACTGATTTGCCCTCAAGAATCCAAAGAGTTCATCTGATCTTATCTTAAAGAGAGGGACAGATGATAAACAAAGTGTAGTGTGGTGTGTGTGTGTGTGTGTGTGTGTGTGTGTGTGTGTCTGTGTGTACTTGTGTGTGCATGTGTGTGTCACAGACTTACCAGGATAGAGTGCATGCCCATGTAGATTCGGCTAACACAGACGAGCAGACACCAGCAGAGAGCAATGCTGAAGCCCAGTATGAAGGGGTACTGTGGAGGTGAAGAGAGAGAGACACTGTTAGGCCTGCATGCAATCATGATGAGCTCTACACAACCATCCTTTCCCTCACATGTACTGACATAAAGATTATTATTATTAATTACAGACATCATTGGGCCTGGCTATTGATTGAAGTGCATTTTTGTTGCAGCTTTAATGTAGAGACGAAATGTTTTAATTACAAAAACCTGGTAAAAGAAGGTCAGACATGTTTTACTTCATGCGTAAATTAATCAGCACAGAACAGAAGTCAAATGATGCAAGAACTGCATTGCAAGGTAAAGTCTGCAACAGAATGACGCAGCAATGAGGGATTCTCTTATTTGAAATATGAATGAACTTCCATCCATCAGAGAGCAAAACGTATTGGATGCAGGAAGTGTGATCCCAGCCAAACCAAGTTTAAAGCCCCCCTCCAGTCATTTTTAAGCTATTTCATGTGTAGCCGTGTTTTTTCCTGCTCTGCTAATTATTAGCCAAAGTGCCAGGATTGTACACAGGTCAAAGTGTTCTCCACTGTATTTTACAGCAGGATTGTACACAGGTCAAAGTGTTCCACTGTATTTTACAGCAGGATTGTACACAGGTCAAAGTGTTCTCCACTGTATTTTACAGCAGGATTGTACACAGGTCAAAGTGGAATTGTGCTAAAAAAAAATCTGTTGCCATTGTAATTTTTATTTCTTTTGATGTATTGCTCAAATAAGTTTGTTTATTTTGTTTTATTTTATTTTTTATTTTGTACTATCTATGTATTATTACTTGTACTATCTCCTTGGTTATAATATATATATTTTTTAGAAATATATATATATATATATAAATATATTTTCTACATGGTGAGGTTCTCGATAAGCCCTTCTAGGGTTTCTTACCTCTCCAAGCACTGATATGTATTGTATTTTATTAATTTCCCCTCCAGGTGAAATACACTTGGCATGTATTGTCTTTACAGTGCAAAATCAATAAAATCAAGTGTTGCCACTGTATTTTACAGCAGAATTGTACACAGGTCAAAGTGTTGCCACTGTATTTTACAGCAGGATTGTACACAGGTCAAAGTGTTGCCACTGTATTTTACAGCAGGATTGTACACAGGTCAAAGTGTTGCCACTGTTTTTTACAGCAGGATTGTACACAGGTCAAAGTGTTCTCCACTGTATTTTACAGCAGGATTGTACACAGGTCAAAGTGTTCTCCACTGTATTTTACAGCAGGATTGTACACAGGTCAAAGTGTTCTCCACTGTATTTTACAGCAGGATTGTACACAGGTCAAAGTGTTCTCCACTGTATTTTACAGCAGGATTGTACACAGGTCAAAGTGTTCACTGTATTTTACAGCAGGATTGTACACAGGTCAAAGTGTTCCACTGTATTTTACAGCAAGATTGTACACAGGTCAAAGTGTTCTCCACTGTATTTTACAGCAGGATTGTACACAGCTCAAAGTGTTGACACTGTATTTTACAGCAGGATTGTACACAGGTGGGAAAAGTGACTGGAGGGGGGCTTTAAGCTCACAGAGGAAACCAACTCTTATTGATGGGTCAGAGTAGCACGTTTATTCCAATTCTCCATCCATGTCATATACAGTATGTTGCATTTGACCAGCCAACTAGATTTTGGGTGTGAATAAGTGGCTGGTAAGATGATAAAGTAGAGTAACTTCTGATAAGTTTGTCTATTATCAGTTTAAAGCCACTTTAACATAACTTGCCTTTTGTTTTATTTCCTTTTGTAAAGCACTTTACTTTCTTTACTTTCCAATCGCCTCCAAAATTTGCCCAAATCTGGTGCTAAAAGAAAAAGAAAAAAATCCAAACACAGAGGCGACTACAGCAATATTTTACGACAGAAAAACACAAAAAGTGGTTTATCTCAAATAGTGGACCGGGTGGCTGTTTGGTCCTGCAACACATGCAGAACACCACAGAAGGGACATGACCTGGCATGAGTTTGGCCACACACCCCACGGCGCATTGCCTCCACGGTCTCCAACCTAGAAATAAGCGTGCAAAATGTATTGTATGTATATATACACACGCACTATGTATAAGTATACACATGAATTTAAATGTGTATATGTAGTAGAACATTGTGTATATTCTACTAGCAGTTGGATATCCTACACGGTCCGTCACAGCGTCCCCACTGTATGTGAAGTCCTGCCGTCCCTGCACCATGTGTGTCACTGTCTGTGTGTACAAAGTCCAGGAATTCACAAGGCCCTTTAAGATAAATTCATGTATGTCCACTGTACTGTATGTCCACTGTACCAGGCAAAGGTTCAGTATGGACCCGGGAATAAGCCGAGATAAAATGTTTCCGAGATGTAGTCAATAATGATTAACTGCTAATGTGTATAGGAGTCAAATGACCTCATAAATATTTCAGCAATCCTGCCATTTCCTTATCAGATGTATTGTACTTAGCCTGTAGCAGAGAGAGAGAGGGAGAGTGCGAGAGAGAGAGAGAGAGAGGGAGGGGGGAAGAGTGTGCGGGACAGAGCAGGAAACAGGACTTGTATGCAGTGCAGCTCAGTGTCCAAATTCTGCCCCCCCCCCCAGAGAGGAGACATGACAGTAGAACATGAGACAGAGAGGAGACATGACAGTAGAACATGAGACAGAGAGGAGACATGACAGTAGAACATGAGACAAAGAGACAGAGAGGAGACATGACAGTAGAACATGAGACAGAGAGGAGACATGACAGTAGAACATGAGACAGAGAGGAGACATGACAGTAGAACATGATACAAAGAGACAGAGAGGAGACATGACAGTAGAACATGAGACAGAACATGAGACAGAGAGAGAGGAGACATGACAGTAGAACATGAGACAGAGAGGAGACATGACAGTAGAACATGAGACAGAGAGGAGACATGACAGTAGAACATGAGACAGAGAGGATACATGACAGTAGAACATGAGACAAAGAGACAGAGAGGAGACATGACAGTAGAACATGAGACAGAGAGGAGACATGACAGTATAACATGAGACAGAGAGGAGACATGACAGTATAACATGAGACAGAGAGGAGACATGACAGTAGAACATGAGACAAAGAGACAGAGAGGAGACATGACAGTAGAACATGAGACAGAGAGGAGACATGACAGTATAACATGAGACAGAGAGGAGACATGACAGTATAACATGAGACAGAGAGGAGACATGACAGTAGAACATGAGACAAAGAGACAGAGAGGAGACATGACAGTAGAACATGAGACAGAGAGGAGACATTACAGTAGAACATGAGACAGAGAGGAGACATGACAGTAGAACATGAGACAGAGAGGAGACATGACCGTAGAACATGAGACAGAGACAGAGAGGAGACATGACAGTAGAACATGAGACAGAGAGGAGACATGACAGTAGAACATGAGACAGAGAGGAGACATGACAGTAGAACATGAGACAGAGACAGAGAGGAGACATGACAGTAGAACATGAGACAGAGAGAGGAGACATGACAGTAGAACATGAGACAGAGAGACAGAGGAGACATGACAGTAGAACATGAGACAGAGAGAGAGAGGAGACATGACAGTAGAACATGAGACAGAGACAGAGAGGAGACATGACAGTAAAACATGAGACAGAGAGACAGAGATGAGACATGACAGTAGAACATGAGACAGAGAGAGAGAGGAGACACGACAGTAGAACATGAGACAGAGAGACAGAGAGGAGACATGACAGTAGAACATGAGACAGAGAGGAGACATGACAGTAGAACATGAGACAGAGAGGAGACATGACAGTAAAACATGAGACAGAGAGGAGAGGAGACATGACAGTAGAACATGAGACAGATAGGAGACATGACAGTAGAAGATGAGACAGAGAGACGGAGAGGAGACATGACAGTAGAACATGAGACAGAGAGGAGACATGACAGTAGAACATGAGACAGAGACAGAGAGGAGACATGACAGTAAAACATGAGACAGAGAGGAGAGGAGACATGACAGTAGAACATGAGACAGATAGGAGACATGACAGTAGAAGATGAGACAGAGAGACGGAGAGGAGACATGACAGTAGAACATGAGACAGAGAGGAGACATGACAGTAGAACATGAGACAGAGAGGAGACATGACAGTAGAACATGAGACAGAGAGGAGACATGACAGTAGAACATGAGACAGAGAGGAGACATGACAGTAGAACATGAGACAGAGAGGAGACATGACAGTAGAACATGAGACAGAGAGGAGACATGACAGTAGAACATGAGACAGAGAGGAGACATGACAGTAGAACATGAGACAGAGACAGAGAGGAGACATGACAGTAGAACATGAGACAGAGAAGAGACATGACAGTAGAACATGAGACAGAGACAGAGAGGAGACATGACAGTAGAACATGAGACAGAGAGAGGAGACATGACAGTAGAACATGAGACAGAGAGACAGAGGAGACATGACAGTAGAACATGAGACAGAGAGAGAGGAGACATGACAGTAGAACATGAGACAGAGACAGAGAGGAGACATGACAGTAGAACATGAGACAGAGAGAGAGAGGAGACATGACAGTAGAACATGAGACAGAGACAGAGAGGAGACATGACAGTAGAACATGAGACAGAGAGACAGAGAGGAGACATGACAGTAAAACATGAGACAGAGAGGAGAGGAGACATGACAGTATAACATGAGACAGATAGGAGACATGACAGTAGAACATGAGACAGAGAGGAGACATGACAGTAGAAGATGAGACAGAGAGACAGAGAGGAGACATGACAGTAGAAGATGAGACAGAGAGAGAGAGGAGACATGACAGTAGAACATGAGACAGAGAGACGGAGAGGAGACATGACAGTAGAACATGAGACAGAGAGGAGACATGACAGTAGAAGATAAGACAGAGAGAGAGAGGAGACATGACAGTAGAACATGAGACAGAGAGACGGAGAGGAGACATGACAGTAGAACATGAGACAGAGAGAAGACATGACAGTAGAACATGAGACAGAGAGACAGAGAGGAGACATGACAGTAGAACATACATGAGACAGAGAGACAGAGAGGAGACATGACAGTAGAAGATGAGACAGAGACAGAGAGGAGACATGACAGTAGAACATGAGACAGAGAGGAGACATGACAGTAGAACATGAGACAGAGAGAAGACATGACAGTAGAACATGAGACAGAGAGGAGACATGACAGTAGAACATACATGAGACAGAGAGACAGAGAGGAGACATGACAGTAGAAGATGAGACAGAGACAGAGAGGAGACATGACAGTAGAACATGAGACAGAGAGGAGACATGACAGTAGAACATGAGACAGAGAGAGAGAGGAGACATGACAGTAGAACATGAGACAGAGACAGAGAGGAGACACGACAGTAGAACATGAGACAGAGAGGAGACATGACAGTAGAACATGAGACAAAGGGACAGAGGGGTTTGCACACTTGCTCAAAGCCTTTTGTTGTTTTCTTTGCAGCCCCTGTGTGTTGAGACAGCTCACATTTCCTATCTCCTCTCTCTCACCGCCCCTCCCCCCTCCTCCTCACATGGCCCTCGGCCCTCCAGGGGGAGCCGTTTAATGAGTCAGGATGGATAATAATGCAGCAGAGATAAGGCACTGTGCTCTCATAATGCGCTCTCATGTCTCTGTGATTGCCAGTGAAAACACCACCCCAAAGAGCCACATTGTGTGCCAACAGTTAGTTATAGGGGTGACCCCAAATAGTCGACGGCTCTGAGCACCAGAGCTTGTGTGTGTTTCTGATTATTATTATACAGTCAATGGTGTCTGCCCCTGCCTCCTCCTCACTGGAGGAGGGGCGGGGCCCGCGGGGGCAGACACAAGTTCTGCAGAGCCTGTGAGAGGCAGAAAGCCAGAGACAGATTATTATTATATGTGAATGAGCGAGCGAGCAAACTGCAGCAGTTTTTCCAAATGAAGCTGGAACCCGCTCCGTGTCAGCCAACAGGCTAGGTCATGTGACCTAACCTGCTCCGTGTGTCAGCCAACAGGCTGGGTCATGTGACCTAACCTGCTCCGTGTGTCAGCCAACAGGCTGGGTCATGTGACCTAACCTGCTCCGTGTGTCAGCCAACAGGCTGGGTCATGTGACCTAACCTGCTCCATGTGTCAGTCAACATGCTGGGTCATGTGACCTAACCTGCTCCGTGTGTCAGCCAACAGGCTGGGTCATGTGACCTAACCTGCTCCGTGTATCAGCCAACAGGCTGGGTCATGTGACCTAACCTGGTCCGTGTATCAGCAAACAGGCTGGGTCATGTGACCTAACCTGCTCCGTGTATCAGCCAACAGGCTGGGTCATGTGACCTAACCTGCTCCGTGTATCAGCCAACAGGCTGGGTCATGTGACCAACCTGCTCCGTGTGTCAGCCAACAGGCGGCGTGTTGCTTGATTGAAACGCTGGCTTTGCTCTATTTCTGCAAAGCTTCGCGCACCACACCACCTTCAAGATGGAGCATTTTTGGACGTGAGGCTCGTCCTGCTTCCCAGTATTGGACATTGCTAGGTAGAATATCTGGACCTATCACCAGAATAAAGCGTTAAAGTTGTTTTCATAGAGTGGAGAATTGCTTTCTATATCTCTGATGTAGTCTACATTGAAAAACGTTATTGAAAGTCTGTCTCAACCCCGCAGCACACTAGGCATTAGGGGTGGGGGAAAGAATCGATACACATATATCGCAATATTTTGCCTGACGATATTGTATGGATATTTGGACGCCAAGTATCGATATTAAAAAATAAATAAAAATAAAAAATAAATGCAGGCCATGCCATGCCAGGCCACCGGGCATCTGCCCGAAGTGCCCGATGTGGCGTATTGAGTCCAGAGAAGCTTAATAATGTAGCCTACATGTGGGGCAAAAACAAAACAAAACAAAAAAACACTGCATGTTTTATTTCCGGTGAGGTCAAGGAAAAGGTAGGAAAAGGAGTTAGACAATAGACCCCTTATACGACTACGTCACACTGACATCATGCAGCGTCGATGCGCATGACAGAGGCAGAAAGACAGAGTCCGCGCAGCCCCGGCAAGCAGCCGATCCGCGGCTGGAAAACCAGACGAGCCAGACACGTCCCCGTGCTGTGCAGTGGGACGCCAGAATCGGAAAGCCACTGCAGCCGAGCACCCGGGTCCACATATTCACACTCGGTTAACAAAATAATAAAGGATAGAGCCAGGCTGTAACGTTACAACAAGCTTCACCTCCATTCTCCCCACATATCCTGTTCCATGGCAACCCCCGAGGGAACATACACAGCCTCGCATACACAAGCAATAGAACACAACACAACACTGAACAGTCTGTTACACTATCAACAAAGCAAGGACTAAAGTTTTACCGAATTCCGTCAACTCATACTCCTTTTAATGCTAACCGTAGGCGTCTTTGGTTGCAAGCCGACAGAGGAAATCATAAAAAAATGCCCGACTTTGCAGTGCTCGCTCATTTCATATCAGGTAAGCTGTAGCTGTCATCGCTCGGTTAGTTAAAGGAGAATTTCGGGTTTTTTTAACCTGGAGCCCTCTCCTCACATTAATTATTATCTGACGACTCACCCAGTGTTCTCCGCAGCGATTTGGACCGTCGTAGGCGTTGTTGTGATCTAAATACGGTAGTACTCCAAGCCAGTCCTTGAATGCCCTCCGTCGGGGCCACATGGCAGCGTCCTGTTACTCCATGTAAATAGACAGTTTTCTTCCCGTGTTCTACCCATATCGTCATTATATTATCCCTAAAGAAACATCAGACTGCTATTCACCCCAGGCTATTTCCACTAGTCTTTACAGGGATCTCATTTCCTCATTCGGGGTGAGTTTCATCAACTCTCGTCAAGTTCCGCGAGACTTTCCTGCCGGCTGGGCTGTGTACTGACTTGACGAGAGAGAACTGTCTATTTACGTGGAGGAAAAGCACGCTGCCATGTGGCCCCGACGGAGCGCATTCAAGGACTGGCTTGGAGTACTATTTCGATCACAACAACGCCTACGACGGTCCAAATCGCTGCGGAGAACACTGGGTGAGTCATCAGATAATAATTAATGTGAGGAGAGGGCTCCAGGTTAAAAAAAACTAAATTCTCCTTTAAGTAGTAGCCTTTTACATAGAATGTGTTTTTCGCACCTAAAGTTCCTTGTATTTACTTTAGTCTCGTCTGTCTAACTAAGTTGGCACTGCTTATTCTAGCGAGGTACAATTTTCGTCTTTGTTGTATGCAAGTATGACAAAAATGACAAATAAATGAATCTTGAATCTTGAATCTTTCTAGCATATCGCAATATCGCAATACTATCGTATCGTGACTCAAGTATCGTTTTAGTATCGTATCGTGGGCATCTGGTGATTCCCACCCCTACTAGGCAATGTAGGCATGGGTCGATTTCCGGTTTTACCGGTTCGGTTCGGTGTACGAGCCCAAACCGGTTTGATCACGTGCAAACCGAAAAAACTGTTTTTTTTTTTTAATAAAAAAAATTGTGCCAATCCATTCTGATTGCACTATTTTTCATATTAGCCTCTTCTCAAGTTGCACTAGTAGGCAAAAGTCTTATTTTGTTTATTATGTTGATGTTTGAAGAAAGGTAAAGCTGAATAGAGAAATAAAAACTGTGTTGTTACAGTTAAATGGTTCTGCTTATTTTTATTAGTGTTAGTGCTGGTTGGCATACCAGCTTAGAGGTGCATTATTGCCACCAACTGTAGTCGCATTACAGTCATTTATAGGCTACACTAAAAAAAACACACACACACACACAATGTTGTAAAATTCGATATACCGGTTTGATACTTTTTGGGGGGGAATATCGAACCGGTTTCAAAATGTTCAAACCGACCCATGCCTACAGCACACTACATAATGCTTCAACTCCCCCCGCCCCCTCTCTACTCGACAGCACAGCTGTTCCATATGAGTGAAAGCAACAATGCCTCATGTCTGAATGGGTAACTCCAGGTAATTCCCAGGGAATGATTTTCCTGAGCTACTGAGATAATCCTGAGTCCATATCTGAAAGTGGCTATACTTAATCGTGAGTGACCATAAAACATTTCACTTGGAGCAAAAACAAAAATAAAGATGGGGGGGAAATCAAAAATCCAGAGACAGAGTATGTTTGTGTGAACAGTGAGTGTGCTCTGCCCGTGTGGAGACAGAGTATGTTTGTGTGAACAGTGAGTGTGGAGACAGAGTATGTTTGTGTGAACAGTGAGTGTGCTCTGCCCGTGTGGAGACAGAGTATGTTTGTGTGAACAGTGAGTGTGCTCTGCCCGTGTGGAGACAGAGTATGTTTGTGTGAACAGTGAGTGTGCTCTGCCCGTGTGGAGACAGAGTATGTTTGTGTGAACAGTGAGTGTGCTCTGCCCGTGTGGAGACAGAGTATGTTTGGCCTTGAGCCCGCCGCCGGAGCGCTCCGATGGAGGTGCGTGGCGGCCCGGGTGCCTCATGCCAACATTTATGAACATGGTGTGTTCTTTGGGTGGCTTGTGGTGCGCTGCCCACTGCTGACTGACTGCTACACACACACACACCCAACCCCCCCCCACCATCACACACACACACAGAGTCAAAACACACCCAAACCACACAGGCCCCAGGGTGTGCTGCACTCCAGTTTCAACACTGCCAAGATGTAAACTGGTCTGGTTTGAGGTCAGGCAGACTCGTAAATGAGCAAACAAATACGTGAATTTCCTTGTTGGAACATGATTATAATACAAGAACATGACATTTAGGCCTGACCCACTCCACCAGGGTTGCTGTATTTGATGATGAAATACACCTAATTAGAGTGCGTTTAATTTGGTTAACTTGAAGCTGAACTCGGCAACTTCACGTATTTGCAGCTCCAAATAGCAAGAAGAGTTAACCATTTGAAATTTCTGAACTTCAATACCCATAGATCCTGTAAGGTGATGTCAGTAAATCAGTCTGTAATGCTTTGTACTAGTGGTATGAGCCACATTGATACAAAAATTTAAAAAATTGTTGCAAGTACCACGATACAAAAATGTCCCTTTCCTCCCTGAAACCATGAGGTTGTTTGAGTCTCTCCAGCTCTTCTGTATCTTATGTATATCTCCTTCTCTTATTCAGCTCTCTCTGATGTTTGGTAACAGAAGAAGAAGAGAAGGACATCCGGGGCAGGTCAGAGTTGACTCAGTTTGTTGTGGAGCTAAGCCTAGCGTAGCCTATAGATATTATCTGATTTCAAGATTATGGAGGATTCATTTTAATTCAATTGCCGCCCCGCTCGTATGAAATAACGTCATATATGGATTACAAAGAGCAGCGGGAGATAAAGCGGGAGGTGCTCTCTACTGTATGTGACGGACAGCAAACAGAACAGGGTGTCAG
Organism: Poromitra crassiceps; assembly: GCF_964638095.1. Lineage (NCBI taxonomy): Eukaryota > Metazoa > Chordata > Actinopteri > Beryciformes > Melamphaidae > Poromitra > Poromitra crassiceps. The sequence goes on along the minus strand of NC_139625.1, from coordinate 42,641,262 downwards.
CAGCACGGAGGTACGTTACATCGCTAATTCATGTTCTCTCTATTATATAATAAGCATAAGAGCCACTGTGTGTCGGAAAATAAGCTTTTCACTAGACATACAATCATTTCAGATGCCTCGTTTTCAGATTGCAGTTCAAACTGATTATTGTTTCTGCTGATGCTAATCAAACTGAAGTTGTCAGGGTGACTTCAACATCATATTTAATGCTGGAAATAAGGTCCAGGGTGTAAGAAACTGGGATTCTCCTTTAAGATGATTGAATAAAATATTGAAATATTAATGAGACAAGTTTTTGACATTTATTTTGGGTAAATTATTGTTAAATAATAAATAAGTAAAAATAATAATCGTTATAATCATCTAAAAACGAGCATTAGATGAATCGACTAATCAAAAAAATTATTGTTAGATTTATCGATAGAAAAATAGCTGTTAGGTGCAGTCCTAATTCGCAATAGCTGCGACTACATATGCAAATTTCTGAAATGCAGAATGAGAGGGGCAGCCCACCCTACCCCCTTTTAGCCAATTAACATGAACACAAACACCTTTACACACACACTTGACCTCCATGCCAAATTTCAGCCTCCTAGGATCAGCCTCAAGGATCCATTATGGGGCCCGTTCTATTCAACCTTTATATGCTCCCTCTAGGCCTAATTATGCACAAAAACAAAATAGCTTACCATAACTACGCAGATGACACCCAACTCTATATAAGTCTTTCCTCAGGTGAATATGCTCGCTTAGACTCACTCTGTCAGTGCATTGACCAAATAAATGACTGGATGCGACAAAATTTCCTCCAGCTAAACAAAGACAAAACAGAGGTGATTGTCTTCGGTCCCAAAGAACAAAGGCTTAAAGTCCCTGGAAACCAAAATCCACAAAAACCTTCTAACTATTAAATTTAGGGTCTTATGTGAGTAATTGTGTGCCTCAGAAAGTGGTTTACATTACTTTCAACCCTAACCGCAAAAATCTACACTTTTCTACAAGGTCTGGATTTCCATTTCCTCATTGAAGAGAGCGGTGCGCGCGGTGCTAAAATGCAGGAGCTTATCACGTCATAAGATTTAATCGAATCACACACACGCACGCACGCGCGCACACACACTGACACACACACAGTAGCGCTGTGCACTCGCAGCAGCGGCAGAGATGTCTTCCTCTCGCCGAGCAACGCGCGAGCGCGAACACACACACACACACACACACCATCTCTCTTTCCTTCTCTCTCTCTCTGACGGAGAGGGAAACGGAGAGTCTCCGTTTCCCTCCCTCGCTCTCTCTCTCTCTCTCTCTCTCTCTCGGAGACCTGCTGCAGACGGGACATGCCCACACAGTCCGCGGGAGAAAATACACTCTAAAATCAAATTGATTCTCATGACTTTTGCCATTACTGTCAAACCTAAATTTATATACTTTGCGACGTTCATCATCGTTCAAATTTGGGTGGTGGCTTATTAACTCATTCACCGCCAAAGACGTCTTTGACGTGTTATCAGAAATAGCCATCCACGCCAAAGACGTGTTTTTGTTTTTATTAGTGCAGCGCTTAGTTCAAACACTTCCCCGGCCTGTGACACAGACACAGGTCCCTAACCTCAAAGTCAAGCCGACAGCACGTTATCAAACACATACCGCAGCTGTTGTTTGAAATAAGGAAGAAGGAGGAAAGGAGGAAAAACAGAGAAATGCGCTTCCTTGTAGAGAGGAGAAACGCCATTGAAACGCCCCTCGGCGCGCTGCACTGCTCGCCTTGCTGCAGCCTGCAGCAAGGCGAGCAGTGCAGGGCGAACCTGGATTGCCTAGTCAAACCCGTGACGAACATGATCGATCCGGTTCCAGCAGCGCCTGGTCCCAAAGCCAAGCCGGACCGTTCCTGTGTCGTGTCGCAGCATTCGTCCCAGCCCGAACGAGAGGAAGAAAACGAGCAGAGGCAGAGGAGGCAAAACGCTGATGGGGAAGGAGGGGGAAGGAGGTGCGGGGGAAGGAGGTGCGATCTAGCAGCAGCTGTGGACAGAACTCTCTCTCTCTCTGTGTGTGTGTGTGTGTGTGTGTGTGTGTGTGTGTGTGTGTGTGTGTGTGTGTGTGTGTGTGTGTGTGTGTGTGTCTGTGTGTGTCTGTCTGTCTGTCTGTCTGTCTGTCTGTCTGTCTGTCTGTCTGTCTGTGTGTCTGTCTGTCTGCACACTCACTCACACTGAGCAAACTGTATTGTTGAATGTAAAAAAAGCACTTCATATATACGGTATATATATATATATATATATTATTTTTTTTGTCATTTGTGTCATAATGAATAATATTTACATGTCTGATGTCAATACAGTTCAAAATAAAAGAATTGAGAGCGAGTTCTGCCTGAGATTGTGTGCTGTACATAAATGCCATTTTCTGCAATTTCTTTTCTCAGAGAGACCTTTTGGGTGAAAACAGGGTGTATATAAATGGCTATAAGTAGAGTACAGAACATGCTAAAAGCTAACTTTTTTTTCCTGGTGAACCCAGAGACGTACATCTTCATTTTGAGGTATTGCAAATCACTTTGGTGCCAATAGATAATTTACTGTGGGTCTTGAAAGATGACCAACAATTATGAAAATCTTTGGCCTGTGCTAAATATTGGCAGTCCTAAACTGGCCATGAATGAGTTAACATAGGTTCCTGTGATGTGATGAACTCAAAATGCTAAATAATAAAACAATATTTCTGGTTTCCAGGGACTTTAACATCACTGCACGCCTCGAGTCTCTATCCCTGAAGCCAAAGGATCAAGTTAAAAATCTTGGCGTTATTATTGATTCCGATCTCAATTTCAACTCCCACATTAAGTCAATCAGAAAATCAGCTTTCTATCATCTTAAAAATATAGCAAGAATTAGGGGCTACATGTCCAGACAGGATCTAGAACAGCGTTTCTCAACTGGTGGGTCGCGACCCAAAGGTGGGTCGCAGGGCCGTTTTGATTGGGTCGCGGACATTGGCCAAAAAAAATAATAATAATAATATTTTTTTTTCATATTTAATTTGAGTTAAATTCAGATTATTGAAACTGGATTAGCCTGACCAGTTTTACTTGTTTAACAAGCTGAAGCATATGCTCTGCCTGTAATTCAAGAGAAGTCTGCCTTTTCATTTCATATTTAATTTTAGTTCAATTCAGATGATTGAAACTGGATTAGCATGGCCCCAGTTTAATAAAAAGTTATGACCAGTTTAACTAAAAAGCATATAGCCTGCCTGTGATTCAAGAAAAGTCTGCCTTTTTATTTCATATTAGTTAAATTCAGACTATTGAAACTGGATTAGCATGACCAGGTTAACTTGTTTTATTATTATTATTATTATTATTATTATTATTATTATTATTATTATTATTATTAACTTGTTTAAAAACATATAGGCATGTAATTCAAGTCTGCCTTTTATTTCATATTTCACATAGTTCAAATAAGACTTTCTGAGCATGACCAGTTTGACTTGTTTAAATTTAAAAACATATAGGCCTGTAATTCAAGTTGGTTTTTAGCCCTAGTTGCACTTCTGTTGCACTTTTTTGTTCATTTGAGGTTTATAACAGTGCATGAAGGCATTGTGTATTAAATTAAATTTGAGTGGTTTAAAAAAAAATCTGAAATTTGGGTCGCGACTTCATGACAAGGAAAATAGTGGGTCCTGAGGCTACACCAGTTGAGAACCACTGATCTAGAAAAACTAATTCACGCCATTATCTACAGTAGGTTAGACTACTGTAATATCCTTTTCTCTGGTCTCTCCAAAAAAGAACTTAGACAACTCCAGCTCATTCAGAATGCTGCCGCTAGAGTTCTAAGAAAGACTAAGAAAGCTGATCATATTACTCCAGTTTTTAAAGGCCGGCTTTACCGTGGGGAATATGAATATATATTAATTCTTAAAAAATCTTAAATTTCGAATCCGTTGAAATTTTTGAAATTGCTTGTTCACAGCCAGAGAAAAAAAATAAATGAAAAAAAATAAAAAATAAAAAAATTGGGCCAGGTGACGCGTTTCGCGTCGAAACGCGTCACCTGGCCCATTTTTTTTTTTTTTTTTTTTTTTTCATTTTTTTTTTCTCTGGCTGTGAACAAGCAATTTCAAAAATTTCAACGGATTCGAAATTTAAGATTTTTTAAGAATTAATATATATTCATATTCCCCACGGTAAAGCCGGCCTTTAAGTCCTTACACTGGCTGCCAGTGTGTCATATAATAGATTTTAAAATACTGTTATTAGCCTACAAATCACTTAACAGCCTAGGCCCAAAATACATCGCTGAATTGCTCCCACGCTATGAACCGTCTAGACCTCTCAGGTCAGCAGGGTCCGGCTTACTAACTGTCCCTAGGATCAAATCAAATCATGGGAAAGCCGCATTCACCCACTATGCTTCTGCTAGCTGGAACAATCTGCCTGAAGACCTCAGATTTGCCCCAACTTTACTTACTTTTAAAAATAGACTAAAGACTTTTATGTTTACCGTCGCTTTTAACTGCTGAAAATTTGCTTTATTATTATATTACTATTTTTGCAACTACTCTGTTGTGATGCTTTTAAATGTCTATTTTATCCTCTTCTTTTATTATCTTATTTTCTTGTGTCAACCATCTTATGTGAAGCACTTTGAATTGCCTCTATCTGATTTTATGCAAACCCAATGCTGTGGCATGTACGGGCAACAGAAGACGCAAGGTACCAGTAGAGGGTATGCTTGGCGTCCAAACTACAGTGTAAAGACAAAGCTGTGATGAAATGTCTATTTTATCTTCTTTTTTTTATTTTCTTATGACATCCATTTTATGTGAAGCACTTTGAACTGCATCTGTGTATGAAATGTGTTATACAAATAAACTTGACTTGACTTGACTTGACTAGGGAGAAAACTGTGGCCGTCAAAGGGGGGTTAACTTTTCGTGGACAAAACCGACCGACAGAATGACGTGGCTACAGTAGCAGTGCCCTAGACATCTCTTCCTGTTCTAGGCTGTTCATATAGGATAGCTGAGCTTTGTACGATGCTGTTGTTTCTGGATGCTGGGTAGGAGGCCTAGGAGGATAGCCCAATAAGCCCATGATGATCACGTGTTTGTTTCTGTAATAAAAACATATTTCAACTTTTTTATTTAGTTAAATATAAAATCTCACGACAGAAGCTTTGTGTGGCGGTAATCAACTTCACCTCCATTTTTCAACTATTGTTCATGAAGCAATAGTTCTCCTGTTCGCTCAGCTCTGTAAGAAATAAGCAGATTCGTGGCTCTGTAGCTTGTTGATTGTGTAGTTCGCAATGGACGCACACTAACACAATGCAGCTGCACTATACTGATTTGAACAGCCTTTTAGACTGAACACAATGCTGTTGCTCCTACTGAGTGCATAGGAGGAGATGAAGATAACAGCTCCAGTGTTTCCCCTAGAAAAAATGTCAGGCCTGGAGGGATTTCGAAACGTACCCCGACCGCAACGGTGGGGTAGGCAATGGCATCCCAAGTATCATCATACTATTACGGGATGCGAACAGTTATATCAGTGTTTCCCATACATAGGGGAATTTATGGCGCACCACCACAACGGGATTTTGACCGCCACAACAAGATGTTGACAGTTTTTTTTACCCCCTCTCAAAACTCCACCTTGGCCCGCTGTCTGTCTGTCTGTCTCTCTCTCTCTCTCACAAACACACAGGACAGCGGAGTGATGATTGAGTGATATCGGAGCCAATCAGCGGGCAGAGTAGAACGGGTTAGATGTCATTTTCAAGACACGTGATCGATTAAATGCATCGTGATTCGTTGAGATGCACGTGAGGGAGGCGGCCGCCTTTCCTCCGAAAGTCCGCAGCCAGGAAAATCACATATCCCACCTACTCACCACCACGGTGTCCGCCTGTTGCTAATTCTCTTCTGTCTTTTGTGTTACTGCCTTCGGCTCTGGTGAAATAAAATCAATCTCCTTGCTCAGCCTTAACATGACGGGTTTCAATTGTTTTGAGAGAGAAAAAGTCCGCTGCTCGGGGAAGCCCTTGTACTTGTGGGTAACGTCGGCTCCGCTAGGCCGGAGGCAGGGGTTTAGTGAAGCCGCGGTCTTGCCTGGGGATAGGCCGTCGCGGTAGTGGGTCCCCTTCGCCCCGTAGCATAACTCCTGTGTGTAACCAGGTTAATGACCGTTAATATCAGCCAGTCACCGTTCGCTAACGTTACACATCAAAGGGCATCAAAACAAGTCCGCCTTTTGCTTGACTGCCTGAAACTCCGACCTAACCATAGCTCAAAATAACATTAAACGGTTTATGTTATTTTGTTTATTTAATTTTATACCTCATTTTCTATGGTTTTTGTATTATTTATTTCTGTGTATCAAACTTGAAATAAAAGAAAAAAGTAGAATAGATGAAGAGAAGAGCGCTGCGTGGACTTAAAAATATGAGAGCCAGGTGCACGTGGATGGGTTAACTTAAAGTAGTTAATAGAAAAATAAAGTTTGTCTCCCGCAAAAAAAACCTTTGTGGAGAGTGGAAGAGAGCAAACCTTAAAAAATCCCACAGCAACACTGGTCTTTGTAGTAGAATTTTTTTTAAAAGCCTTTATTTTAAACATGGCTATAGATTAAAAAACACCAACATGTTTCTGCTCACACAGGAGCCTTCATCAGGGAGTAAGAGGACATGTGAATCTAAGACAGCCCTTATGTAGACAATCAGCAAGATTACATCATTGGATGGCCATCCAATCAGAATTCCACAATTATGCAAATAGGGAAAGAGAAAATAGTCATCTTGGTGCTTAAAGGTACAACAACCCAATACAGGTCAAGAACCATATAGAAAAGATCACATGAAAGTTTAAATAGGAATTGCAACAACATTTACAGCTGGCATCGACTTAGACTATTTGCTCTTTTAGTCAAAAAGAATGGGTATCCAATAAAATAAACAAAAAATAAACAAAAATGGAGAACCTCAGACTTTAAGAAGAGGAGATCCATTTGGAAACTACTTCAAAGGAAGGGGGAAAAGTCAAGATCATCATTCAGACCAGGAAAAGTAGTGGCTTTCAAAGTGACTATCCAAAATGTTTCTCTTTGAAGGAGGTGTTTGACTCTGTCTCCACCCCTGACAGACTTCGGGATGACTTCAATGGCCATAATTCTTAAAGAGTTACAATTAGCATGTCCAGCCTCTTTATAATGCTTGGCCATAGGAAAAGAAAAAAGTAACTGCTTTCAACTGCTACACTTGTTGCCCAGTCTGTTTATATAGTGTTGGGTTTATGTTTTGTTTTTATTTAATTTAATTTAGTTTAAAGGAGAATTGCACACTTTCTTGTACCCCATTTTCTAAGGGTTTTATATTTATTTATTTATATTTATTTTAATGAAAAAGTACATGATGTAATGTAAATATGTTGGAGTCATATACACCGTGTGAGTGCACTTACAAATCTTACTACACAGGCAGGGCTCGACGTTAACTTTTAAAAGTGGTTGCCGGAGGGGCAACCTGGCAAGAGCTTTTGGTTGCCCGAATAAAAATATGGTTGCCCAATTTTAGTCACCTTATATTTTGAGTAATTAAGATACTATGCAGTCATAAGCCGGCTTAATAATGACGATGTGACAGAAAAGTAAGTATAATAGTCTATAGTATATAGTATAATAGGCCTATTCAGTGTGTGCACCGGGTGTAGTAGTAGTAATGATAATAATAATAATAATAATAATAATAATAATAATAATAATAATAATAATAATAATAATAATAATAATAATAAATTTGTGTCATTTCGTTTTCTAAACAAATCTTATTTTTTGTTTTTATAATGCATTTGCACTGAAAGGATCTGTTTAACTAATATTTGTGAACTTTCATTTTCATATATTTTTTTAACAGTTATTGTTCATATTGTGCTTAATTTATTAATTAAAAGCGTTATTGATAATGAAGTAGCCTATGCCTCCTCATGTTCATTCAGGGATACTATGATGACAGTGGTTTGGGGCCCCCACTCTGATGTTGCATAGGGCCCCAAAAGGCCCAGAAGCGGCCCTGCAATCCCTCTCTCTCTCACCCCGTATGACAGGCTGACAGCCAGGGATGCAAATCATTCCTCAGCACATATACGCTGTGGTAAAACGTTTTTGAAGGATGTCCTGGTCGAGGTGTATGTTGTAGGCTTGTTGTAGGCTACATGCTTTGCAGTATAGCGTTATGCTGGAATTATGCTTGAAGTTTGGACTGTCGCACAGAAATGAGAGACATTGAATCTTGACGAGGAAACGTGTGGAGCTTTTATACACTGTGTGGGTTTCTGCTCGCGGGAGTGAGCGGGAGTTGAAAACTCCACTTTGTCCGCCCAGCCGCGTCCACGTAGTTACACAATTCGGGGTGTGCACGGCCAGGCGAAAACCGTCTGCACAGGAGCCTTGTGGAGGGGCGCGTCTGCTGATTTGACTCACTTTTCCGTGCAGACACTCGCGGTCCTCGCCGAAGCGGGAAGCAAATGAGACCTAAGCGCTTGTTGTAGGCTACATGCTTTGCAGTATAGCATTAGTTTTCCATCCCGTTCAAAGACGCACGGGTATTTCACCTCGATGACAATTTCCTCGTCCTTTGTTTCTGTGCGGGGCTGTGGGCGGACGCGGTTCTTCGTTCTTGTTCTTTGAATTATCATCTTGCAGGTCGATTTGTGATGTGGATGCTTTATTCAGTAGGCGTTATTAATCGGGGCTTTTGACATCTTCACGGTGCGTCTTGCAGCCGCTGTGATTGTGTGCGAGCAGCCCCACCTGTCCGAGTCAGTACTCGTTAAACATACCGCACGTGCAGCATGCATCACGTAGGTTCCGACTGGTAATTAGTAACACCGTTCCGATTGTAACAGCAATAAAATGTCACATATATGTCACTCACAACCAGTATTAAAACATATTTATTTGGTGTATATTTTGCTGTTTGCTGCTGTACATATTTTTTTGCATGTTAAAACGTGGTTGCCCCTGGGGCAACCAAAGGCCAAGAAATGGTTGCCCCATTTATTTTTTGGTTGCCCGGGGCACCGTTAATGTCGAGCCCTGACAGGCATAAAAACTTGTTTCTGCAGCTGACTAAAAGAGCCTGGAGCAGTGAGTTACTACTTCTTTAATTCAATGTTGATGAGCATCAAAGAAAATGGTTAATGTTCAGCTTGTGTTAATGTCAGGTCATTGAGACCTATTGAAAAGTTGTTCCTGTAGTGACGTACAGTACTAGTGAACACAGGTTTGGGCTGACTGAGCCACAGGCTGATGGAGACTTAGGGTATCAGGGGGATACAGAGGTCATGTTCCGGCCTAGTTTTCAGTCTTGTGATTTGAGAGATCTGATGTCTTATTTTGTGCTAATAAATGACACACACGATGTGTAGTCAAAGAGAGAAGTTATCAGGGGTTAAAGGACGGCTTTTCCGTGGGGAATATGAATATATATTAAATCTCACGCCCCTAAGGTTTTCGAATCCGTTGAAATTTTTGAAATTGGTTGTTTACAGCCAGAGATATCAACCATCTCTCACATATTTTCTGGCCCAGCCGACGCGTTTTGCGTCATCTGGGCCAAGTCCGCCTTGCGAAAGTCGAGCACCTATGAACTACACTACTTGTGGGCCTGTGCTGCCATGGTCCCGCCTCTAGAGGTCCTCCACGCCCCTTCAGAGGTCTGAAGAAAAACAAAAGGCAGCCATCTTTTTCAACCACCTAGCCTACGGTAGCTAATGTTAGCTTTCCATAGCTCCTTGCAAAGAGACCATATCTCGGGAACGGAAGCACGTCCAGACACGGGACTGGCGGCATTGGAAAGCTCGTCAAATTTTACATCTAGTAGTAGGTGCGTTGAAGTAACGAAATCAATGCTGAGCAATGTACCCGTTTTTACACATTTTTACATGAAATAGTTACAACATCAGATGCGCGTAACTCCTTGGAAAATGCCTTAACACTTTGAGTGCCACGGCCCTTGGGCAAAAGGTTGCTGTACTGTGCCACATAGGCCGCAATGCATTTTAATATAGCCATATCATTTTTTGTGTTCCTCTTATATGGACAACCAATAGCCTCAATGAAACTTTGAACCCTTCTGTTTCATTAAAAAAAAACTGTGTTTATAAACCGTTCCATTTTGGAAATACACCCCTCTGAAAAAGAGTGTTTTTGACCGAAAAGAGCATGCTGAAATTAGTTTCTGAGATAATCACATCTTTATGTTAGAAAGGCGACAGAATGAATTCTGCTTTGAACATAGGCCAACATCGAGCCTGCTGCTGCCTGGGTGTGTGTGTACTGTCAATGGTTGTATGCTGTTGTGCCCTGCGTGCCCCACCCCCCTCCTCCTCCTCCTCCGTGGAGGGAGGAGTCGAGTGTCTCTGCTGCGGTTTGCTCTGAGTTTGATCTGCACTGAAAAGTCCGCTGCCTGCATCCCCCCGCTTTTTTACAGCGTGTCCTCGGCTCCCAGCTGAGAATAATGTAACTTTTCAGAAAGACGCTGGTGTCGCCGTGTCGGCAACTAAATCATATGGATGGACTATCGCAGCGGACACGGATGGGGCTCAATTGTGGCAGCAGATGACTGCTGTTCACAGGCACAGCTAAAGTTATGCTTCAAGCATATCGATGCGATTTCCGTATTCCGTTTCCTCATGACTTCTTCTCTCTTTTCTCCTGGCCTTTGTCTAATCGGGAGGGCACTGTCGGCACCTAAGGGTTCTGTAAAATAGGTTAGACACATTCAATAGCTCCCATATTGTAAGAGGCGATGTAAGAGGCTTAGATCGACATCCCCCCGTCAAAATATGAATTTGGAGTTATTGACGCCATTTGGCGTCGCTGGCAGCCTACGGTAAATTTCTCCTGACGCCATTTGGCGTCGCTGGCACTCAATGTGTTAAAATGCATGAATTTTTTTTTTATGAAGACATCTCCCGACATATATACTAAATTTGGTGCAATTTGGAGGCAATTTTATTTTTGATTTTTTCTTCTTCTCATAATTTTTTTATGTCGAATCCCTTCTTCTTCTTCTTCTTTGAGTTTTATGGCGGTTGGCAAACATATATGTGCATTACCGCCACCTACTGGAGTTTGATATCAGCCAAATGCCTGAGGGGTGGGCGTGGAATCTAAGGCCACGCGAGCCCAGTGCATTGTGGGAACTGTAGGATTTCGGCTCCCCGCACCCGCCCCTCCCCCCCACACAGAGTGGATTTTGGTTGATATCTCTGGCTGTAAACAACCAATCTCAAAAATTTCAACGGATTCGAAAACCTTAGGGGCGTGAGATTTAATATATATTCATATTCCCCACGGGAAAGCCATCCTTTAAAGCAAAATAAAATCTTTTGACTGAAATTTTTTCAAGGCCTATTTTAGCTATTTCGGGCTTTCTAGAATGTCCGCTTTTTCCCCACCGTGCTGTCGCTTCACATGGGTTTTCATGTAAAAAACGGCAGACAGTGTGTACATCACACTCATTTCACTCTCAAGTTCCCAAACATCCAGTAGGCCTAATGATGCATGAATTGTGTTCTGGGCTGAGGTTATAAGGTTCCACGTAGGTATGCCAACAGAGACATATGAAAATTACTGGCTATAATAAATCACAATTAATATATAGATGTTTTTTATCGAGTCAAACAAGTAGGTTAATGGATCAGTATAACAATTATAACTAAAAGTAGCCACAGGAACTACAACAACATTGTCAAACATATGTCCCAACTAAGGAGGTTCTCTTCCACCAGCCACACAGCTCAGCTCCACCCAAACTCTCACCCCTCCTGTCCCACTGAGCTGATGGTCTGGTAGCCTACTGTTATGAAAACACACCAATTAATACTGTCAGACAACACCTAGCATGCCTAGGCTAACCACCTAATGCTAGTGTTACAGTTCAGCATCAAGTGAACATCCCACTGCACACGGTTACATCTAAAACATCCCTCAGAATTACAGAACTATCATGGAGTCAGGTAACAGATGAAATCAACATCTTGTTATCAACTAACTCAGAGACTAGCAGCAGCTGACACATCTAATGCTAACCAGAAAGTTAGTAACCAACTAGTTACTGCGCTAGCAACAGTTGTTTGTAAATGTTATCACGTTGCGTTACAGATAGGTGCCTATAGCTCATTCAGTAATGTTAGCGTTGACGCTAGTGAAACTCCACTAGACTTTTTCTCTCCATCAAATAACGTTATTCTGCTGACATGCATCTTTATGGTGGAAATGACAATTAGTGACATGTGGTCGTGGAAAAAGCGTCAACCCCCTGCGCTGTCGGGGTGAAAAATACACCGAATATAATAACGTTAACGTTACTGAAGCAAACGTTTGAGCGTGTGTGTTAGCAAGTTTTACCTGTCCAATAAAAGACAACTCGGCATCGCGCATGTTTTCAAAGTTCCTCCACCTTTGCAGTAATAAATTAACTCCAATTCTCACAATAACAAACTTCTTCAGTCCAATGCTGTCATTAGGGATAATTTAACGTTAGGAACTAACGCTGTCTGAGAGGCAGATCTGCAACAGTGTTTTGTTTAGCGTTACATATTAGGAGTGGCTTTGCAGGGTCGCATTCAGCGGGCCGAAAACATAGCACAACGTAGCAAAACATTTATCAGCGAACATAGTGGTGCATTGAAACAGGCAAGGAAACATGACGTTCAACCTGGAAACCGTAGCAATACATTTTCAGACTTATTGTGGCTTGAACACAGCCCAGGAGAATCATTTGGACGTCCGGTCGGAATTTTTCAAAATAAAAGCTTTCATTCAAACTCAATAGAATACACATTGAAAATATTCAAAGGGGCTTTAATTTTGGTATTTTTCACATTTCATATCCGGCTCCAATAGACGGAAATCCATCGTAGCGACGGAGAACTTTAATCCCTGAGTTATTCATCTAATCATTCCTGCTTCATCAAAATTCCATTTCTGATCAATTCCAGGATTTAGATGGTTTAGTGATGTGAGATAACAGAAGAATGTACCTGTAGGAGAACCAAACAAGTTCTGTTTATGCCTACAAAATGTTACTTTGTATTTTGAGTTCTGCCCTGGAAGTGATTTTGGTATAGATGGGCCATTGTATTTAAACAAGCAGTATTCTACTGAGTGACCTGTATTCAGAATATACCTATAGGGAGAGATTTAGTTTGTCATTGTAAACCCACAGCACAGTAAGGATGACATGTTCTTCATAGATCTAGCCTTTTAATTTTGCTCTTAAGTGCTTTCTCAAAGTACACCAAATTCATGCATTTTACTTTAAAATGTAAAAAGAAAATCTTGCGGGGGGGCATGCCCCCGCACCCCCCTACGAGGGTCTGTGGCCCCCCACCACCACAACTCAAAATCCTGTGGGAAACACTGGTTGTTTTATGGGATGTTTGTTTCCCAGGCAACGACACACGTTGACACGTTTTGGAACAGCGCCGCACGATGCTCCTAAAAGCAAAATGCTTGTTTTTAATGATATGTCAACACTATCAACACCAGCATTGTTGTATTGTAATATGCCATAAAGGTTTATTGAAATTCTGGGGAGAGCAGTAATGTATGTATGTATGTATGTATGTACCGTAAATTCCGGACTATAAGCCGCGGCTTTTTCCCCGTTTTTTGGCCCTGCGGCTTATATAACGGTGCGGCTTATCTATGGATTTTTTCAGAAAAAAAAAAGAAATACAAATAAAATCTCTCTTTTTTAGCACTCTTTCTAACTATAAATCCACTTCTGTTTTAATTTCCTCTCTTGCCCTCTTTTCACCACACCGCGGACACTGTGTGCACTGTAAAAATAAACAAAGGTGGTGTTGTGTTATGTTGTTTTGTTGAAATGTTACGGTAATACGGTAAATGGGAGCTTCCTCAAACAGCCATCTCTTTCCCGACAATCCCCTCTGTGCGTGAACCCTTACATATGGTAATTACGGTAAGCAAACGGCCACTCGGTGACCTCCAAAATCGATGGATTTTACAGGTTACACAGCTTCATCAGCACATTTTATGTGCATTGCTTTGCTGCTTGTTTTTTCGATTATTTTTTTGTAAAGCACCTTGAATTGCCTTTGTGTATGAAAGACTTGACATCATTGGCGGAAATCAACCGGTTACTCCTACCGGTTCAAAGTTCATCAGCAGCCCGGAATCACAACAAGACGAGCAGTAGAAGCAACTCTCTCTCACTTACCATGGGGAAGGTACGCAGAAATTCACACGACGCAGCTTTCAAGTTGAAAGCAGTCAATCTCGCATTAAAAGAGGGAAATAGAGCAGCAGCGCGTAACCTGGGCATCGACGAGTCAATGGTGAGGCGTTGGAAGGTGCAGCAGGAGGAACTGTCTCAGTGCAAGAAGACCAAAAAGTCCTTCAGAGGTCATAAAAGCAGATGGCCCGAACTTGAAGATTCCCTTGAAGATTGGGTGTTGACCCAGAGAGCAGACGGCCGAGGCGTTTCCACGGTGCAGATCCGACTGAAGGCCAAAACAGTCGCCACCGAAATGAAAATTTAACATTTCATAGGTGGCCCATCTTGGTGCTTCCGATTCATGAGACGAAAGGGACTGTCCGTCCGGGCGAGAACTACTGAACAACTCCCTCCCGACTACCAGGAGAAAATCACAAACTTCGGCGAATTCACACAAAGGAAGATCACGGAATATTATAGGAGTGTGAAAACATCCACAATCACCAACGGGTTCCAAAAGGCTGGACTGCTGCGGGATGAAGAGGATGACGCCGCCACAGCTGGCGCTGAGGGCCGTCAGAGGCTTCAGAGGCTGTTCGATGCCGACACCGACAGTGACGAAGAGGAGTTCGTTGGTTTTGAGTGACAATGAAGGAGAGAGGAGAGTGGTTGACGAAGCCACCCTGAACCTGTTCGTTTCCGACACTGAAGATGAGGACTTTGGTGGTTTCAGTACGCAGGAAGAAGAGGAAGACGAGGATTAGTGACTTGACTTCTCTGGTTACAGCCGTTTGCTGCACATATAGCCTATTGTTGTGTGATTTTGTCTGGGGATTAGTGACCTGACTTTTGTTTTGTTTTGTTGAAATGTTAATAAATGGGAGCTTCCCCAAACAGCCATCTCTTTCCCGACAATCCCCTCTGTGTACGAACCCTTACATATGGTAATTAAACATCAAAACGCCCGCGGCTTATAGTCCGGTGCGGCTTATATATGTAAAAAACAGTCAATTTTGCTGCTGCGGCTTATATACCGGTGCGCCTTATGGTCCGGAATTTACGGTATGTATGTATATATATATATATATATATATTTATTATTTATTTATTTATCTTTGCTTTCTTCTGGCCTGGTGGGCCCACCAGGCCTGTAGAATGGTAGGGGACACACTGAGCTTATTCAAGAGAATGCATGTCATTGCAAAGATTTTGGACATTTCAGTAGGGCTGCCCTCGACCAAAGATTATCCTGGTCGACCAGAAATCGACCACAGCTCCGACCAATCGATTGGTCGAAAAGGGGTCTAAAACAAAACATTTTTTTTTTTTTTTTTTGCAGTGTACGTTTTTTCTAATTTTGTGCAGTGTACTGACTACAGATGCCAACGATACGATACTAAAATGATACTTGAGTCACGATACGATAGTATTGCGATATCGCCGATATTGCGATATATTGAATATTGCGATATTTCGATATATTGCGATTTCTTACTTTTTCAACTGCAAATGATGTCCCCAAAGGAAAACTTTGTCAACATCTGGTTTATATAAGAACAATTTTCCAGTCTGTACATCTGACTTCAACCATTTTATTGCAGCAACATTGTCAAGTAGACAGACCAACAACTTTCATAAAGTCATGTCATAGTTGCATGCACCTGACAAACTGAACTGTTTGTTACAGTCTACTTACAGTCCACCTTAACTGGATGTGTGTGTGGACTACTGTACTTAGGTAGTTTTTGAACAATGCAACTTCACTTCACTTGCACAAAACATCTTGTGCAGCCCATTCAGTAACTGGGGAATTTGTAAATTACTGTTATGACAAAACTGTTACTGTTAAAACAAAATGAAAATATGCTACCGTTTGTTTACTGCTGGCCTTGGAACTAAAGTTTATAGTAGCCCTGTACAAAATTATTAACAACAGCGATTGCTCAACCAACGTGAATCTCGTCGACCAAGAGCACGTCGACCAAACAATCAACCAATCGACCTGGAGGGGGCAGCCCTACATTTCAGTCAGTATTCACTGATGTACCAACTCCCCTCAAGTCAAACAATGACACTGGAGACTCTGTAGAACAGGGATGGGCAACTTTGATGATAGAGAGGGCCACAAAAAAAATCCTCGCTACCAGAGGGCCAGATTGTGACCGTGCACTTCCACCAGTAGCCTACTGTAACACCATCACATTCCTAATTATAGTTACTAATTTGATTCAAAGGACTGGTAATCAAAGTTTATTATACCAACATTTATATTTTTAGGCCAGTGCTTGCACTAGCACTGGCCTCTATGATCCCCTCTGTCCCGTTAGGCTCTTTCACACCGGCCTTGAAAGCCGAAAAATGCACGGAAAATAGGATTCGCGCATCCGATGTGAAAGTCGTGAACGCGCTTTGGTGGATAATTGTTTTACGCCTTTTGTCCCGCGACGGTAGGTAGTCACAGCGCCGGGTTACCTGGCAACCCGCCTCCATTTGAAAGCGTTGTCGCAGAAAGCCGGAAAAGGTGCGAATGGTCAGCTCATTCATAAAAAAATTACAGGGGAAATCACCTCATGTATCAAGAAAGTGCAGGAGTGAAAGTAAAAAAAGTAGCCTATACAATCATGACTGCAGGGACGCCAAGAGGAATGCTCCGTGCGGTTAGGCTTTATGCTCAAACGATGTTGACATTAGTAGGTAAAATTAACGGATATAATAATAAGCTTCAGAGGGCTATAGCTGTCTGTGGCGAGTTGGTCTGATGATATTCCCCCTCGAAATCAGCTCTGCATTCCCTTACAAAAACTACTAACGTTAAGTAGTCATGTGCATTTATAGCCTATACTATTCCCCCGACGAACGTTATGCAGACTGCAGCTGTTTGATATGCGGGCGGTCGTGTATCGTTTCAATTTTAGTAGGACACCATATCGATCTGCCCGCCCACCATGCGAGTGCGGCGGCGGAGCCCGTTTTGGCGAGTCCGCCCACCATGCGAGTGCACCTATCCTCCCAGCTCAGCGGACTAGGAGAAGGAGGGAAGTATTGTTGTTGAATGAATTCGTTCATCATACAGTAGCCAGGCTACACTAACGAAAATATTCATTTGGGCTAGGAGGAGCTGGAAATCCCTCCGCTCGCCTTTCAATCCGGGAGCAGGGGATTTCACCTGAAAGTACACAGCAGCACGGGAATGTGGCCTGCTGCTTGGCTCTGTGTGAAAGCAATTTCTGTGGCGAGGCTGCCAGGCTTTACGGGCTTCCCGAACTACAATTTTGCGTGATCTGTGTGTGAAAGAGCCTAATGACTCCATACACGACTCTTCGCACACCTTCACACATCAGAGTGCTATTGCTACCAGTGTGCTCCTTCAAGCCCTGGCTAAGTGTCAACACTGCTGTGAGTACAGTCATTGAGTAAACAGGGTCGTTAACTAAGTCAACATCGAGTCCTTGAGATTGAATGGATGGGGCGGTGTTACCTAATAAGGCAGACCTGGGCCCCCTGTGCGGCCCGTGCTGGAATTGCAAAAAAAAAAAAAAAAAAGACAGTGCACCTGAACGCAACATACAAGATACCCTCTGAATAAGTGTCCAACTGTTCATGTAATTCTGGCCAATACTCCATTTCTGTTATAACATTTCAGTCTGGAATATGGAATGTCTTTCAATACTCTTTATGGCTAAAAGGCTAAAAGTAATCTCATGTGTAACGGCCGGGACACACATCTTGCGTGTACCTACCTAGTGCGTGTGCGTGGCGTGCTGGCTGCGGCTGGCACGCCCGCGGCATCCACACAGGCAGCGTGGCTGCTGCGCACTGCTGTCTGTCTGCCAACTCTCTTCCTATAGAGTTTACCTTTTATTAAATTTGCTATAAACAATACAATGATGATTTTAACTGAAGATGCTTGGGCTCACTTCGTAATCAAGGCTGTATTGATTTGTGTGTGTGTGTGTGTGTGTGTGTGTCTGTGTGTGTGTGGTGGGGAGGGGAGGAACGAAGCCACGTTGTAGCCTATGTGGTTTTCAGAGGGCAGGAGAACTGCAGCTGTGAGCTCAGCTCATCCTCCCGTCTCAAATCAAAACGAGCCTTGATTGGCTGTGGCTGCCCCTGTAAAATATAATTTTAATGTCTATTTGTGTCTATTTGTGTAGAGACACGCTAGAGACACGCGCGCAGTAAGCAGAAAAAATAGGCGTTGCTTCTATTCTCTAGATGACGCGCGTCTCACACCTCGCAAGACCCGCGCCTGAGACGCGCGTCTGATGCCGGTGGTGTGGCTGCTGTAACCTGTTAACATGGGCGCCGAAATGAAAATTTCAGGTAACAGTTAACAGGTAACAGGCGTAACAGGTAACGCCACGCAGACGCACAGCAGACGCAAGATGTGTGTCCCGGCCGTAAGAAATGACTGTTCTACATTTAAGTAAAAACTAAAATAATTAGGCTAACTCATTGGTTTTGGATTTATTTAGCTTCAAGAGTGCATTTTTGTTCGTGTGTCCCTCAACACAGGCTTTGAGAATCCCGGGCCACTTACTGATACTTACTGTATGCTTAAATTAACCCACTCATAACTAGGGATGGGAATTTCGACTAATTTCCCTGCCGACTAGTCTATAAGCAAGAAAACTCGCAATTTAATATACATATTAAATTAAAAGTTTAAAAGTTTAAAATGCAAATGTTTTGTGTATTTAGGAGCTATTTTAGCCCAAACATTCAGTACAAGCTGTTAATTTAAATTATATTGATGTAACAACAACTGACTGAATAAAGGTGAACAAATTTAAGAGAAATACATTTCTGATATGTTTGCCAATGCAATGCATGGCATTTATTATGAATAATGTTGTAGGGCGGAGTTCCAGCGTGTCTTGCATGATTGTGTAAGCTATTTTTATGAAGGTGCTTTATAATTTATGTTTATGGTTTAGACAGCCAATGCACTGTAGGCTATGTTGAAGACAGGAAACGGAAGTGTGTGTGTTGTTGTGGGGGCGCTTGACGCTAGGTTATGCTGGAAGCCGAAGAATAATAGAGCTGGTGTCTCATGCTGAGATTGTTCAAGATTGGAGTTGCCCCGTTTATTGGTTTTTATATCAAAGTATTCGCCTTATGATCAGACATTACTTACAGTGGGCCAAATTCTTCTGGGTCCTTTTAACACTTCCAGCGGTCACGGCGCAAAATAAGAGAGTTATTTTTGGAGCGGACAGTGAAGGGGGTAAAATAAGGAAAGTAGCCTACTACTTTGAGCCGGTACACAGCAAGCAAGCGAGTATCCACTGTTAGCCAGGTCAGATAACATTATCGTCGACAATGACGAGCATTTTCTTGTAAAACATACCTGGACTCCAATAAAGAAAGCTTCAGATAGTTTTCTCTCCTCCGAGTTGCGCTCGAGCCACTAACGTCAATAAGACCCGCAGACGTTAACATAATTCCCTGGAATGCGAGACTTAACGAGCCAGTTACATGGCGTTGCATTCTTAGACATTGCCGTTTGCTTTTATTTGGTATGTTACATACAATTGGCTAAATTATTAGTTAATTCAAACTAGTTAGATGCTGCTCAGCCTGTTTACAACGAGGCGGAGACGTGAAGAACAAGATGCAGCGTTTAACAGACTAGTAAAATACTAAACGGTTAATAAATGAGTAGGCGGTTAAACGATTAAACGACTAGTCACGCACATCCCTACTCATAACCACTCACAACCATTCTGGTTTATTTCAAGAAAAACATTTGGGCTAGTGGAAATTCTAATTGGCTGGTAATTTTAAAATCTAGCAGCCATATTGGCAGGTGGTCAAAAAAGTTAATTTCAAGCCCTGCAGGGAGAGCAGGTGGTGACATAGGAGTGAGTGAGAAAAGGATCAAATATTGGTGGTTATGACTGAATAATGACATCACAACTGTTAATTTAAAATTAGTTATTCCTCTAAACCTGCCTTCAAATGCCCCAAATTTTTTGCGCTTGCGCCGTTCAGCCCCCAGCAAAATCTGGCCCTCTGGGAACGAGGAAATTTTTTTGTCTATCATCAAAGTTCCTGTGTTACGGCATGACAATATTTGTTCGGCCCTCTGCAACAATCTGGGTTTCTCATGTGGCCCCCATGAAAAATAATTGCCCACCCCTGTTATAAGGGGTCCTTGGTTGAAAAACATTTGAGAACCTCTGCTCTAGGGCAACACCACTTCCGGGAACCTGTATCCTGTGTAAGTAGGGTTCCCAGAGTAAAACCTGGCCATTTCCACCACTGCTTATGGATGAGCATCATCTGCTGCATGCCATCGAGAACCGTTGGTCGGATCGACTTCAAACTTTGGGAGTGTGCCCTATTGTGCAGTGCAGTGCCCTGTTTTTGTGCAATTCGGCATAGCGCCACCTACTGGCAACATAGAAAACGTGGTTTATCTCAAGAACCATTCGTCAGATCAACTTCAACTTTGGGGAGTGTGCTGAGGGGAACTCGACACAGTGCACTGCCGAATTTTGTGTAATTCGGCACAGCGCCACCTATTGGCCACACAAAAGTGGTTTATCTTGAGAACCGTTGGTCCGATCGACTTCAAACTCGAGGAGTGCGCTTAGGGGGACTCAAGGAGGTGCAGGGAGCTGAATTATGTGCAATTTGGCATAGCGCCACCTACTGGCAAGACAAAAGGTGCTTTATCTCCATAGCCATTCATCTGATCGACTTCAATCTTAAAACTCGGGGAGTGCGCTTAGGGGGACTCAACGGAGTGCAGGGAGCTGAATTCCGTGTAATTTGGCATAGCGCCACCTACTGGCAACACAAAAAGTGGTTTATCTTGAGAACCGTTCATCCGATTGACTTCAAACTTGGGGAGTGTGCTCCTGGGAACTCAAAGTAGTGTGGCGCTGAATTTCTTGCAATTTGACATAGTGCCACCTGCTGGCAACACAAAAAGCAGTTTATCTCGAGAATGCGGTGCCGCATGTCATGCAATTTGGACTTATTCCACGACTGTCTGTATGTCTTTCCTTCGCGTATCTCGAGAACCGTTTGTCGGATCGACTTCAAACTTGCGCTTAGGGGGACCTGACAGAGTGCAGTGTGTGTGTGGGGGGGAAGCACCCACGGGGTGGTGCATGGGGGAACGGGCACTGCACTAGTATTACTAATGTTCAAAAACCAATGCAAAATAGACCAGGCCAGGGTACTGAACTATAACCCATTTTCCTTTTTAAACCAACAATGACAAAAACATGAGAGAGAGAAAGCGGGCCCATCTTCTCATTTTTGGTTTTACACAGGGACAAGAAAAAAAGCGTTCATTTCCTCGTCTTTGGTTTAAAATAGGAAAAAGGATTATACTTTAGTACCCTGACCCCTATTTTGAAGTGGCCCACCATGACTTTTTTTTGTTTTGTTTGTTGTTGATGTCTTTTAATTGCAACATGCATCGCCAGCCATTTAAAATGGACAACACGCCACAGTTGGCCGTAGTTTGACCCCCACTGTTGTAAAGTTGGCCCTCGTTTGTGCTTTTTTTTCACATGTTGGATTTGCTTCTTTTTTGCTTAGACCTATGTCATTGTTCCTTGTGTTGACCTACTACTTCTTTTTTCAAAATACTCTGGCTATACTGTGCATTTGATAAAAACAAAAAAACTTGGATTATTAATGCTTAATAAACTCTACCTTTTCGGATTACAGCTTCTCATTTGCTTCTTTTCATGTTCAAGTGGCAAACGTCCTCGTTAGACCTAGCCAATTGGAAATAAACTACTTTTTTCCCAAATCAAGAGAACCATTACACAAATGTTAGTTATACACAAAAGTAGGATTACAAAATATGCCTGCCTGGGAAACAAATGTGTATGGCCGGTACAATTTCAAATCGGCCAGCCTGTTTGGCTGGCGGACGCAAAAGTTAATTTCCAACACAGACAGGAATCCCCCACCACAGCTAAAGCTGGGGATTGGCAAGGACCTCATGGGTATACATGGGTGACGATACCATGCACCGGCCGTATGCCAGGTTTCGACCTGGCCTTGTTAATATTCTAATTTAGTAAGTCTTCCATTCAGATGACACCAGAAACTTTGCTCTAGCTTTAAAACAGCCCGCTACAGCAATTTGATGGGGTACATCACCCAAATATGTGATATTAATCAGATTAGTAATGTTGCATGTGCAATGTGCATCCTGGATATAGTTTGTTAGAATAACATTAGCTCAAATGCTAACATTAAACAGTATGTGGATGGACAATGCTAACGCCATTAGTTCTGGGTTGTACAGTAAAATAAAAACGCTGATTTTGGTGGTCTAACCTAACCTAACCAAAAGCGTGCGCCTTGTAAAAAAAAAAAAAAAAAGGAAATTGACCCAGGGGCCACACTGAGTGAGGTCGGGGGCCGCATGCAGCCCAAGAGCCGTCAGTTGCTCACCCTGCTGTAGAATGTTTGTTTGAGCTCTTGCACCCAAATAAGCATGTTTACTTTTTACTCAGGGTTTTTCCTGCATAGAGAATTACGAGGCGGCCATCTCCGTCAAATTCAGTGCCACCTCCAGCTCTTGACAAAACTCTGACAGGTGTCTTCATGGAAAACACTATTTTTTAACAAGTGTTGCACTCGGTGGATTTCTGTCATTTGTAATTGTGGCATTACTCCGATGTGTTGACAATTTAATGTTAAATATTTCTTTAATAAACATTTTGTTTAGGAAAGCAGCCTTCTGAGTACCTTCGCATAGTCATATTGGCGCACAAAAGTCTCTATCACCACCTCCGCCTCATTTTGAGCCAGGAAAACCCATCTGGGATTTGAATAAACTTGAACTTGAACTGTACTATAGTACAAGCAGTCAGGAGGAGGCAGGGAAAACCCTGTACTATAGTACAAGCAGGCAGGAGGAGGCAGATAAACCCCTGTACTATAGTACAAGCAGGCAGGAGGAGGCAGAGAAAACCCTGTACTATAGTACAAGCAGGCAGGAGGAGGCAGAGAAAACCCTGTACTATAGTACAAGCAGTCAGGAGGAGGCAGGGAAAACTCTGTACTATAGTACAAGCAGGCAGGAGGAGGCAGGGAAAAACCTGTACTATAGTACAAGCAGTCAGGAGGAGGCAGGGAAAACTCTGTACTATAGTACATGCAGTCAGGAGGAGGCAGGGAAAACCCTGTACTATAGTACAAGCAGTCAGGAGGAGACAGATAAACCCCTGTACTATATAGTACAAGTAGTCAGGAGGAGGCAGAGAAACCCCTGTACTATAGTACAAGCAGTCAGGAGGAGGCAGAGAAAACCCTGTACTATATAGTACAAGCAGTGAGGAGGAGGCAGAGAAAACCCTGTACTATAGTACAAGCAGTCAGCAGGAGGCAGAGAAAACCCTGTACTATAGTACAAGCAGTCAGGAGGAGGCAGGGAAAACCCTGTACTATAGTACAAGCAGTCAGGAGGAGGCAGAGAAAACTCTGTACTATAGTACAAGCAGTCAGGAGGAGGCAGGGAAACCCCTGTACTATAGCAGTGTTTCCCATACATAAAGGAATTTGTGGCGGGCCGCCACAATAATATTTTGACCGCCACATTAAGATGTTGACCAAAAAAAATATATATATTTTTACAGTGCACCTGAACGCAACATGCAAGATATCCGCTGAATAAGTGTCCAATAAATGTTCATGTCATTCTGGCCAATACTTCTGTTATAGCATTTCAGTCTGGAATATGGAATATCTTTCAATAATCTATGATTTAGCTGCTAAATTGTCAATCACTACCCAGGCACTTATGTATGTACTTAACCTAACTAACTTAACCTAACTAACTATCCGGTGTGCACAACACTGTCAGCCTAAACTCCGGCTGACACCCCAAAAACCTACAATCCGCTACAGAAAAATGTATATTGTTTGTTTATTAACTGGCCCCTCGCCTTCTATCATTTCACGAAAGTGGCAAAGCAAGTTGAGTATCCCTGACCTATAGGGAGAAATTTAGTTTGTCATTGTAAACCCACAGCACAGTAATGATGACATGTTCTTCATAGATCTAGCCTTTTAATTTTGCTCTTAAGCTTTCTCAAAGTACCGTAAATTCCGGACTATAAGCCGCGGCTTTTTCCCCGTTTTTTGGCCCTGCGGCTTATATAACGGTGCGGCTTATCTATGGATTTTTTCAAAAAAAAAAAAAATCTCTCTTTTTTAGCACTCTTTCTAACTATAAATCCACTTCTGTTTTAATTTCCTCTCTTGCCCTCTTTTAACAACATAACATAACATAACACAACACAGGTGGTGTTGTGTTATGTTGTTTTGTTGAAATGTTAATAAATGGGAGCTTCCTCAAACAGCCATCTCTTTCCCGACAATCCCCTCTGTGCATGAACCCTTACATATGGTAATTAAACATTAAAACACAATAAAAAAAAAAAAAAAAAACATTAAAACACCTGCGGCTTATAGTCCGGTGCGGCTTATATATGTAACAAACAGGCAATTTTGCTGCTGCGGCTTATACTCCGGTGCGGCTTATAGTGCGGAATTTACGGTACACCAAATTCATGCATTTTACTTTTTTAAAATGTTTAAAAAAATCTTGCGGGGGGACATGCCCCCGCACCCCCCTAGGGGGTCTGCGGTCCCCCACCACAAATACTCAAAATCCTGTGGGAAACACTGTATAGTACAAGCAGTCAGGAGGAGGCAGAGAAAACCCTGTACTATAGTACAAGCAGTCAGGAGGAGGCAGAGAATACCCTGTACTATAGTACAAGCAGTCAGGAGCAGGCAGGGAATGTGCTGGTACAGCTGTATAATCACCCTGCATTCTGTCACTGTATCCACCAAGCCAGCCTCTCATTAACTGTTAATGAGGAGCTTCATAAGAGCTGTTTGCCAAGTTCAGAGGGCAAAGTCTCTGTTCTCCTGTACCTAGCTGGTGTTGCTCAAGCGTGGCAGGGTTACCCGGGCGGTTAGGAGGGGTGTTCTCCTGTACCTAGCTGGTGTTGCTCAAGCGTGGCAGGGCAACCCGGGCGGTTAGGAGGGGTGTTCTCCTGTACCTACACTAAGCTGGTGTTGCTCAAGCGTGGCAGGGCGACCCGGGTGGTTAGGAGGGGTGTTCTCCTGTACCTACACTAAGCTGGTGTTGCTCAAGCGTGGCAGGGTGACCCGGGTGGTTAGGAATTTGGATATCTGCCGATATCGATATTATCGCTATTTTTTCTTGACTATGTTTGATCTCACCCACCACCACCCACCCACCCACACAGACACACACACACACACCTCCAAGTGAATCAACAATAACACAGAAAAGAAAATGAGTGCGGGGAGAAGACGTGGAGGAAATTGTCAATACAAGGGATGTCGAAAGCAGAAAAGCATTGTCTATAAACGTTACAAAGAATTAAATGTGAGTGAGTTTCAATTTATGTTAACGTAAATTGACAGCATATTCAGCCTGCAGTCTTTCCATCAATTTCACAAATACGGACATCTCCAACGTTACTTTGTGGAATGCAGGGCAGCTCATTCACTGAATCACCGAACAATAAACAACCCTGAAATACACGTTAACCCAACGTTCTTTATTGTTTGAGAAGGCTGCCAACGCTAGGCTGTCATCAAAATAAAGCGTCACCATGTCTGTAAATTACTGCTTGCACTCATAGCATACATGTGTGACAGTGTTAGCATTACAATTACCTGTGTGCATTGAACATAAGGTGGTTCAAAATAAAGTGGTTAAATGCAAACCTCCTTTTCTTTGCATGCTTTTCTTATTAATAAAAACATGTAATTAAAAATTATTAATAATTATCGATATCGACTGATATGAAATATTTTATATCGATATACTTTTTAGCTATATCGCCCAGCCCTACTCGAGTATTTAAATGGAGGAAGGAAGTGGATACTGCTTAGTTCCCCATCTCACCACATGACAGAAATTCAGGTTGCACATCAACAGCATGGCAGCTAGCTAATTGGTGGATTTACCTCCCACCGGCCGTAGGTCAGGATGAACAGGGAGAAGGGGATGGCCGTGCCCGACATGGCGTGGGTGGATGGCATGCTGTACTCTGAGTTGTAAAACATCTCCACTTTGACCACGGGCGGGGATGCAGGCCGGGACCATCCGATCAAATCCTTAGTGCACTGGCCCAGGTACATGACCCAGACCCACACCATGATGAGCCTGCGGCTCACGAAGGCATCCACATTCCACATGACGAAGGGGAAAAAGGTGATGTAGAAGAGCTCGTTGCCCAGCTCGGTTCCGAACGTGAACATGTAGAAGAGGAGCTTGTTCTGGATCAGGAACTCCTGCCCGGTCTCACCCGTCAGAGAATTTTTACGGAGGGGTTTGACCTTGCTGCTTTGAGGGGCAGCAGCAGGGACCTCAGTGACCCCATCCTCTGACTTGGCTGTCCCTGTGAATGAATGAATGAATGAATATTTTATTTTCATGTCTGGTCATCTACGACATATTGTACATACATGATGACCCATCCCTCATGGGATTATTCAGACACATTAACAACAAACCAAACATTCCAATCATCCAACACACTGGCTCTCAAACTTTTTGGCTCATTACATGTTAGGGGTAATGGGGTAACCTCGTTACCCCTAAAAAAGTGATGTCTACTCCAACAGTCTCGGACACTGGGGACCACTGTCGCCAAAAAACCTATTCTGAAAGAATGGAAGTCCCCCTCTTCACCTTCTTTCCAACTGTGGTTGATGGACATGATCTCTGTTATAGGGATGGAGAGGCTCAGATCCCTGAGAACCAACTCGCTTGGAAAGTTTCAAACTATTTATGACCTGTTTCTGGCCTACCTAGATGAGGGTAGGGGCAGTGGGTGACTTGCCCAGCTGGTTTGTCTTGGGCCCCTTGCATGGGACCCCATGCACGGCATCTTTTGTAAGCACGTAACCACCCTTATATGGGTGGTAGCACCCTATTATAATTGTCAATATTATATGTATGTTTTTCTTTGTTTTCCTTTCCTGTGTCTGAGCTTGTTCGTTTGTACATTGTTAAAATTTGAGTAGGGGGAATGAGAAAAATAAATGTGATTATTATACATTTTTTATAGCAGACATATGCTTCCCCCCCTACTCTATAATCATCTGTGATGATCCCCCTGCCCCAATGCTCTCGCCACCCCCTGAGGGGACCCGACCCCAGGTTGAGAACCACTGCTGATATTATCCAGAGGATGCAAACATCAAAAGCATCACCTGAGAAGACCTCGCCCTCCTGACCACCGCTCTCCGCGGTGACCACTGTCCCGTTCTGCCGTGACGGCTTCCCATCCTCCAGGCTGTCCGTGTTCCTCTGCCTCAGTGTCTGTGCTCTCTCCCCCTCCCCGGCTCCCTGCGCGTCACTTTCACCCGGCTGGAGGTGATGGCAAGCCCCGTTGTTGTGTGAGTGAGTTCGGACTCTGGAAAACGTCCCGTGTACCCCGCAGAACTGCTGGAAGCGGGCGACGTGGTGCGGGTCCTGGAGGTAAACGAACCATTCTCTGAAGCGGTTTGTCCCCATGTTGAATCACTCCCACGGCGACGACCAGGAACACGGTCTCTGCTACTTTCCCAAACACAGCGGAGAGACGCTGTGAAACCTATCTAGCCAGCTAACGTTAGCTAGCTAACCCATGCATCATGGCAGAAAGCCACAAGTCCACTCTAAAACGTCCAAAGTGTAAAGTATAACTGGCTATCGCAGTATTACATTAACTCTAAAGAAGGAAAACAGACTGTAGTCCGACGGTGCCGTGTAAAGCTAACTGGACCAGTGTGTTGACTGTTGAACAGGTTCTGGACGGCTCCAGACCGTAGTCTCGCAGTTGCCAGCCGGAGATGCATCTCCTCCGCTCCGTCGCTGGAAGCTTGCTGACGTACGACGTTGGGTCTGACCACGTGGGTCTACAGTCGCTGCTGCCCTATGGCTGCTGCACCACCCCCCACCCCCCCCCCCCACCCGATTCTGGGAGACTGGAGGATTCAGGATTCAAGCAGGACGTCAACCATCGACATATGACGTCAACCACAACAAACCAAACGGCCCGCCCCCTCCCGGCGCCCATTGGTTTACTTTCCTGCATGTATTGCGCTTGGCATGCCCTGCTGTGCATCACATTACCGCCACCTACTGGACTGGCCTATTAAGGGCTCTCTGATACCACATTTTCAGATTTAATATTGAATGATTGAATGGGGGGCATAAAGCAAAAAAAAACAGGAACAGGAACAGGAAGGATCAAGCAATACTTTCTAGGTGAAAAGACAATCCAAATAGTACTGTACAATACATTTCTGCACAAAAAATCTGTAGAGAGATGCTTTCAAAGATAATAATACTGACACAAGCTCTTAAATACAAGAGTCAAACTAAAGCAAGACAACAGAACAAGCTCTCTTACTGTGGAACATGGAGAACAGATAGACCGAGGACCTAAACACACACACACACACACACACCCATGTACGCTTGTTAGTAGAACTGAGCCACATTAAAACATTTCTGCCATGTCCCTCTTACGTGTTCAGTCAAACTATGTTTTTGTCACCTAACTGAAGGGTTTCTACTAGATAGATAATTATGTTTGTCACAGTTTTCAGTTTAGATTGCAATTCTGATATATAATAAAGGGAAGAATTGTCAATGGGGACAATAATTAATCAACAGAAAATGTACACATGCATAACGTTACACACTGGGAACACCATGTTGTTGCTATGTTATTACTGCATTTTAAAGTTGACAGCTGTAGTGTATACAGACAGATTCTAGTGCATAATGTTTGCTGGAGTAATTAAAGTGATTGCATAAAAAATACAGGCTATTTCATAGCATACTGTGAATGCCATACTGTGAAATACCACTGCTCCTGATCGGTTCTCTACACTAAAGAACCAGTGAAATGCCTCCAATTAGCCCTGTAATCAGCATTTTACAGGGAAACCTCCACTCTTTGGAGCTCCTTGAATTAGGCTAGAGGAGCTGGTATTGTTGACCAATCAGGGTCCAGTATTGTGCCTGTTCTGCTTTGCTTAATTCAATTTCACCAATTAAATTTAAAATAATAAATGATAAAATTTTAGTTTTGATATGGTAACACATAGGCCTACACAAGTAACCCATACCCCCCACCCCAGCCTGGGGTGGGGGGTATCAACCTGTCTGGGGTCCCCAGGCAGGTTGATACCCCACAAGAGAGATTCAACCTGTACGGTCAATGAAAGCTTTGACATTTGCTGTTCTAAACAAATGAGAAAGTCCCTCTTTAAAAAAAAAAAAAAAAAAAAATCTGCTGCACATGAAGTGTGTTTTTTCTTTTAAAGGGGAGCTACGCCCCCAGAATTCTGGCAGAACTGTCTCTACTTGCGATAAAAAAAAATCTGGGTGGGAAAGGGGTTCTTGGTGATGTCATCCGAACCCAAGATTAGCCTTCAGTGGAATCCGCTTAGTGATCACGGTTATAGTGATCAACTGCTTGATCAAAAAGCTTCGTCCCGAATATTCCTATACAGATACTGTTTAAATAATTTGCTTATAGGGACTAAAACTCCGCTTACTGATCATTTTGGGCCTTGTTACGCCTGAGAACAATGGTTTGTTTTTTTATTACAGTAATTTTATATTTTTTTCTACTTATAAACTGCCAAAAATGAGCCAACGAGATACAGCAGCAATAGATTCAGAATCAGAATCAGAATCACTTTTATTGCCACAGTATGTATGAGGAATTTGTCTTAGTGTCTGTATGCAGCATAGCGGTCACATCAATATACAGAGATAAGAAGTAGGAAAAATAACTAAAGACAATCACAAAGTTGCAAGTGCAATCAAATCGAGTAAATATATACAATATTTACATGAGTGGTGAAGTTTTCCGTGGATAATAAATATGAATGAAAACATGAGATTTACAGACTGAGTTAAATAGCCGTTAAATAGGCAGTGGATTTACATGATATAGCCTAGCCTAGCCTAGATATAGCATAGCAATAGCCTACAGAGGTCACAGCCACACTCATACAGCTCTTTTAATACTGGTGGGACATTGGCAGGTGTACTGAAAACCACCTTTGTTCTTGGAGTAAATGCAGACAATAGACCCTTTTCACAGGGGCCATTTTGTGTCAAAAAGGCAGGGTAAACACTAATGAGGGTTGTCAACATCCATGATTGGAATTTGGAAACCCTCATTAGTGTGTTCCTTGCACCTGTGTTTACCCTGCCAATTCGACACAAAATGCCCTCCGTGAAAAGGGTCTATCGCCAAGTATTTGCTAACATAAGACTTGAGGCCATTTACACCTGGCACTAACATGCATTTTCTGTGATCAGATTGCAATCGGATAGTGCTTGACCACTTGAAAGTACAGGTGTAAATGCCCCCAAGACACATTGAGGACGGATTGCAATCTGATCGGCTAAACCACCTCTGGAGGTGGTCAGGGACGCATTGTGACCACATTGAACAGGTGTAAATGCAATGTGTCTTCTCAATCCACATACAACAGTCACCGATGTTTTTCTGCTGCTCTGCTATCGAGCGTCCCTGATCTGATCGCAATGTGGACACTGGAGAGACATTAATACCAGGTGTAAATGTAATCAGGTTAATGTGGTCAAGCACTATCCGATTGCAATATGATCACAGAAAACGCATGTTACTGCCAGGTCAGGTGTAAATGGCCTCTTTGTTTGAACCTGAACGCGCTCCTTCCTCATCCTGAGTCACATGCCTTAATATGGTGTCATTATGGCCTGCTTCTGCTGCTACTTACCTTACAGCAGGGGTGCCTTTATTTTGACAGGTTCATGGCACATTTGAATGCAAGTGAGTGAACGGTCTAGAATGTGTGATGTATTGTAAGTAATGAATTGTCCTAAGATGTTGCAGGCTGGTATTTAAATGCATGTCACAACAGGTGTATCACAAAGGGGTATCAAATCACACTTGTGAATGTAAGAATCAGTCTGCCAGACTTTGAGTCTCTAAAATGTAAATAGACCTATAATTCTGATGAGTTAACTGTTTTGCCGGATACTTTGTTGGTCAGACAAACTCTGTATTTGTGTAACGTCGCACTTGGCTGTTGTCCTGTGTGTGTGTGTGTGTGTATGTATGTATGTATGTTTTTATGGCTGCAGTGTGGGCGTAAGGCCAAGACAAATTTCCCATGCGTGGGACAATAAAGTTAATCTTAATCTTATTTTATCTAGACATATAGTATGTTTCACTGGTATGAGATAGAATAGTATAGGCTGCTTGCTTGGGCTACATCAGCAGCTGTTGTCTGCATCATTTTCAATCTAGGGGAGATTCCTTCCATACAAAAAGACGCTGATCGGAATGTTTTATTCTATTTAGGCTAGAATGATGGTATTGATGTTCAGTTGATATTGCTCCTGACCAAAATATAGGGAATTAAAACAATTTGTTTTCATAAGAATTAATTATCACCACTAGGCTTTGGGGTATGAAGTAATAGAATCACTCGCAACAAGAGGCTTGACACATCTTCAGGGAAAGAGAGAAAACATGTCTACAGCGTTTGGGGGACACAAAACATCTTTTCAGATTGACTTGAGTAAAATGCAACAAGCCACCCCTCACAGGCAAACTTAATATTTAGTAGGGGTGGGAATCACCAGATGCCCCACGATACGATATTATTATGATACTTGAAACAAAACTCTTATCCGAGAGGCTGCACTGGGCTGAAAACCTCTCTGGTTCTCCTCTTCATGCTGGACACATACACTTGAACTCTGAAGACTTAATCGGTACACATCCCATAACCATAACTCAGGCATGAGTGCATTGACATTGTGATAAGTATCAATTCCTTGGACAAATGCTTTATATTAATAACGAATTGTTTAGATTGGCACACAGCAACAATGGCAGCTCTGCCAGATCTATGTAGAGACGGGATATTTGACAATTAAATCACTATACGATAGTATTGCAATATTGCGATATCCTAGTATTTGCGATATATTGAGTATTGCGATATATTACCTTTTTACAACTGCAAATTATGCTCCCAAAAGGAAAAAAACTTTGTCAACATTTGTTTTATCTAATGAAATAAACTTTCTAGTCTGTTCATCTCACTTCAATAAAAAAAAAATGCCACAAAATGGAATTGTCAAGCAGACACTGTCATAAAAACCTGTCATAAATGTTGCATGCACTTGACATTTTGTATAATAAAATTATATCACCATACTTCAATACAATATATTGCCAACCCACAAAATATTGCGATACTATGCTGTATCGATCACCCCCCCCCCCCCCCCCCCCCCCCCCATATCTACATATTGGGGGGGGGGGGGGGGTCCAATCCACTGAATCCAGTCATTCTTATGACAGGTTAAGCCTCAACTAGGACTTTCTCTTGACTTGAATAAAAGCGCTCTTCTCAGGTCCTATTGTGAACAGGTAGGCAGAGGAGACTGATGTGTATCCCGTGACACACATGACAAGTGGCAGTTTGGCTCCAGAGCATAAAATATGTCAGTGTATTAACAGTGAATTTATGCACATGGGTATCCTCATAAAATATGCAGCCAACAGCCTCGGGCTGAACAGATGAAACTCCAAAAACAACACCATCATAAACCTGAAAATTTACTCCACTCATCTCTAAAGGCGTGTCGGATATTAAATGCCTTATCTTAAGCCCCCCATCCCCCCCATATCAGGAAAACAAACGTGTCATTTACTTCTTACACACCAGCCTTGGAAGGCATCCCATCTCATTACCATAATCTATAAGGATTATTCAGAACATTCATTAATCCAGATGAAATTCAACACAAATCTGATTCAAATTAAGATGCAGCCTTTGTTTTATTCAATGTGTTGGCGTATAAACCTAATGTGGAGCTAAACCGTCCATCTGGCAGCGTCAGGTTAGTATAAACCCCCCACCCTGTGTACACCAGTCACTGCTGCCCTCTGTCCAGCAGAGGGCAGACTGCCACTGCGTTCAGACAGCCAGGATTGAAGGAGCAGGATGAGACAGCATGGGAATCCATTGACTCGTCTTTGATCTCTTCTCGGGTCACAAGCCTTTCCTGCTCATGTCGCCGCTTGGCGCTCGGGGCGAGGAGTTGGTTGAAGTGAGATGCGGACGATAATGAAGAAATTCAATTGCTTAATTGTTGCTCCTTATCTCTGCATGCACCTACACCAATACATTCTTTGGCTGGCATTTTCTGCTCAACATGCCCTGGGGGTTAATGATACGTTACTTTATTCTCACGCTCAACATGTGAACCCCCCCCTCACCCCCCGCCATGAGACCGCACGCACAAAACCCACAGCAAAACCAAGCATGCCAGATAAGCAAATCATTTAAAGTGGTTTATTTAAAAATAAAGGCTAAGAATAATATGAAGGCTGTTTGTTTTCACTGCTCACACCGTACAGAGGAACACCAAACAACATAGTATAAATAACTGGCATTATCGTTCAGCTCACATCCAAGTTAACCTTGTATTTATCCAAATGGTTGAAACGGAAAAGCATATATATATTTAAAAAAGAAAATGTTATAGACAACTGCTTCACAATACACGGTCCATGGTATTTCAACATTGTAATGCATGTATATAGAGCACCACAGGAATGAGTCCAGAAGTAGCATGTTGGAGCTTAGGGGGAAAAGTGAATGGGGTTTTAGAATGGGGATTTCACTTAAATGCCATAAAATAAGGTCTGTGGGTAACAAAAGTTTATGGGAGTGGTCATTTTTGTTCAGCAGGATCATCTTCACAAACGTGAATCACTTTTATGACTTTTGAAACATAAATGCATTTTCTTTACGAGATTTTCAGAAAACGCTTCAAAAGGCATAAAAGTGATTCACATTCGTGAAGATTATCCTGCTGAACACAAATTAGCACTCCCATAAACTTGTTAACCACAGACCTTATTTTATGCATTTAAGTTAAATCCCCATTCTAAAACCCCATTCACTTTTCCCCTTAAACTCCAACATGTCCGGGACTTCTGCCTTCAGACTACAAAAAGACGTCATCCCTGCGGTACGCTATGAGTATTCTATGTGTACAGCTAGTACTGTGAATGAAAAGCAGGCTGTTTCCAAGCCTCCTCAGTGGAGACAAAACAGATCAATTGTAAATGTACCAAGAGGTGGTGGGGCCAGCTACACAGCTGTTCCTCTCTCCAGGTTCTGTTTGATCTCTGCCGTGTATTTGCCGTAGAAGCGCTCCGCCTTCTTGTTGAACTTGGCGTTCCTCTCGTTAATGTAGTCGATGTCGGCGTCGTCGTTGTAGGCCCTGCGTCGGCTGTACTTGGCTCGCTTCTCGATCCTGACAATGAAGAGTAGGAGCAGCTTAGGGTGGATTTCATAAACCAATATGGCTACTATCCTTGGCATGTCCAATCATAATAATTCACTACAGGCGATATTTTGGGGTGTGCATAAAAATTTGGCCAAAGAGAGTGACAACGGAAAAACACACTAAAACGAACAAATGAACACACACACACACACACACACATGAAAATACTGTCAATTTGTGAGCTCCCAGTCTTGATTCACTGTGTCTTCAAAGCGGTGTTGTGCGTCATACTCTGGCAGCCCAGTCCTTGTCTAATGTCCTACAGTCGCATCTCTAACACAAGCCTCAGACAGACTGTCTCAAACAGCACAGCTCAGGCAGGGACTAGCCTCAGACTAGTGCTGCACGATTTGGGGAAAAGGTGCGATTAGCGATTACTGTGGACAATATTGCGATTTGCGATTATGATATAGTAAACAAATGGTATCTAGGCATGTGCCAGTATGAGCTTTTGACGTATGATAACCTTGGACAAAAATACCACGGTTTCACGGTATCACAGACTAAAATAGCTAGAAGAAATATATTAAAATTTCAAAAATATTACAAAATAAAACAATTTGAAATAAAATGATCTTTAAAAAAATATAACATTTTATGAAGAGAATACACCATATATTTTTTTTATAATAAAATCTTTACAAATTATATAGCCATGTACTCTTCACAACATCCTGTGATATCAGTCTATGTTTGAGACATTTGCCTGTCTCAAAATAAAAATATGAACTGCAGCACTGTGTTACAGCACATAGGCTGTGTAAGATGGCTCAGAAGATGGCTCAGACTGCAAAGTTAGTTATATGTCTGCTCAGTAATACAATGAGTAATACTATATAATAATAATAATATATTATTTATTTTGTAGTGACATATTACAGTCAGATGGCCTTAAATGCCACACTCACGTGAGTCCTCTTTTTTTTTTTAGAGAGAGTGAGAGTGAGTTACAGTACATGCAGACTTTACATGCAGACCCTGAAGTGTGCTTCTGCAGCTGCAAGTGTTTTCTCTGCTCTCACAGCCCGGTTAATGTCACTATATTCTTCATCGCAGCAGTTCATTACCTGCTGTACACTTAAACGTGCACTAGTTCTGCATAATCACCCGCAGCTCTCTCCTTCTTTTACTGACTTTCTCACTAATCACATTTACACTGTTTACATTCTTTCTGATCGGCTAGTTACTTAGCTAAGGTAAGTTAGCTTAGCTGTTAGCGGTGGGTGCTGTCTCTCCCTCGGTAAGATGTTTATGTTTATGTTTAACGTTGTAACATTACTGTATATTTGCGGAGATGGGAGGAGCCTCCCGCTAGTGTTGACGTCCAGTGTGATGGCAGAGAAACGCGTGTTTATTTGCTGCGTCACGTGTAACGTTAGACAAGGCGCACACACAGAGGCATTATATACATATATACACACACACACACACACACACACACACACACACATATATATACATACATATACATACATATATATATATATATATAAATAAATAAATAATCGCACCCTTTTGCGTTTATGTAATCGCACGATTAGATTAATCGTGCAGCACTACCTCAGACTGTCTCCAACAGCACAGCCCAGGCAGGGACTAGCCTCAGACTGTCTCAAACAGCACAGCTCAGGCAGGGACTAGCCTCAGACTAGGGCTGCACGATATTGGAAAAAACTGACATTGCGATATTCCCCGCCCCTGCGATATATATTGCGATATGAAAAAATACAGATTTTCACCAGATTACCAGAATAGCTCTATTTTAAAGAAAATAATACTTCTATAATGATTGGGATGATTTTGTAGAGGAGTCCATCTGATTTTGGAGGGGAAATTAGGTATTTTAATGTTTCTCAACCACTGGGCTGTCGCCTACTGTAGGCCTCAGAGCGTCATCTATCAGGGTGCATACACATTTTGACCAATGGATTTCCATGACTTAGGCTACATACATGAGAAAGTGAGTGAGTTATGACATTCTACTTTAAAATGTCACTAGCCTACACTTCACTTAGTGTAATGCAGCCTTTAAAACCAGGGAAAGACAACATGTATGCTGTATCACCATATTACCATATCCAACATCTAAGACCATAGTCTCATATCACAATATTGATATACAATTGATATATTGCCCACCCCTAATATTGAGTGCCAGAATCTACCTCTATCTATCTATCTCTAACATTAGATTTCATTGATTATAATCACTGCTTTCAACTTCTTTCGTTCTTCTAACATTTCAATAAATCAACAATGAAACATCCCTGCTACTTTACACACTTGGTCTGACCCCCCGGAAACCCCCTCCAGAAACGACCAAGTGGTACACTCCGCATCTGCGGAGTTCCGGTTTTTGAGCGCAAGGCTGGCAGTACAGAGAGACGAGGATTCACATGCAGCCGAACAATTCATTCGTGAAAAGTAATAAATATACATTTAATTGCCCAGATATGTCTCTTCTCTTTTTATTTTCACTGACATGTTTTGTGTAAATAAGTCGCTATGTATGATTAACTCTACCGTAACGTTACTGCTACATCATGTGATGCAACATCAGAGACTTGAAGGGGAGAGACAGCCGCAGTGATAACACGGGCAACTTCTCATTCTACAACAGCATGAGTGAATACTGGATTCTGATTGGCTAGCAACAGTGGTAAATAGGCCAACAATCTACAGTTCGGCTCCAACCGCAGTATCACTCCGCTCCCTGATGAATGAAGAACACCTGTGCTGACTCCGCCCACTGTTAGCCTGTCAGTCTACAAATCTCTAACAAGGAAATGTCCGATTTCGTAGTAACGTCACCAAAACGGGCTGCTTTAGATAACTGTTTAAATAACTGTACTTTTACAGGCAATGTATCAATAACTGTGAATCCCGTTAAGGAATAGGTTAGTTGTTTTTTGGCTCAAAGGCAACTAAATGTTTAGTGCAATCATTGATCTTGTGTATGGAACTATATTCTGTGGCGGAAGGATAAATGTATTCTGAAACCAGTAATGATTGTAAATAAATGAATTGAATGTTACAATTGTGTATTTTTTATATTATGTGGTAGCTATTGTAGAAAAGAAATTTACCACTCGAGGAAGGGGGTTGTGGCCACATTTACCACTGGTACAGGGTTTATGGCACTCGGCTTCGCCTCGTGCCACAACCCTGTACCAGTGGTAAATGTGGCCACAACCCCCTTCCTCTCGTGGTAAATTTCTTACGTAATCACTTTAGCCTTCGTGTCATTATGTTGCCGTCTTGCTTTTTGGTGTTTCAAGAGTAACTATCTCCACTCCACGGACATGTTGAGTTACAGCAGCCAGCCTGCTGTATGCGAGTGCGCTGCAAACTGTGGACAAGTCCGCCTCCGCAATCACATCGTTTACAGACGGGCTACTGTCAGCAACGCAACATAAGCAAAAATAATTCAATTTAGGTCTCTGTCTGTGCATGTTTGTTGTGTTGAAGCTAAGCACTAAATGAGTGAGTACAGTAGCGGGGCGTCTCTCTCCTTTGAGAGAGCCTGCATTTCACTCAGTAGGCTACCCCTAAAGTGAGAGTTCATCAAGCAACATGACGAGTTAATTTGCTTTTTACATCGCACGTCCTGCGATGTGACATGCGCACATTGCGATGACGATGTGTAAACGATATATCGTGCAGCCCTACCTCAGACTGTCTCAAACAGCACAGCTCAGGCAGGGACTAGCCTCAGACTGTCTCAAACAGCACAGCTCAGGCAGGGACTAGCCTCAGACTGTCTTAAACAGCACAGCCCAGGCAGGGACTAGCCTCAGACTGTCTCCAACAGCACAGCTCAGGCAGGGACTAGCCTCAGACTATCTCAAACAGCACAGCTCAGGCAGGGACTAGCCTCAGAGTACTGTCTCAAACAGCACAGCTCAGGCAGGGACTAACCTCAGACTGTCTCAAACAGCACAGCTCAGGCAGGGAGGCAGGGACTAGCCTCAGACTATCTCAAACAGCACAGCTCAGGCAGGGAGGGACTAGCCTCAGACGGTCTCAAACAGCACAACTCAGGCAGGGACTAGCCTCAGAGTATTGTCTCAAACAGCACAGCTCAGGCAGGGACTAGCCTCAGACTGTCTCAAACAGCACAGCTCAGGCAGGGACTAAGCTCAGACTGTCTCAAACACGAAAAAAAAAACACGATTTCAGACGGAAGCCCGTCTTTATTGTCACACAAACACTACAACACATGCATGCGGCCACAACACACACTCATGCCGACGGTGGCCGCTGAAATATGTCCTCTGCATTTGACACATCCAGGCTTGTCCTTTCCTCCAGGGAGCAGGCCAGGAGCAGTGGTCGCTTTTTCTTTCCAGCACCCGGGGACCAACTTCAGATGTTGTCGTCACTGGTCGGATGACGATCTTCTGCATGTTTTTAGTGGGGGGTTATGTACGGAGGAACCCCCTGGGGGGTACAGGGAGAACATGCAAACCCCACACAGAAAGGCCCTTTCGACGAGATAGCCCACCTGGGCAGTAGGCACTGAAGATATGGAGGGGTCACAACTCCAGCACCTACAGCGTCCCAGACGAGAATCGAACTCAGGACCTTCTAGCTGTGAGGCAACAGCGCTACCGACTGCGCCACCGTACCCCAGTACAACAGTACAGTACAGTAAACAGTACAGCTCAGGCAGGGTCTAGCCTCAGACTGTCTCAAACAGCACAGCTGAGCTGAGCTCAGGCAGGGACTAGCCTCAGACTGTCTCAAACAGCACAGCTGAGCTGAGCTCAGGCAGGGACTAGCCTCAGACTGTCTCAAACAGCACAGCTCAGGCAGGGACTAGCCTCAGACTGACTCAAACAGCACAGCTCAGGCAGGGACTAGCCTCAGACTGACTCAAACAGCACAGCTCAGGCAGGGACTAGCCTCAGACTGACTCAAACAGCACAGCTCAGGCGGGGACTAGCCTCAGACGGTCTCAAACAGCACAGCTCAGGCAGGGACTAGCCTCAGACTGTCTCAAACAGCACAGCTGATTTTTAAAGGCTGATAGTTTGGAGTGGGGGGAAAGCAGATAGCTGATTAATCAGCCGATATTGCCTCTCTTCCCTCCTGCACAGAACATTTTGACACTGTTGGACAATCTTTGACTTTATTAGAAACTGGATAACTGTTGAAATAAACATCTAAAGTCTATCTGTTTGTCTACACTTATTGTATATATTGTAAATAGCAGTTAACTTGCTTTATGTACCTTTAATCAATGTCCTTGTTTGTTCGTTTTAGCTTGTATGCATACCTTTTCTTTTTCCTGTGTAAGTACATTGAGAGCAACGTATACCGGAGTCAAATTCCTTGCCAATAAAGCCGATTCTGATTCTATCGCGCATTTATGTCTGGCTGCCCCTCTCCCAGTCGAGCGCAGTGTCAGCGCCCTCAGAGCAGCAGTTATCTTCAATCTAATGCATTAATAATGCCATTTATAACAAACAACCTTAACACATTGAGTGCCACAGCGCTTCAGTAAAATTGTCTGGAGCCTGTGCCAGATTCACTTCCATTCAGTTGAAAACAGCTATAGAATTTTTTCTATTAGGGCTATATTGACAGGGCTGGACTTTAACTCATTCACTGCCAATATCTGACTGGCATTTTTGGCACAGGCCAAGTATTTCCATAATGTTTGGTCATCTTTCAAGACCCACAGTAAATTCTGTACTAGGACTACAGTGATGTCCAATACCTCGAAATGAAGATCTAAGTCTCTACTTTCACCCCCAAAAAGAAAGTTAGCTTTTAGCATGTTCTGTACTCTACTTATAACCCTTTTTATACACCCCATGTTCACCAAAAAAGCCTGTCTGGGAAGAGAAAAGGGAGAAAAAAGCATTTTTGTAAAAGGGCACAATCTCAGGCATAACTCACTCTCAATTCTTTTATTTTGAACTGTATTGACATCAGACATGTAAATATTATTCGTTAGGACACAAATGACAAAAAAAAAATATATATATATATATATATATACACACATGAAGTGCTTTTTTTTTACATTCAACAATACAGTTTACTCGGTGTGAGTGTGCAGACAGACAGACAGACAGACAGACAGACACACCGACAGACACACCGACAGACAGACAGACAGACAGACAGACAGACACACACACACACACACACACACGATCCCCCTTTTAGATTTCTAACCCAACATAGGATAAGCAATAACCACGCCCTGTGGCGCTGGGATTGGCCAGGAGCAACACTGGAGGGCACGCAGCCCAGCGATTTCATGAACCAACTGAAGAGCTCTTGAGAAGGACAGCGGGCTGCTGTGAGTGCCTTCTGCCCGCTGCTGCCTAGCTGTTCCTGTGTTTATTTTTGATTTGTTCTGGTACACCCGTCCTCGTCCATGTCTCCCTGTCATATCAACTCTGCTATTTGATCGTTCCCGTTTTCCCCTCGGCTATTCAACACGTCCTCACCGCCCTCGCAAACTGATCGATCATTTCCTCATTCCTCCGATGATCAAACACATCTCTTGATTACTTTCTCCCGTTTTCTCCTGGCTGGCACAGAGGAAGGCGACTCCAGCTCGTGCAGCGCGCCGAGGGCGTTTCAATGGCGTTTCTCCTGTCTGCACAAGGAAGCGTTACCCGTTCTCTGCTTTTCCTCTTGCTCAATTTCAAAACAACAGCTGCGGTATGTGTTTGATCGCGTGCTGTCGGCTACCCTTTGAAGGCAGGGACCTGTGTCTGTGTCACAGGCTGGGCAAGTGTTTGCTGCAGGCGCTGCACCAATAAAAACAAAAACACGTCAAACACGTCATTGGCGGGGAGGGCTATTTCTGATAACACGTCAAAGACGTCATTGGCGGTGAATGAGTTAATGAAACATTGAACACTCCTGCTTCTTCCAAAGAAGAAATTTTGTTTCTAGACAGTTCCATTATGAAATGACAGCCTCTGAAAAAAGTGCACTTTCAAGGGTTTTCTGCCGTTTTTTTTTACTTTTCAAGATATAGTCACTTTTATGAATACCTTTTGCACTCTAATTTCGAGCACATTCACTGACTCTGGCTGGTGTTTTCTGATGTGGTGGCGTGGTGTGGTTTCTGTGCAGCCTGCGTGCCCCCCCCCCTCCACCTCTGAGCTGCGGGCTCCTCCCCACACGCACAGAATCTGTTTTCTCACAGACTCCGTTTTTGCCCCGGACGGATCCCAGCGCGCAACAAGGAAATGCCAAACGCGACTGAACGAAAAGGTTTGGCCGTTCGGCTTCGGATGCTGGCTTTCTGGCAGGGAATCGTGTGGAGATAGATAGAAGCAGAAGAGCTCAGTTGTGGGCGAGAATGCAGCCGAGCCAACTGTCCGCTGCAGACAGAGCAATCTATACGGCTCTGGCTGAAGCATGCATCGGTTTCCCCTTTGATCACGTCTTTCCCTGCTGTCTCCTGCACAAAGTAAAGGATCTGAGGTGGGTGGCGCAGCTCCCGTGTCGATGTTTAAGGTGGCGCCGTGTGATCCCTTGAAGGGATTCATGCTCACTGGCTAGGTACGACCTTAAACAGCAGAATTATGGAATAATATGAATTATGATTTTAGGACGTCCACAGACGTCCTTGGCACTGAACGTTACTTTTTTTTAGGACGTCCACAGACGTCCTTGGCACTCAATGTGTTAACATGCTCCTAATTTATGAATAATGCTGTCTAAGTTCACTTTAATTTAAATATAAATTATCTCAGGTACACAATAGGGCTGTCACTTTTTCCCAAAATAAAATTCGAACGAACTTTAACACGTTCACTGCCAATGACGTATTAATACGTCAAAAATAATCCAACGGTTGACTGCCAATGACGTATTAATACGTCAAAAAAAAAAAAATTTTTTTTTTGACGGTGGGACGTTGATCTAACCCTTTTACGTCTCCTACACCAGAATTGGAGGTATTGAATGTGTATAATCTATTTTACGGACCCACTGAGTGGCGACATGTCTCTCCACAGTAGAAAGAGGCGACCCAAAACTGGAGGGAAAAGCGAGGAAGCCGTTCTCATACTGTAAAATTGATGGCGAAAACGCTTTCACTTTCGCGCTGATGCACAGCGGTGGCAACGGTGGGGGGTTCCAAGAATAGATTGGATGCACACTTTGAAACACGCAGCATAAATATGACCAGAATCGCAAAACCTTCATCAAAGCTCTCAACCAAAACTCCACGAAACGAGCGAGTCCACCCAGACTTCCTCAAACAGCGGCCGCGCAAACAGGCACAGCAGCAGCAGCAACTTCGTTGTGACACGCCCGCTGGAGAGCCAGGGAGGCAGGAGGAGAACACACACGGAGGGAGGAGTTGGAAGCAGAGGGGGGTTTCCTGCTGTTATGGAGGAAATTACTGTTCAAAACTATTGTTTAGATGTCTGAAGTCTTACTGATGCCAAAAATGAATGGTTAAAGTGACTGTTCTATCGAATTTCACAAAACGCCGTTTATCTCTGAATAATTTTTCTGACGCTGAAACCATGCTGTATTCAACTGCTAATGGTTACATAACTACTAACTCTACAAACTAACTCTTTTAGACAGAGAAAGCACACATTCTATTAGTTCTTTTGAGATATTGTGTGTTCACAAAATCTTAGCAGAAAAGAATCCTCGGGTCTTGAAAGATGAGCCAGAATCCTCAAAAAAACCCTCTGGCAGAAGCTAACTACAGTAAAAAAAAAACGTCTGGCAGTGAATGTGTTAATTGCCCAAAATTCGTTTGAATATATTCGAAGTTTTTTGGTTAATTAAAAAAAAAAAAAAAAAAAATTCAGTCCAGCAGCCTGTTGCACCAGCTGAACGTAAGTTCTGTCTTAAGTTAGGGTGTAAAGTCCACACTAACTGCTACGTTCAAACTAGTTAGTTTGACACTAAAGTTGTGTCTTTGTTTGGTTGCACCACGGAGACGTAAGGTACATCTTAACTAGTAGACCCTAAAGTCCATACTAACCAAAATAGTGTCGCAGACAATGACGTGTACAGTATCTGTGACCAATCAGTGAAAAGCACGGTGGAAACGGTGTTTATTTACGGTTGTTTAAGTAAGTGGAGTGAAAACAGGACATGTTGCCCACCGCAAATTAGTGCTTTCATATTTCATCAACACTAATCAAATGAGAACGTTATTGAGTAACGTTCGTTTAGGTTCATATTACTGTTAACGTTTATCTGTGAGCTCTTCATCAGTATTGTAGGCTATACCACCATCCTGCCTCACTAAATTGTTGCGGTTATTTTAATTTGTATGCAGTGCTGCAGCTTGTGGGAAACAAAAGCGTGAGTCATAAATATCAAAGGGTGTAATTTATCACGGAGAGCGCGTTGCGGACGCAAAACAACGATGCGCCACGGTGCCAAGTTGCAATCCGTGCCAACTGCTATTTTACGGAGGACTTTACACCTAGTAAGACGTAGGTGTAAATTTTAAGTTCTAACTTATGCCTACGTTGTAACTATTTCACTTGGTGCAACCCAAATATTTTTAGTAGTGCGTAAACTCGGACTTAGTGAGACTTTACGTTCAAACTAGCTTACGTTTCAACTTACGCACAGCTGGTGCAACCCACTGCAGGCCACCGGGCATCAGCCCGACGTGTTAGCTTGGACGCTCACAGTCACAACACTGCCTCACAAACTTGGCTGCATCCAACTCGAGACAACTTTTCAGACCCTGGAGACAATCTTTCTCAGAAGAGACTAACGCGACAAATCTGGAGACTTTTTCTGACATGGGATTAACATTACCAGCAAGCAGCAGTTGGTTAATTTTGGTTCATTAAAAAAAAAAAAATAATAATAATAATAATAAAAATAAAAATAAAAAAATTCGAACAGTCAATTTACATATCGAACACGAACCCCTCCCCCACATTCGAAGTTGCATTCGAATTTCGAATGAAAAGTGACAGCCCTAGTACACAATGACATTACCTTTATTTCAAAACAGTGATGTACGTCCCCGCCTGAGGCTACGCAGCTAACTGAGGCAAGTTCAG
Organism: Poromitra crassiceps; assembly: GCF_964638095.1. Taxonomy (NCBI): domain Eukaryota; kingdom Metazoa; phylum Chordata; class Actinopteri; order Beryciformes; family Melamphaidae; genus Poromitra; species Poromitra crassiceps. Next base: position 42,596,596 of record NC_139625.1, on the reverse strand, counting down.
GCGATTCATCGGCCAAATGAACTAATCTGCCAAACTGATTGATGGGTCTACCTGTACCGAGCATCATATCATGTGTGATCATATAATGTGTCATGTTAACCACAGAATGTCAACACACGTGTTTTTGGTGATTTATAAGGTGACGGACCACAGGACATTTCTACAGTATGCTATTGATAGCATAGCAGACTGTAATGTTCCTGAGTCATGTGGGTGAAAGGGGCTTAAGATAGCAGATTGATAAGAGAGATAAGTCATCAAGCGCCACCCCAGGCAGACAACAGTGAACAGCCTCCTATCAGACAGTTGCATCAGGGTTTCCACTCTGGAGCTTATTTACTGCCATCAGACAGTTGCATCAGGGTTTCCACTCTGGAGCTTATTTACTGCCATCAGATAGGCTCTTGGCTCACACAAATGTCCCCATCTCCTTTATTGGCAAAGAGCTCACAATCTCACTCCTTCCACTACCAGAATTTATTAGCACTGAGATGAACTGAACAGGAGGTCAGGAGAGGAGAAGATGCCTGTTGTTACATTCAACTTACTGTTTCTCCACGTCTTCCACCATGCGGTCAATGCCTTCCTTGGTGGGGACGTGGGTGCCGTGGATCAGGCTGTTGGAGGTGGGGTGGAAGTCCTCGCCACTGTGGAGCACCGGCAGAGGCGTGAGAAATACATCACCACAGATCATCAGCGTTTTAACATTGTCGAGCAGACTTCTATTCCAGCATTGTGATTCTGATCATTCTGGAGCAGACTTCTATTCTAGCATTGTGATTCTGATCATTCTGGAGCAGACTTCTATTCCAGCATTGTGATTCTGATCATTCTGGAGCAGACTTCTATTCCAGCATTGTGATTCTGATCATTCTGGAGCAGACTTCTATTCCAGCATTGTGATTCTGATCATTCTGGAGCAGACTTCTATTCCAGCATTGTGAGTATGACCATTCTAATTCTAGCATTGTGATTATGATCATCCTGACCAAAGATGATTATGTGGTGGCGGGGCTAATGCATTGGTGTATCCTTCACAGTTCTGCATGTGGCAGCCATTATGGGTAAAAAAAAAGCAGGCCATGAAATCATCTTTGGTCAATGGGAGCAAACGCACCAGAACTATGAGCAATGAGCATCTTTCTCCTCTGAGCGCATGCCTCGCATTAACACTTCAATAAAAATCATGAAAGGATTTGTGGAGTGCAACTATGTCAAAACAACCCCGGGGCAAGGGATGGGGGTACAGTAGTTAATAAATAGTAAATGCTTTGTGCACATGTGACGAGTGGATGCTAAGACGATTACACCAAACAAAATACTTACAGCTCTTTTTCCTATATTAAAAATGTCATGGTAATACTCTTAATAGCAGAGACGTCCTCATAGATCTTTTTTTATGGGCTTCTCACAGTGGGAATTCAAAATAATCTACTAATGCTTGAGGGTCTGAGCGACAGAATTTCTCCCCATTTCCCCAAGAAGATGGGAGTGGGACCAACTCACCACTCCTCTCTCTGTCTCTCGTAGCCCTCCATGTCTGGCTTGATCTGCTTGGTGAGCCTTTGGTACTGTCGGAGTTGGGCCTCAGCATAACCTGCAGCACAATGAGGGGGAGAGAGAGACGGAGAGGAAGAGAGAGAGCGAGACAGAGAGGAAGAGAGAGACAGAGAAAGGGGGCTGGGTTATAATTAGCGGAACAAACAGCAAGCAGGCACGAGGCTCTGCAACACAACCTGCGGCTGGTTATAGAGGGATGAAGAGGCAACTCTCCTCCCTTCCTCCCTCTCTTCAAGCCCCTCTGGTGATAATTTTCTCCCCAGAGATTTTAATTCAGAGAGGTTTTGATGCAACAGATGGCCACCATATTTGGGAGACGCTGCAAACCTTTTTTCAGTAGATCAAATTGGCAGCAGTTGAAGATGATTAATATCCCAAGGGGTCCTTACACGCAACCAGTATTGCTCTATGGGTGGCTGCTATGTAGGAGAGTGACAGTGCCATCCTGTCGCTGTGACGCTTATCAATCAATCACATGCAACATCATGGTGTGAGAGAATCACTGTGTGCTACTTGTTTCCTCAAGAGTAAATTGTATTATGCGACTAAATGAATAGGTTGAGGTCCTGCAGCATGACCCATGCCTAAAATAAAAGTAGCCTTGATCTACTGGTAATAGCCATTTGCCTATGTGTTATTTCCTACCATGACTGTGTAAATGCTTGCAAAAAGAATTTCAAAGTCAATACAATCAGTGAGTGACAACTCTTGCTGACTAGTGAAAAATGATACAACCACTTCAGTGGGATGGTTACTGCCAAACCTCACTCATATTAGGCGTGAGGTGGAAAAACATGATTTAATCTGAATGACGACTGGGGCAATTTTAACGAGTAAATGTGTAATCAGTTTAGGCTTCTGTTAATAATTAAAGCGAAAAAAGCCTGTATTTTTTTTACTGTTCGTGCTTTGCACAACTGATGCACACAAGTAGTCCATTTGTAAGTGGAGTGTGAGGTCAGGCAAAGAGTGGATCGGGTGCATTAAAGGGATAGTTCACATTTTTTTAAGTCTAACCCTATTTGCTACTTACAGATGATGGTGTTGATTGGTAGAGTTCTTTCTTTCTTTGCAAAAACGAATGCAAGGTCAATGGGGTCACAGTCCTGTATGTATAAGCTGAGAGAGCCTCACCAAAATGTGAGGCTGAGATATTGTGTCACATCCACAGTCATACAAAGTACATTTCAGTGAGCTTCAGTCAGCTTATACATACAGGAGCGTGACGTGACCCCATTGACCTTGCATTTGTTTTTGCCCAACTTTCCAGAGCTACTATGAGGAACAGGATGGATTGTGCTGAGAAAGAACTCTACCAATCAACATCAACATTGGTTAGTAGCAAATAGGGCTAGACTTGTAAAATGTGAACTATGCCTTTAAAGATGGCAGTCTCCTGGTTTCTCCTATCTGTCCCACACAGAGATCCTTTGGACAGATTGCAGAGGTTGACTGGCAGCTAGGGATGGGCATTTTAAGCAATTTAAATAGTCGAGTACTCTCCTTCTATTATGAACGAGTGCTCGAGTACTCGCGCGGGGGGCGCGGGCTGTGTGATTACTATGGTAATGACTGAGCAGGGGTAATCTGCTGTGTATCGGGCTGTTCAGTGTTCACACATAACGTTTGCATTTTTGCATGGAAAAAGCGCTACCTGGAGCATTTTTGTCAGGAGAGGGACTGACTGTGACATTAGGTGACGCTAAGCTAACATCTAAAGCCTACCTTTAGCCAGTATCTCCGATGGTTGGATTAGCGCTTTGGAGCAGACAAGTTGTGAAACAAGCGAAGGCATTTGATTTCCAATACATGTCCATTGTTGCTGAATAGTGATCACCATGATGCGATTGTCTCCCAAAAAGTGACTCTTTCTCCACATTTCTTGTGACTAACGTTATGGGAAACGACAGTGTAGTCAGTAAACTAGTGCAACGTTTTGAATGAGTTTTATCGGACGTGCGCTATGAAGAAGCGTGCTTCTCATTCGGGAGAATATCTCCAGCCACCATTTTCGTGAAGAGCTGGAAAATTTCCGGTTAAAACTTTCAAAATAATGTTACCTAAACAAAAGTAAATAGCTTATTGATGGACGTTGGAGGATAAAATGTATTTCAATGAATGAAGCAGCATCCTTGTATCAAAATACTCGTTGTGATGTTATATGGCATGAAACTGTGGCTGTAACGCATTACTCAAAATAAATAAGGTTACAATAAGCGTTTTATTTTGAAAGCAACAAAGCGGATGACGTACTTGGTACATTCTGGCTGACTTGACGCCTGATTAGAGTTTAGTCACAAGAAACCCAGGCGTGTTCGTTGAATGGGAGGGAAACACAGCGAGACCGGCCGTGCAGTTACTGCTGGTTGCTGCCAGATCCACATGACGATGCGTGCGTAGATCTTCTACCATTTTTAAAGGGGTGGGGAGTGGGGCGAGTACCCGAACAGCAGAAACGTTACTCGAATACTGACGTTATGAATGAGTGCTCGAGTACCCGAGTACCCGCGCCCATCCCTACTGGCAGCACAAACTAACATCAGTGGAGGAGGCTGGGTTTTTATGCATGGAGCTCTTCCGTTTAATTTAATTTAAAAATGTAATTAGCACCACTTCTTCACACTCAAAAAGCCAAGAGCAACCAAAGACTACACAGTGAGTAATCTGCTTCATGTTGGACTCCTCACTGGAGACCCTGATGCCAACCTGAGAATCCTGGGTCTGGGTTCTTCTTCTTCTTCTTCCTCTCCCAGCGCTCTGCGTCATCAGCACTGATGTCAAGCAGCTTCACGCGATCATAGTCCTCCCCTCTAGCGGCACACTCCTGGAATGCACATAATTTCATCTTCAATAAACACACAGCCAGTCTAAATATCAACACCCAGAAATGCATGTGAATTGAGGAACCTTCTTGTTTGGGGACTTGTGTGAAAATGGTTCATTGAAATCCTTGATAAGCTAGTCCAGAGGTTTAGTCTCTCTCCCCGGGTCTAATTGGTGGCAATACTTGATTGAGGAATTTATTAAAAGGGGCTATGCATTCTTGCAGAACATCCCCTCATCACTATGAATGAATTGAATTTACACTGATATTTGGAACTAGCCTCTCTGTATTATTCCAAGATCTTTTGCCAGGCCGCAAAAACTTCCACAGCACTAAAGATGATTTGGGGGAAGACTTACAGTTGTCATTTCATGAGAAATAATGTGACAGCTGAGATTGTGAAGTTTAATTAGCCAATTGTCCTTTCTGAAAGCGATTTGGACCACCACATGTCAATCAGCTGTAGTCTGCTTTTAATAACATTAAACCTGCTTGGTTTGAGAAAATACTTTTCTAAGGTTTGATTAATGTCTCATCTCTCTCTCTTCTCTGTATGCATGTCGGTATGCAGGCGCTACAGCCTCTCCACCTATTGAGACAGAGAGCTGCTGACAGAGGTGCGCTGCACATTCAATCAGAGCACGTGCATCCTAATTGTAGCCTAAATGTAACAGTTGTTTGTTCATCGCATAAGGTAGGCTAAATAACATACACATCATATAAATATTCATTTAGGGTGGCTATTTAAAATGAGGAGATGTGTGGAAATTTAATTTTAGCATATTACAATATAAATTGTGTTTAGAGGGAGATAATTTCACCGGCTGTCCGGGAGATTTAAATTAGTCGGACTTTGATTAAATTATAAAAGTCTGGCAATTACCGGATAACGGAAACAGTTACCCAATTAAAAAATTCAGCTCCGCTAGGTCACCCGCAGGGGTGCTCTTTACACTTCCTGAAAGATTTAGCGCGATCGCATAAAATGGCATAGCTGTGGCCGAACACAATTTCTGCTCATACAGACTTTAGAGACTTTGTATTCTCATTATAGGATTCTAAATTGTCTGGATGCAATCCTGCCACATGTCATGATCCTGCCTAGACGATCAAGCCATCACAAATCTTGACAGTCAAAATTCTGGGCCGATACCGATGTTTAAAATAACAATTTGGCCAATAGCCGTTACCGTTTTTTACGCCTTTTTTGACAGGGAAACAAACAAATCTTCATTATAAACAAATAACTGACCCGTTTTAAAGTCTTGAGCCCTTCATCCAGTGTAGGAAATTCAAAAAGTATTTTGGGGGCAACTTTTGCCCCCACTGTCTAGAAAATGATGGCATTTACAAAATTCTGGGGGCACTTAAAATTAAGTAATTAATGCATTAAGTTGGTAAAGCGTAGTGTGAACAACAACGCTGTTTGTGTTTTTCGTCTTCTTCTTCTGGCAACCATCTTGCAGGTGCTGAGTGTGTGTTAGATGGAAATGGAAATTAAATGAATTGAATGAAAATAAAATTATCTGAATCTTGGGGGCAATTTTTGCACCTCGATCAAGGTTTTTAGGGGCATTCTGAGATTTCTTGGGGCATTTTTGCCCTTGCCCCTGGCTAAATTCCTACACTGCCTTCATCACACTATCTTTGAATGAACACAAATTCAATCATACTTTAATGCAATTATGAAACAACCAACAAATTATGTGACCCAACTGATGGTGACTGAGGCTAAATGTCAGTCAACAACGCCATTATCGGCCGATACCGATATACGGCCGATGTAGATATTGGTGCATCCCTATGCATATTACATCATTTAAGAATGAAATACCTTTTTCTTTTCACCGTCAGCAAGCTCCCACTCCAGCCGTGCTTTCTTGGCCTCCCAGTTGGTTGGGAGTTTCAGTCTCTTGTCCTCCTCCACAACCTCCTGGTGGTTGAGCTTGCGTGCTTCATTCTGCAATGGATAACAAAACAGGATGACTCACAGGACAAGCAACAAGACAATTGTGTCTATTCAACGACAAGTGTCAACTTGAAGGGAGGCTTATGTTTTTGAAACTTTTGGGGAGCTATTTCCGACGAATTTTACGACATTTATGGGGCTGGGGAACTGTTTGTCCACGCCTGCAGCACACAGTCCATTAAGGTTGAACGTGCAGAGAACGCAACATTTACACTCGATACACTGCACGGGACGGGTATCCACTCCAGCTAGTTATAATAAGAAAGATGTGTTAACCATTGATACCTGATGCAGCATTTGTGTGTATATCCCTCATTTGTGTGCGTATCCCTTTAAGACCGCGAACCGCATTAACGCGGTCTTAAAGGGATACACACACAAATGCTGCATCAGGTATCAATGGGTTAAAAGAAAATCGATTAAAAGTCCTTAAGAGTGGATAAAGATGTTTAAAAGAAGATATTTGCGCAGCTGTCTATGCTCTCTGAGGGGGGCTCACTGTCTCACACTTTGAAAACCCCTGGTGTAGATAGTGTAAACATGAATATTTTGTGTTTCTTCAGGCCCAAAACAAGTATTTCCCAAACTGACACAACATTAGTTTGTTAACAGTGTTTCTCGTGTTGAATGCTTTTTCCACAGCTTTGTTAGATGGGTCTTACTCCATTCAGCTCGGCACCACCACCACAAACAACTGACAAAGCAGACATAAATGTTGGTAGGTAAGGTTAGAGACTGTGTAAATATATCTGAACTAGACAAAGGCAGTGAACTCACCCGTTTGAAATGTAATTCCCGAAACTTTCTAAGTCTCGCTTCTCTCTTCTCCGATGCGAGGCTTTCAGTCGCTTCCTCGTCAGCAGCCAAAGCAGACTCCTGGAGATATCACACGTTAACATAGGGTGACCAGACGTACCGGTTAACGTTACCGTCACCCATCTATGTACAAGACCCATAACGTTGTTATAGTCCATGGGCCAAGGCAAAAATCGGTACCACCTGAGGTGACCGCACGATTTTGTTATTTTTGTCTTCCTACATGTCTCTAGTTTATATTTTGGTATGATAACCCTGCTGATTTGGTAGCTTAAGGATAGTTATCACTCTGTAAACAAACCTACCCCCATATAAATGACAAAACCCTGATTTCTGTGTATTAGTCCAGATGATATGTGAAAATGATGTTCCCTTTTTCGTAAAAGCATGAAACTTGGTACGCTTATAGTTTGGGGCCCTGTACAGTTTCAGAAATTGAGCCATTGCAAAAATGCCTTGTGGCGGCCATTTTAATTCTGCCATAAGCAAATTATGTAGTTTGCATCATATCTCCTGAACCACACATGCTAACACTGAAAAGGAGATGTCTATCCCAATGTTTTCATGGTCAAGGAGTACAATGATACCATATAGAACATCATAAACTGTTAAAGTGACTAATCAATGGTGAATTTGATGACGTTGTGAGAAGGAAATGACAGTATCTGATAACCGATGCTATAACTTCAAAGCCATGACCATTCTCTGGCTAAGATGTTTTGATGAGTTATTTGACTTATATAGACCTTTTGTTAAAATAGCGCCCAGGTCCCTCCTAAAGATCCTGGGATTTTCCTTGCCAGATGGCCAAATCCAAGATGGCCACTGGCACCATGTTAAAAAATTGACTTTTGACCCAGAGCACATAGAATAATGTATGAAGACACTTTTCGGTGTAAGTCAACCACGAGGAATCCGATTCTGACATCAGTTTGACATTATGGCATAGTTTTGACCCAGAATTCCAAGATGGCTGCCATCCAGTATTGTGGAAATGTAACTTTTGAATGGGAAGGTATACTGTGCGTTTGGGGTTTACCACAAGGAAGGAGATTAACAATGGTGGATGTTTTGGGAGTCATTTCAGAATTATGTTCACTGAAAATATGTTAATGTCAACACCCATTTTACCTTGGTACTGCTGTACCAACTACCCCCAGGATTTCTTGCATTAAAATATTTAATGAATGTATGACAAGATAACTAAAATAAGCTCTTTTTATTAGCTGTAGCTATAGATTCTGAATCATCAGATTCCGCTCATCATCTTTAGCCAAGTATGCTGTGTAATACCGGTCGATCACACAGATATGTCAACATCACCATGGCGGGCAAGGATGATGGATGACACCTTGTGGACATAGTCCGACCACTTGTATGGGATGCCATCTTGTGTCTGCCAATCCAATTGCTGATGGAGTTGCCATCATCTAGATCATGCCCATGTCAACGAGAGTGATGTACTGTAGGGTTCTTGCAGCCCTAGAGATTGGAGATAGAGCTTCTAGATGCGCTTGCTCTTCTGCGTCTTCCTGTATGTGATGTTGGAGTTGAATAAGGCCACACATTCATCAAAAACACAATGTTCCAGCAACTCGTGGAGGTTTACAAGTTGACCACAACCAGGTCAATCACTGCCTTGGAGCGCTCCACTCCATCTCAGCAGCTCCTACCTTGAGTTCCTCCCCGGGGTAGTCTCGCTTGCCAGACTCCCTCCCTACAATGGCAGAGTCTGGCTGCTAATACCTCCACCCTGGTATAGGGGAAAAAGGCTCCGTTCACCTTTACAACTATCCACCAAACGTATCAAGCAGGCCTGCTTTATTGCACAATCCAGATCCAACTGTTTTCAGCATGTAGCAACGAGCTAGCATTGTTGATGCTGTTGTTTCACAGTGGCACAGGCATTTGAGATAGACAGATTCGACACGGAGGGAGTGGAAACGAAATCCATAAATGGTCGCCACCAGTCAGTCAGAGCGGATTGGAGCATGCATGCAGGGAGGAGGGTGGAAGATGATTGTGATGCTGCAGACGCAAAGTGCCGCTGTGTGTAAATTCAGCTCGAGCAGGACCCTGGCCATTCACACCAGACGCACTGCTTTGCTCCGCGCCGGTGACCACTTGTACTGACTTCCTATCTGGCTTCACACAATCACTCGCGGGTCTCACACAAAAATAGATCAGACGCCGAAACAATCTCTGCATGGGGCGAGCCGGCCGCATCACGGCTGGTCTGACTGAACGGTCTAATGTGCTAACAAGTGCGCCAAAATGAAACTGGCTGCGCTTCCAGATGCTTCGTCACTTCAGCGTCTGGTGTTTTTGCTCCTTTTCGCATCCACTATTGCAGACTTAAAATCAGCCCATGCTGCAGGAGAGGAGAAGTTGACCAGATTCTTGCAAGTCCCGGGGGCCCTATCTTCGCAAAAGCGGTACGCCGCGTGCAATGCAAATTGGGGGCGTGCACAAGCGCATGCCTGTTATAATTTTACTGGACATAGGCGTGCCACAATCAGCTGTTTCTGCGCAGAATACGGGGCAGCACCTCTTACACGCTAAAAAAAAGCACCTCTTACGCGTTAAATACTCTGCTGCGCTTGAGCGCACCATAATCTCTATGCTGTGCAGCGCAGCGCAGAGTAAAATTTATTTTGTATATGTCATTACACACGGACGTGCCCACGCCAGGACATCAAATTCTGCTGCTAAAATTGGATATTAGCAGATAATTCAGTGAGGCAATCAACTATAACTCACTGAGAAACTTTTATCACATCGCAAAGAGGGAAATTAATTGAGAAAACTTGTTGGACAATGGACATAGGCTATTCACCTTCACCTTTCCCATAGTCTCGCTGGCCAGCCTCCCCTCCCACGCAGGTCTCCATAGTGGGATTGCGATGGGCGGCGCTTAGCGGCAGTGCCCTTGGAAAATAGTTTCCAACAATCCAACTTGCCCTTTTCAGCGTGTAGCAACGAGCTAGCGTGTAGGTTTCTGCCGTTAGCTTGCTAGCTAGTTAGCGTTGTTGTTTTCACTGAGGCGGCAGGGCACTATTTACAGCGACACAGGGAGGAGGGAGCGGAAGCTGCTCTGATTGACGTGGTCGGAGCCAATGACAGAGTTTGTAATAAGCCGGGAGCAGACATCCGGCACCCACTGAAACAGTCGCTCCAATGGGGAGCAGCTGTAGAGCAGGGGAGGGCTTATCCCAGTTGCCTGTTTCCGTGGCGCCAGACTCCTCTCCCGGTAGGGAGGGGAGGCTGGCCAGCGAGACTAACATAATTATGAAATTACCCTCAAAACACAATAATTGTCATTACTAAACCATGTTTGGTAGGCATGGATTTGCAATTAAAATAGCTATAATTCACCATTGTTAATCTCCGTCCTTACTCTAAAAATGGTAAACGCCAAACACCACATACGTATATGTTGCCCTTCAAAAGTTAAGTTTTCACGCTACTGGATGGCAGCCATCTTGGAATTGTGGGTCAAAATTATGTCAGAATGTTAAACTGATGTCAGAATCAGATTCTTTGTGGTTGACTTACACCGAAAAGTGTCTTCATACATTATTCTAGGTGCTCTGGTTCAAAAGTAAATTTTTCAAGATTGTACCAGTGGCCATCTTGGATTTTGCCATCTGGCAGAAAGTCGGAGGATGTTTGGGAGGGGCCTGGGGGCTATTTTAACAAAAGGCCCATAGAAGTCAAATTACTCATCAAAAAATCTTAGCCAGAGAGTGGTCATGGAATTGAAGTTATAGCATCAGTTATCAGAAACTGTGATTTCCTTCTCACATCATTAAATTCACCATTGATTAGTTACTTTAACAGTTTATGATGTTCTATATGGTATCATTGTAATCCTTGACCATGAAAACATAGGGATAGACATCACCTTTTCTGTGTTATCATGTGTGGTTCAGGAGATATGATGCAAACTACATAATTCACTTATGGCGGAATTAAAATGGCCACCACGAGGCATTTTTGTGATGGCTTAATTTCTGAAGATTTACGGGGCCCCAAACTATATGTGTACCAAGTTTCATGCTTTTATGAAAAAGTGAACATGATTTTCACATATCATCTGGACTAATACACAGAAATCAGGGTTTTGTCATTTATATGGGAGAAGGTTTTTTACAGAGTGATAACTATCAATAAGCTACCAGATTGGCAGGGTTATCATACCAAAATATAAACTAGAGACATGTAGGAAGACAAAAATACAAAAATTGCGCGGTCCACTTAGGTGGTACCAATTTCACCATTGGCCCATGGACTAATTGCATTGTATCCTTCTCAAAATACCACTGAATTCACCAAAACACCACTTAATTCACCATTAACTATTCATGTGAACAGTTTATGATGTTGTATAGGGTGTCATTGTAATCCCTGACCATGAAAACATAGGGGTAAACATCACATCTTCTGCGTTATCATGTGTGGTTCAGGAGATATGATGAAATCAGGGTTTTGTAATTTTTTGGGGGTAGGTTTGTTTACAGAGTGATAACTATCCTTAAGCTACCAAATCGGAAGGGTTATCATACCAAAATATAAACTAGAGACATGTAGGAAGACAAAAATAACAAAATCGTGCGGTCACCTCAGGTGGTACCGATATGTCAAAATTTGAGCCTTGGCCCATGGACTATTATGCCTATTAGTATTTCATGGCCGATCATCGATTAGAATGGTTAGCTCACCTAGAGACAGTGCCAACTACCCAGTACGTTAGCTTAGCATAATAACACGAGACTAAACAGAGTATAAAAACAGAAACGAGATTTCAGTGGCCTAATCAGACATTTCCTATCACTGGTATATTTGAAGTTAGTGAGTATAATTTGTCACGGCACCATGTAAATCGTCTTAGTTCACCTTAAAATTAGGAATAACACCTACCTCGGTACATGACGCCATCGTTGTGCTAGACAGAGGAAAAAGACCGGAAGTTCTTCTTCTTCTTTTTTTATATTTATTGGCTGTTGGAAAACAAGGAGCATTACCGCCACCAACTGGTATGGAGTGTGGATCAGAATAGACTACATGCACAACTCCTTTACTTCCTGAAATTAGTCCTCTTTATTTCCTGTCCTACACTATTGGATGAACTGATTAATCAGGTGTGGCTGATCATTGTTGTGACTGTAGCACACCTGACATTAATCAGTTCATCCAATAGTGATGACAGGAAATAAAGAAGCTGGACTAATTTCAGGAAGTAGTGGAGTTGTGCATGTAGCCCATCTAGTACTGCCTATTATTAACAAAAGGAAAAGAAAATAATAATAATAATTAAAAAAACAATCGGGTTTCAGCCCCTTCGGGGCTTGAACCCCTAAACATCCTCATCTCATCTCAATCAAATTAGTTGTTCTAAGATACTCAAATACACTTTTTTCTTTTGCAAAATATCTATTCACTCAAAGCTATACTTTTACCTCTCTGAGGTCGTGAACCAGCTGCCTTCTTTCTGCCTCATATCTCTGACATTCACATGATACATCTGTCTGTATTCCTATGATAAATAGTGAACTGTTTAATCCGGTGTGTCCAAACCCGAGTGATTGTCTGTATGATTGTCTCATCTCTCCTGTTCCTACCTGCACATCTAATTTCTCCCACTTTCCTTTGAATCCTATAAAACCATCACCGTCCTTTCCTCTCTTCCTCCCAATGCTTTTACCACCTTCCCCTCAACCTCTGTTTATATTGGCCTTGACTTGGTAACTGCCAAGTCAGTGTGTTGATTTTGCACAGGGAGAACATGCAAACTCCCCACAGAAAGGCCCTTCCACCTGTCATATTAGTGGTACTGATGACATGGGGATGGGGACACACACCCTCAGCACCCACAGTGTCCCAGGCGGGAATCAAACCCAGGACCTTCTTGCTGTGAGGTGAAAGCGCTACCACTGTGCCCCTGTGCCCCCTTTAGAGCTTTCTTACATTTATATACAGCCCACGTAATTCTTTCATCAAACCATAACCCTAAACACGTAAAGTGCTTCACTCTCTTGAATTCTTGATTATATCATTTTAGTTTGACCTCCCCACCAATTATTTTACTTGTAAAGAACGTCTTAGTTTTATCAACTGAATGTTTAAAGCCTTATTTATATCACCTTCTCTTCTACAGTAGCTTCACAACAGCCTCCTGTAGTTTCCTTACAATGAACTCACATTTCACCCTCTTCTAAATTGCCCCATCATCCGCAAAAAGCGAATCCCCCATCCCATTCTCCATTCCCATAAATACATAATTTATCATTATGGAAAATAGCAAAGGACTTACTATGCTTTCTTGAGGTGTTCTATTTTCAATTTAAAAAAATCTGGGGGGGGGGGGGCAGCAGGGAGGGGAAATGCCAAGTACAATTGGGGAGAAAATAGGGGGGAAATCAGAGAGAGGGGAAATCCTTCTCCCCACATCATATCATATGCCTTCTCTATATCGAAAAGACTGCCACTACACTTTCTCTGTTTATCTGTGCTTTCCTAATGTCATGTTCTAGAGTAGACATACAGCTGGATCCATAGAATTTCTTCCTAAAGCCACTCGGTATCTGGATATATATCTTTTATTTTCTATACTACGCACGCTAGATTCCTAGGCTCGCCCGCTGCGTGGGCTAGTATGCTGCATACACAGCTCGGCTGCTGCGCGGCCTCACCTGCTCTATGACATCACTGATAACATCATCACGGATGACATCACTGATGACAATTAGGGCAATCACCTAATTAAAAAATCCGGCTCCGTCAGGTCACCCGCACAGCCTAGGGGCAGAAGCCATCATCTCTGTCTGGTTCCTCCAGGATTCTACCTACTTATACTGCCATCACTTATATAGCCTCAGGCTGATGACATCACTGATGACGTCATCAATGATGACATCATCACTGAAGACATCACTGATGACATCATGACTGAACTATAGCCACAGCCTTAGGGCAATCATCTTAAGGCAATTAATCTGCCTAATAAAAAAATCTGGCGCATGCCAGCTGAGCAGGCAAGGCCGCGCAGCGGGCGAGCTGCTGGCGAGGTCACATTGCGTTTCATTTTGTGTCACGAAAGTGACATCGGGACTGACTGATGATGTCATACCACTAATGATGTCATAGATATTGTGACATCATCAGCCCTCCAGAGTCTCCACAATCGAGCGCACGTAGCACGCGAGATTGCTAGTATATAATTTTGATAGATAGATAGATAGATAGATAGATGTGCTGTAAATCACAATCAAGAATGTACATGAAAATCATATTATGTTGAATTCCAATTAGCAGTGTGTCAAATCAACTTTACAAGTCTGACAATCACAAGCTTTCTGAGTATTCAAAGCAACATGAGGCGACTAACAGTAGCCTACCAGAGAGGCCTCTCTGGTGCAAAAAATGGAAAACTATTTATTGTAGAAAGGGGAACAGTTTTGAAGGTGATGACAACATTATGCCAAAGAGAACTCATTTCATCGGGTGGCAAGTTGGAGCTCATAGTTAAGATAGACACTTAACAGGATATTGCTAAACATATATATACTGTAAAATGACTGTAGAATTATTGTAAAACTGTACGTAACCTTGGAAGGCAGCTGGATTCTCGCGAGATTGTAAAAACAAAACCATTTGGCAGCGTCAGCTTAAGAATTACCACAGAATCGACCCAACACCTTTGTGACAGTCTCAACAAAAACTGACCATTTTGAGCTTCTCGAATCTTCTGCTTGGACCCCGAAGCAATAGAAAAAAAGTCATGGTGAGCTGTCTTTCACCCTTTTACCGCCTGCTGGGGAGGTTTATATTTGAAGAAAGCCAGTGGATACCTTCAACCTACATGTCTGTTGCCACATGGTAAACATGGTGCTGGACCTGTAATGTGTGGGCAGCCAGCTCATGGGAGTCATATTAGGTTTGATGATTTCCCTGCATGCTTGTAAAATATTCTGTACGCCTGATGTTCATGATCTTATTTCAAATCCACTTTCACAGAAATGGACACTGGTTGCCACAGGTCACTCGCGTCCTGGGTCACTCTTTATAACACCTCACGTCCCATGGGTCACTCTCTATAACAACTAGGGAACAGCTTGTGTCATCAGAGGCAAGTCATTAAGTCACAAAAAATTACATATACCGGTATCTGTTAAATCACCAACAGATACCTCTTAGAATTTGCTGTAACATTGCATCAGTTGCGTGCACGCTAAATCTTTTTATCATGACACTGTGACAAAAGTCATTGCATGGCATCTTATTTTTTCATAATAACGTCTTTGTATAAAAACCTAAACCAGACCATCTTGCTCCCTTTTGAAGATTTAACTCATAGCACAAAACTGCTAGACCGATGGAAACTGGCTCAACCTACACAGGCAGCGATTATGAATATGACTGGAGGTAATAGAGCAAGAAGCATGAAAGGTTAAGCATAAAGTCATCAGTGCACCACACAGAGAGTCTGTTTACAGTCCCTTAAACCCAATTGTTATGGTCTTTTTTTGCTGCACAGAAGTGGCAACTCAGCAATTACAAATGAATCTCATTTCTCCCCACACAAAAAACACAAGTATAAAAAAAGAAAGACTTCTGAATATGATTCTATGATCTGATCAGAAGACAAAAGTAAACATTTTCAAGAGCCATTTGAGCATGTTTGACTTGCCAAAATGGATGTGCTCCCTGTTTGATTGCGTTATACTAATAGAGCTCGTTTGGAGGATGTAATTAAGCGGAGTTTATAGTCTTAGATTAAAGCATCCTCTAGATCACAGGCAATGTTAATGGAGTGATGCATTTTCACTGGAAACCAGATGGGAGCACATCACAACAGAACAAAACATCATTGGCTGCAGTAATGGGCAGGGCCGTGCAATTGCGTTGCACAAGAGGAAATACAGAAAACACATTTTTAATAAATGAATGGTGAGTGAGCAAGAGAGCAGAACCTGAATGTAAAGTAACTTGGGGCAGGGGGTGGGGGCAGTGAGCAGAACCGTTGTATCAAAATAGTGATAGATAGCATTCAGGGTGGCGTACTTTTCTTTGTTTTCCAGAGCCCAGTAAATAAGGTACGTGAGAGTATGTGCCTTATGTGTGTGTTGGCTGCCCGAGAGCTCTTACTCTCTTTGTAAATGTCATCTCCACATCTTGGACGGTTCTGAAGTATTCTCACATGTTAACAACACCTCCCCTCAGGGGACGCTCTGACACTGACAGAGCTCTGACACACAGGCCTGTTTCTCCTTCTGTCTACTGTCTCCTGCAGAGCTCATACTCTCAAACTCACATATAAACCTACTTGCATGCACGTTGGGTACTCAATATGTATTGTTTTTGCTACTTTAAGTTCTTTCTCATAAGGGGAACCAAATAAATAACTAAACACTGTTTGATACAGAGAATGTATAGCAGTTCACATAGATAGAGTCTCTTGGACTCATATCTGACAATATTGTGAGATATGATTTTGTCCATCTTTATTGTAGGTAGAGAGATAACAGATAAACTCAAAATATAATTTCTTCAATATCTAATTGTGTTAACCCATTGTAAATAAAAATCATGCAAAGAACTAATGAGATGGCACCATTGTCACATCTTGGGGAAACACAAAATGCTCAGCTTTGAAAGTTTCATATGCTATTCAAACCTAAAGCTTATTTTTAAATGTCTGCAAGGCCACGCTCCTTTCTCTTTTAATGATTACGTTGTAAGACACCAGCAGACAAGTAGAATTAACACACAGGCTTCTACAAACGGAGACTGTTGTGTCCCGATGTGTAAAACCTTGTTTGAATCAGTTTTCTCTGTTAAAGGAGCAAAACTATGGAACAGTCTACCTACTGAGCTGAAAACACAACACGGTTTTAATGTTTTTAACAGGGGTATTAAGTCATGGTTAAAAGAGAAACAACTGTGTTCTCATACTTGTAGACCTCTGGTGGTACTCTGTGTATTATGTCTGTTTTGTGTGTACATCCTTGAATACCTGCTGTGAAAATCTTATGACAACTATTAATGCATCAATTGACAGATACACTAAAACATGGAGGAGCAGCCCTAAAATAAGCTCTCTTCCATGATTTGGTCAAGATATCTGGCAATTACTGTTTTTCTATCTGTTTTATTACTGTAGGCACCCTGCGTGGCAGCCTGCCGCCATCGGTGTATGAATGGGTGAATGTAGACTACCTACTGATTGTAAAGCGCTTTGGATAAAAGCGCTATATAAATGCAGGCCATTTTACCATTTTTTGATAAGAAGCGGCTGGCAACTGCGCATGCATCGGAGGAAGCATGGTGCTAGTCTACAGCTCTCCCCAGATCGGCAGAGGGTGAAGGCTGTGGAGCAGCGACCGGGGCAGCAGGGGGAAAATTGGCCAAGTACAATTGGGGAGAAAATGGGGGGAAATCAGATATACAGTATATATTTTTAATCCATCAATTTGCTGGGGACCCCTTGGAACCCCCTCAAAGACCCCTGGTGGTCCCCAGACCCCACAATGTTAACAATACGGCATCCTTTGCACTTGGTGTAGAGGGAGCCTGGAAGTTCTCACCATGAGCTCACAGCGGCTTGACTATGTCACAGCGGAGATGAATTTAAAATAAATGTGGAATCCTCAATACCAGGGTCTTCTTTGTGCCCCACAAACTCCTCAATACCAGGGTCTTCTTTGTGCCCCACACACTCCTCAATACCAGGGTCTTCTTTGTGCCCCACAAACTCCTCAATACCAGGGTCTTCTTTGTGCCCCACACACTCCTCAATACCAGGGTCTTCTTTGTGCCCCACACACTCCTCAATACCAGGGTCTTCTTTGTGCCCCACAAACTCCTCAATACCAGGGTCTCGGCAGTGCTGTCATTGCCATTTAGGGGATATTGAGATATTGAGCTTCAGCAGCAAGACAGGACTCGCATGGGCTGGGGCCACCCAAGAATGCTGAACAACCACTCCTCAATATTAACTTTTCCAGTCAGGCAAATCAGGCCTGAAATAGGGTAACAGTATATCTGCAAATAAATTGTACTATAGGGGCACGTTTATAAATACTGCACAAGGCCTCATGTTGCTTCATAACCGTCTCCCATTCATCAAATGGGACATGATATTAGTTCAGTTTGCTACCCGCTGTGATGAGATACTGGACGTTTTTGTACACGGGGAAATACATTTGGCTGGCACTGTTATCTTGCTTTTAATAAGAGCACTCTAGATAGTGCTTTAGGGGGCAGGGCCTCTCAGCGTGCATGCAGCTGCTTCACATCTGGAACTTAATATAAACATCATGGCCAATAAAATCATTCCATTTCCTTAATTACTATTCCTGTCATTTCCGCACTAAATGAAAAGTTATTAATTCGGGGCCAACACAAACATGCTTCTCCAATACAAGGAGCTACTCCTGAAGCCCCACCACCCTAACTGCAGGCCGCTGTCACTGGACTGGAAACACAAGCTCCTGCCCCACTCTGAGTGTGTGTATGTGTGGTGTGATGTGTGTGATGTGTGCGCGTGCGTGCGTGCGTGCGTGCGTGCGTGTGAGTGTATGGACTAGAGGCCAATGTACTGCAGACTTGAATGGAACACAAGATGGCGTCGTGTTTTCCGTCTCATCCAAACGCTCCCGCTGGTGCCAGTAAAGTCATGACAGGCGCACCCCATCTTCTTTCATCTCTCTCTGCTCCCTCTCTCTCTGTCCTCCTCCTCCCACTCCCTTGTTCTTTTGCTACTTCTCAGTGTGTTCAACACATGCCCTGCCACCTTTTTCTCCACCCCGTTTGTACTGTTTCCCCTCCATGCATTCTCCCACTCTCTCCTTTTTCCTCTCACAAGCTTTCCAATGATCTCTATAATGTGTGAGGGATAGGTTGCCTGTGAACAGAGGATACGGGCTGATGATAAGACCTTGGATTGCGGGGAGAGCACCTGCTTGTTAACTTGGCAAAATTATTCAAAATTGCCACTGCTATACATGTGCTGGGGGGGGGGGGGGGGGGGGAACTGGGGGCGAAATCCCAATCCTTCACAGGGTCATATGTCACCAAGCAAAATTTCAACTGAAACCAACGCTCACAGCACGTCATTATCAGTGTCCTTAGCCGTCAAAATGCTTCCCATTGATTTCAAGGCTGTTAGACGTAACTGAAGGGCACGGGTAAACAGAGCGAGCACAGAGCTATTTGGAAGGGAGTCCTTGTAAAACCCTCGTTGGGAATGCATGTTTGTGTCAGCAGCACAAACAGCAGTTTATGCGCGTTCTCATGGAGCTCGACTTCGTCTTCCCCTCCAGGCAAGAGAAGCGGCATTACTATATGGATCATGACATGTATGATTTGACACGGTACTAGCTGCTCCGACCCCCGCTGACGCACTGCGAAGAGACGGAGAGGATTTGGTGAGCAACACATATACTTACACAAAAGACCAATGTATGCACTCAGATACCACCAGTTTTGTAGTCAATGCTCTCGCTGCACCACACCCAATTAAAGTCCCAATTAAAACCCATTATGGTTTTTCCACTAGAGGCGACCACAGGCAGAGCAGCTCCACGGCCTGTACATTGCGGGCACACAGATGTCTCCTGTGTTGTCATCCAAAGGAACTCAGACTGATCCGCAAACTTTATGATCATAATTACTGATCAAAATTAAAGTGCAACGGCAGTCTGAACTCAGACGACGGCAATAAACAAAGTTTGAGCGGTTCCGGTAAGTGGGACCAAGTGGGACTATGAGTGATAAGTGTTTGTGAGATGTTCGTGCTAAGGAGCGGGACAGTTGGGAAGTGGGGAGAAGCAGTGCTCGAGCCCAGTAGACTCAGTTTTTCAAGTGTGTCCCACAGCCATTACACTACCTATTACCACTAGAGGGAGGCATTTCCCTGGTGTTTTACCAGCAATGATAACCTTGTAAAGTCAAGGTGAAAATATCAAATCATCTTAACGTCTTAGTTCTGTGATTGTGTCTGTCTTTCCCACAGCCTCGATACATCTGAATTTGACACGCAGAAGAACAACATATCTGTTGTTAAGCATCCATTCAGCGGCAGTGTCCTGGCTTTCCGCTTCTCACTTCCCATCCTCTTAACCAGTGACCTTAATGAGACAGTACACTTCTCACTTGGCCAAACAAGACACTGTTGTGGAGGGCTGTGTTAAAGAGGTGGCAAGTCAACAGCCTCAGGACATACAGCTGTGCTGTCTTCCCTAGCTGTCCCTGGGTTGACACGCAGAATCAGCTGCCAGATCAAATGACTTCACACACACACACACACACACACACACACACACACACACACACACACACACACACACACACACACACACACACACACACACACACACACAAACACACACACACACACACACACATACAAACACACACACACACACACACATACACACACACACACATGCATACCCACAGGTACAAACATACAGAGTGGTAAGAAAGCATGTGAAGGCACACAGACCCATACACACGACACACGCAAAGTGAACCTCCCAATCTCATGCTTTGAGAGCGAACAATCTATTTAGTGCAGAAGATGCCATGCCTGCTTTTATCTTCAAGGCCCCCGATGATCTAATTCCAAATCTGATGAGCAAAGCAGTGCCAAATATACAGCAAACCACCACACTACTGTGACCTTAGTGGGAACGGGCTCTTCCTTGACGGCCAATATGGTTATTTTCTGAACAATACAGAGCTTCAAAATATTTTTTTTTTTTTTTTTTTTTTTTTTTTTTCTCCTGGGCGGACTGTTAATATGAGACTCGGAACAATTTATTCATTTTCATGGTGGAGGTTACTTCCCCTGAGAATTGCTATAATATAAATAGGGTGAGCAATGGGAACCAGTTAACGATTAGGGGTAGGAATCACAAGTTTGATCACGATGCGATCCGATCTCGATTCATTGGAGAACGATGCTGTTTTTGCCGATATCACAGTCTTCCACGATACGATGCGATCAATATTAGATGATATGCCCACAATCAGTTAGAAAATGAATTAAAAAAAGCAGCTAAAATTTCATTTGGCAATTTTATTGTTGAGCTCTTAGACATTTAAATGAAAAAGAATCTATTCTTTTTAATAAGATTCCAAAATAAAAACATGTGTATTTCTTTTATGGCGGGTCATAGCGATTAATATCGATGTTTTCACTGTGGATCGATGCAGTTGGATTGTTGATCATTGAATCGATGCATCGATGCCACCCCTATTAATGATCTTACAATAGAAATAAATCCTTTAAAGTCGAGCTGAACCCAAAAATGACTTTTATTTTCTTTTAGTTCAAATACCTGGGTATTCAGTGCAGCTATTTAATAACATATGCCAAAAAAATCACAAAAATCGAATTTCTGTAGTTTTTCACACTTTTTCACATCAAAAGTTAATTTTTCAAGATTTCATTCATAACAGTAATCTACAGTTTGCTGACGTCACCTAGTACTATCAAATTTCTAGCCCATTTCAACCAATCATATCACGACATGGCAGCTGTCAATCAAATCTTCATTTCAGGATAATTTTCTCTTCCAAATGAAGGGGAAAATGGCGCCTAGTGCCTGTCATCTGGCAGAATTTCTAGCCCATAAACTAACTACCAACTTGACCAATTATGCAAACTAAATCAAACGGTAATGTCTAAGAATGCAAAGAAATGTAACTGGCTCGTTAAAACTCGCATTCCCGGAATATTATTTACCGCAATATACCGATAATGGTGCGCGCCTCAGAGAGCCTGATTGTCAGGGGTCGCACCTCGGAGATTCCAGGCCGACGGGCTGCACTCTCCGCTGGGCAACACGAAGGCAGCTGGCTGCCTGCGGCTCGCTGAGCTCCACTCAGCAACTAACCTCGTGTCAACAGGCTCTTCCCGAGGAGAGCGCCACAAGACACTGAATCCCACTCGATTTGGAGGCGGAACACGCCAGGATTGGCCAAAGCCCAATCCAGTCCCCAGAATTGTCAAATAAAATCATCGACATACTACTATGACCCGCCTCTCAACCTGTGATCTCAGACAAGTTATGTTTTCAGTCTGAAACGGACTCTGAGGCACGCGACGAACGGGTTCAGTTTGACTTTAAATTGTAGAGCTTGTATTTTTACATGCATCTCCATCATTTGCTGTGCTGCATGGGAAAGCTCACATAAAAAGTAAAAAACATAACCAACAACATTTGCACGTGTTGCATTCCAAGTCCAATGTTATCTGTTCTTGGCGCCCTTTCGCTAAATGCAGACAATCCCAGCAGCATAATAAGACCTTGTATGGTTCAATAGGGAAATGCTACAATTGAATTTCTGCTACATATTATAGTACATTCTATTGCATGCACTGTGACGACCGACTACAAATAATGACAAAAACAATTTCCAGTGTTAGAGTAGGTTGAGAGAAGAAAATTTATTTATGATGTGTAAAGATTTCCAAGCGTGGTATTGGCCCGGCGAGTTCTAACAGGTCTGTGTGTGGTGTGACTGGCAGTCATTAAAACCAGACGCACACGTGGGAGCGCCGAGCAGGACAGGGGGAAAACAATGACGGATATTCCAGAGTCAATGAACTGTCCCGGCCAGACGATCCGCCGCGATGCAGGCCTACGTGTGCGAATGAATGAGGTGTTTCCCCTCATGTGGCCTATAATCTGGGCCTCTGGGGAGGAGCAGGCAGAGGGCCGTGGAAAATGTTCCGGTGCTCAACTCAAGTCTAGAGCGTCCATTTTTTACTTTTACATGCAGAGGGAGGGAGCATCTTTGTCTGCATAGAGCAAAAAGAAACATGTCGAGAGAGAGAGAGAGAGAGAGAAAGAAAGAAAGAGAGAGAGAGAGAGAGAGAGAGAGAGAGAGAGAGAGAGAGTAAAAGGAAACATATGAGGAAATGGAAGGGAGAAAATAGAAAGGGATGAGCGAACGAGGCAGAACAGGGCTGGAGCCGTGTGTAAACAGACTATATAGAAACCAGATAGGGGCCAATCCTAAAGGTAATATATAGAGAGAATGCGTTTAGCAGAGTCCATTAAAGCCAAAAGTCTCGGAGGGAGCGCCCCCGAGCCAGACATGGGACTCTGATGGAGGTAGACACTCTCACGCCAGGTTGGCCTCTCCTCTGCCTCACTGTGGAGTAATGGAGGGGGGGGGGGGGGGGGGGGGTGGTTTCCAGACCCCTCCTGCATGGCCCCCGTGATGAAGTTAGGGAGGCAGTGATGAGAGCGCTATATGGCAGAGGGAGGACGCGGCCCATCTCCTGTTGCCGCCGAATGTAATTTGGGATCGTGTTGCAGCGGATGCCCGACTGACAGAGGAGAGAATCTATCGAATTCAGCTCAGACATCACAATAATATTGAGTCTTGTTTATAAACACACATTGAGGATGCTGCGGGAGTATCAGTCGTTTGAGAGCGCGTACGGCCCTCGACAAGCTGTTGAAATCGAGCCTTTTGAGGAGGATGCTGTAAATGTGTATAGGCGTAGAAAAGGCTATAGGATAGATATTTGGAAAGACATTTAGTCAGTTAGTTAGGCGAGTTATCTAGGTAGTTTGTTTGTTTGTTTATTGGTTGGTTGGTTAAACTTTTCCTGTAGGCAGAGTTTTCAGTAGTAGCCTACAATATGACAACTTAATTTTTTCGTTGTTAAATATTTTATTTTCACTCCCCCCCCCTTTGTTATTGTTGTGTGACACACTTGCCATATTGCCATACAATATGTACTTCATATGTTCAAGTCAAGTCAAGTCAAGTCAAGTCAAGTCAAGTTTATTTGTATAGCCCTAGCTAATTCACAAGCATGTATCAGAGGACTTCACAGAAAATATGTCTAGCTAAATCTAGCTGACACAACAGTACCAATTACAGTAGTAATCATTTTAGTAGTAGTAATAATTGTTCAAGTCTGCAGTTGTAAAAAACTAGATCAATTCACCTCCACCTGACCAAAAGAAGAAAAATCCTCCCTTCCTTCCTTGTCAGCCGCTGCACCTCCATGTCTTTCCCCGAGTGGTTAACCGACTCTTGGCTCCGTCCTCCGGTGCGACGGCATCGCTATTATAACGCCATCATCGCTGCCTGCCAAGCCATGGCGCATGATGTCACTTCCACCCCTGGTCATGGTGGTTTGGGTTTGGCCACTGGTGCATGTGACAATTTGTGCCCTACTAGAAAGGCTCGGAGCTGCCAACTTGGCGACCAGCCATTACATCCAGATCCTCTCCCCTCGACCCCCCTCCCTCCCCGGTCCCCCACCCAGTATACCCATGGAAGACACTTGATGTAGCAGAGAAGCCCACAGTGAAACGTTTTAATTCACTGGGTGGCTTCTGACTGCTGTGTGCTGCTCATTTATACTGGCGTGCACTTCCAGCTCTGCAGTATTATCCACTCTCCTCTCTCCTCCACTATCCTCCACCCACCTCTCTCCTCCACCCTCCTCTCTCCTCCACTCTCCTCTCTCCTCTGCCCTCCTCTCTCCTCCGCCCACCTCTCTCCTCCACCCTCGACCCACCTCACTCCTCCGCCCTCCTCTCTCCTCCACCCACCTCTCTCCTCTGCCCACCTCTCTCCTCCACCCTCCTCTCTCCTCCGCCATCCTTCGCCTGCCTCTCCGCCCTCTCTCTCTTCCGCCCACCTCTCTCCTCTCTCCTTTGCCCGCCTCTCTGCCCTCCTCTCTCCTCTCTCCTCCGCCCAGCTCTCTGCCCACCTCTCTCCTCCACCCACCTCTCTCCTCTCTCCTTTGCCCGCCTCTCTGCCCTCCTCTCTCCTCTCTCCTCCGCCCAGCTCTCCACCCACCTCTCTCCTCCACCCTCCTCTCTCCTCCACCCTCCTCTCTCCTCCACCCACCTCTCTCCTCCACCCACCTCTCTCCTCCGCCCACCTCTCTCCTCCGCCCACCTCTCTCCTCCACCCACCTCTCTCCTCCGCCCTCCTCTCTCCTCCGCCCTCCTCTCTCCTCCACCCTCCTCTCTCCTCCACCCTCCTCTCTCCTCCGCCCACCTCTCTCCTCCGCCCTCCTCTCTCCTCCACCCACCTCTCTCCTCTGCCCTCCTCTCTCCTCCGCCCTCCTCTCTCCTCCACCCTCCTCTCTCCTCCGCCCTCCTCTCTCCTCCACCCACCTCACTCCTCCGCCCACCTCTCTCCTCCGCCCTCCTCTCTCCTCCACCCACCTCTCTCCTCCACCCTCCTCTCTCCTCCACCCACCTCTCTCCTCCGCCCTCCTCTCTCCTCCACCCTCCACCCACCTCACTCCTCCGCCCACCTCTCTCCTCTGCCCTCCTCTCTCCTCCGCCCACCTCTCTCCTCCACCCTCCTCTCTCCTCCACCATCCTTTGCCTGCCTCTCCGCCCTCCTCTCTCCTTTGCCCGCCTCTCCGCCCTCCTCTCTCCTCTCTCCTCCGCCCACCTCTCTCCTCCGCCCTCCTCTCTCCTCTGCCCTCCTCTCTCCTCCACCCACCTCTCTCCTCCACCCTCCTCTCTCCTCCACCCACCTCTCTCCTCTGCCCTCCTCTCTCCTCCACCCTCCACCCACCTCACTCCTCCGCCCACCTCTCTCCTCTGCCCTCCTCTCTCCTCCGCCCACCTCTCTCCTCCGCCCTCCTCTATCCCTCCATACTCGTGCATGGTCTCCACCCCTGTCATTTGGGCCCACGCTCTTTGTAGCTGTGTTGCGAGGCGGAAAGGAGCCGGCGTTGGCCGGCCGGGCCCCGTGGCGGCTGATGTATGGCTTCTGGAGAGGAAACAGTGCAGGCGATGAGAGAATGTGGAAATGTACGCATGGCAAGACGCCCGCCAGGGGCCCGACAAAAAAAAACAGCCTTTCTTCTCATGCCAGGTGGGCAGAGGGGGGGTAAAGAGGGGGCAGTGGAGGGCGATTGGGTGGACACAGGGCTTGGGATCAAACAGCACAGAGGCAATGAAGGGTGATGGGGTGGAGGGGTTGGTGGTTTGGTGGGGGTGTGATGAGGGGTGAGGGGTGGTCAATTGACGGGACAGTTTTAATTCATATGTGATTAATTAGTGCACAAACCGCTCATCCATTCCCTTGGCGTTCTCTCCCTCTCCCTATCCGTTCCCCTCTGTTAGTGTTTATGAGGCTTCCCAGTCCTGGTTTGCCCTTGGCCACTCTGGGCTGTTCTCTGGTTTTGGGGATATTATTGAAGTCATTAATGTCCCGTTAGCGTTAAGATGTTGTGTTTCATTTCCTCCACTGATAGCGAGCACAGCAGCAACACAGAACACTTCACTGAAAATACATCCTGCACTGTTTAGACCAATTGAGACTCCAGGCTAGGGCTGAACGATTTGAAAAGCAGTTGTTAATCCAGGGGCCAGTTGCACAAAACACCTTGAGTTAAGATTGTCCCTAAAGTCCGAGTTAAGGTTTCCATCAAATAAAATTGGTTGCACAAAATACCCTTAAACCTTCTCCTTGTAGTCAAGCATGTTAAGGAAACCTTAAGGAGAAGAGACTTAAGGGTGTTTTGTGCAACCGGTTTTATTTGATGGAAACCTTAACTCGGATTTCAAGGAAAATCTTAACTGAAGGTGTTTTGTGCAACTGCCCCCAGGTATTCATAGTATCAGTGATGTTTTAAAGTCGCTGCTAGTAGAGCATATTCAATTAAATGTCCTACTTTTGCACCATGACCAATGTCTGTAATTTGCCAGTCAACAGCATTACTGTCCAAACGCTGATTCTCTTCATGTGAGGTTGGGAATTTCACATTGGTATACGTACTGCACTGGTGATGGGCCTGAGAGCAGTGGCAGAGGCCTTTGTTGTCCCCATAGTGTCTCATTATCCCAGCCAGGGCGTGTGGGTTCTCAGTGGGAAACCCCAGCCCAGAAGTGGTGGTGAGGATGGGACAAACGGGCCGCCCGCCACTCACTGGGACAGGCCGGATGGGGAGGGAAGAAGACAACACTCATCATTTGGAGGTTTTGGGTCTGATTGCTTCCTCTTGTGAGGGACTGACGGTCCCTGCTGGGAATGTGGTGCCTTTTACACCCACGCCTAAAGACACAGAGAATGAGACTGAGGCATACAGAAAAAGAGCAAAACACAGTCTGTGGGATGGAAGTTATCAGTGCAAAATCAAATTACAGAGTCAAGTATTGTAATAATGGCGCAAAATGTTCATGCATATGGATTTAGTCTGTTGTGGGAAGTAGCATGACAGTATGTTTAATTGTTCTGGTGGGAAATATTAGGAAAGTGACTGGCTATTCACGTTGGAGAGGAATTATTTTACATATTTACATATTCTACAAAAAACTATAAATAAATAAATATGCGCGGCCTCGCCCGCCCTGTAGCTCGCCGCCCTGTAGCTCGCATAAGGCCTCGCCCGCCCTGCAGCTCGATCGCTGTGTGGGCTAACCTGCTCTTATGACATCACTAATGATGTCACAACTTCGCATCACTGATGACATCAAAATTGCTCTTATGACATCACTGATGGGGGACATCACTGATGACATAACTTCCGGGACAGAATTGAAACAAACAAAAACATTGCCCTATTACCCCTTTTATATAAGATAGATAGATAGATGACATACACACGTGTGTGTACACACACATTATATATATATATATATATATATATATATATATAATGTCTGTACACACACACACACACACACACACACACACGCACACACGCACACACACACACACACACACACACACACACACACACACACACACACACACACACACACACACACACACACACACACACACACACACACACACACACACACACACACTTGTTAATACAAAGATCCTAGAAAATCTTTAATTATAATTGGTCAAATGTAAAACTGTAGCACAATTTAATCCTGATTTCCCCCCCCAACCATTGAAATATGCAAGCTCCAAAATTCCTAATGCTCAGAGCGAAACAGGAGATGCTAAAGTGGTGTTTTGCAGGGAATTACATTACATTACATTCTTGCATGACAGAAATGTCAGTGTCTGTCAATGATCGAAACCAGACATTGTTTGGGGGATTTCTGACTCTACCTCCAACTGAAATCCAACCGTGTTTGAAAGCTGACCATATTTCATAGAGAGACCCGTGGATCGGAATACATAATCAATGTAATTTTTGTCTTACTCTGCTATGTTACTCTTGTGCCCTCCTCACTTTCCCACCCCCTCGTTTACAGTTGAATGCAATGGCTTTATTGGCTCAGCCATCCTGCTCCGGAGCGGCGGGGGCCTTGCCAGTCGTCGTGGTTACTATAAAAACTAATCATTTCAATTTGCTTGTATCTTATTTCATTCATTGACTTTAATCACGGTCTATGGGAGGCGCCAATGTTTCCCCATGAGTGGCGTCTGCTAAAGAGAGCAGAAATCCAGAGCGGGCGGCTTTCAGCTGGCAGCGTGGCGGAGACATCCATACTACTGTATTTAATGAGCGCACTGGAGCTCAAGCAAAGACGGCTCATCTTAGAGGAGGCTGTGTGCCCTTTTGATCTCTGCATCCTGCAAATGAAGTCAAAGGGAGAGACAGAGACCAATCACCTGCGGTTTGTGGAAATCATTTAGAACGGACGGCCTTTCAAAACTGATAGGGGGTGAAAACGGCTTGATCTTTGTTAGATCTGCTTCAGACCCGCACTCACTCCCCTCTCTCTCTCTCTCTCTCTCTCTCTCTCTCTGTCTTGTCTGTGTAAAGCAGGGGTTAATTTAAGGACCCAGCATTGGATTGAGGGCCACCCAAGAAAAAACATAACACAAAATAATTCCAAAATGTTGCCTAACTTTGTAGCATTATTTAGCCACCTTCCTGACAAGCTAGCATGAATCAATTGATGCCTTAGGTCTTCTATTTTCACATGATACCACTCTGGCTTTAAAACTGAGCCCGCTACAGCCTCTGAAAGACAGTAAACCTATTGAGAATCGGACCAAATACCATCAGGTCACCTAACTCATCGCGGGCTACCAGAAACACCTGAGCCACACTTTGAGAACCTGGTGTAAAGTAAGAGAGAAAGAGAGGGAGACAAAATGGAGGCATGGGTTTCCCGGAGGATTAATAAGACAAGAGAATACATGAATTCTTTAAAATGGGAAAATAATCTGTAACACTGCAGATGAAGTGAGTTCTCTGTAACACTGCAGATGAAGTGAGTTCTCTGTAACACTGCAGACTGTGAGTTCTCTGTAACACTGCAGACGACTGTGAGTTCTCTGTAACATTGCAGATGACTGTGAGTTCTCTGTAACACTACAGACAACTGTGAGTTATCTGTAACACTGCAGACAACTGTGAGTTCTCTGTAACACTGCAGACAACTGTGAGTTATCTGTAACACTACAGACAACTGTGAGTTCCCTGTAACACTGCAGACTGTGAGTTCTCTGTAACACTGCAGATGAAGTGAGTTCTCTGTAACACTGCAGACGACTGTGAGTTCTCTGTAACATTGCAGATGATTGTGAGTTCTCTGTAACACTGCAGACAACTGTGAGTTATCTGTAACACTGCAGACAACTGTGAGTTCTCTGTAACACTGCAGACGACTGTGAGTTCTCTGTAACACTACAGACAACTGTGAGTTCTCTGTAACACTGCAGATGAATTCTCTGTAACACTGCAGACGACTGTGGGTTCTCTGTAACACTGCAGACTGTGAGTTCTCTGTAACACTGGAGATGAAGTGAGTTCTCTGTAACACTGCAGATGACTGTGAGTTATCTGTAACACTGCAGATGACTGTGAGTTCTCTGTAACATTGCAGATGACTGTGAGTTCTCTATAACTTTGCAGGTGACTGTGAGTTCTCTGTAACACTGCAGACAACTGTGAGTTCTCTGTAACACTGCAGACGACTGTGAGTTCTCTGTAACACTGCAGACAACTGTGAGTTCTCTGTAACACTGCAGACGACTGTGAGTTCTCTGTAACACTGCAGACGACTGTGAGTTCTCTGTAACACTGCAGACGACTGTGAGTTCTCTGTAACACTGCAGACTGTGAGTTCTCTGTAACACTGCAGACTGTGAGTTCTCTGTAACACTGCAGACGACTGTGAGTTCTCTGTAACACTGCAGACGACTGAGTTCTCTGTAACACTACAGACAACTGTGAGTTCTCTGTAACACTGCAGAGAGAAGAAAGTAAGAAAGTCATGTCCACTTTCTATGATGCAGTGCTAGGTAGCATTATCAGATATGGCATGGCCGCCTGGTTCGGGACACTCTCTGTCCAGCTCAAATCCAAAATAGTTAAAATGGAAAAAACTGCCATGAAGGTAATTGGTAGAAAAGACTCACCTTCTCTTCAGGTAATTTTTGAGAAAGCAGTGCTCAGCCTGGCAAAGAGGGTGCTGTCTGATCCTTCACACATTCTGACTTCTGAGTACGAGCTGCTACCTTCAGGCAGACGCTATAGGGCGATTCGTTGCAAGAGCAACAGGTTTAAGTTTTCTTTTCTTCCGACTTCTATAGGTCTACTGAACAATCATCACATTGTTCATAGCACTTAGTGGAGTTAGACTTTTATGATGGTTTTGACCATCTGCATTGTCTTAATTGTGATACTTTTATTACCATACTGGTGATTGTGCACTTATATTCTGGTTTTACGATGCACTATGGTACTGTTACTTGGTGTGACCTGTGACTGTACTCATGAATATGCTTCTACTTGTATCTATTTTCTAATTTATTTATTGCTTCCTACTATGGTTAAGCTGACTCTAGGTCAGCTATACCTACAGTGTGAGTTGACTGTTGCTTCAATTTGAATGTACAAAGCTGCTATTATGTGTCGTCTGTATCTGTTTTAAAAACGCTATGTGAACTATTGCACTTTGCCCAAGACAAATTTCCCTCGGGACAATAAAGTATATCTCATCATCATCTCATCATGCAGACTGTGAGTTCTCTGTAACACTGCAGACGACTGTGAGTTCTCTGTAACACTGCAGACTGTGAGTTCTCTGTAACACTGCAGACGACTGTGAGTTATCTGTAACACTGCAGACGACTGTGAGTTCTCTGTAACACTGCAGACGACTGTGAGTTCTCTGTAACACTGCAGACGACTGTGAGTTCTCTGTAACACTGCAGACGATGGCAGTGTCGGCCCGGGGAGGAATGATGGCCTCCGTCTGCTCCATTAATTAACAGCCATTCAGACAGGAAACCAGAGCCAGCACTCCAGTCCGCTTTCATGTCTCATCCCATTTGCCCGGAGAAACCTCATTTTTCATTATTTACCGTATCACTTCCAGACCGATGATCATCAATATTGCGTAAATCTAGGGGGAGCGGACAAATCTTTCTTGGAAAAAGGTTTGAAGCGTAATAATAATCGTTGAGATGGGGGTACGCGTCGCTGGGTGACTGAGAAGAGTGGGACTGTCAGGGTGCGACATAAAAAAGTGAGGGCCCTGTACTGCCACACGTCCAGGCGTAACAGTAATGACCCTCGGGGACTGTGGGGAGCAGGAGGACTGTGGGGAGCAGGAGAAAAGTGGACGCAAGTGTTTTATGATCTGGCACCGCCGCGAACAAAGCAAATAATCGCCAGACACAGAAGAGCAGGTAGTTTCACTTAACCTCTGCTCAGGGCTGTGCGCCGACTTAACTGGAAACACATGGCTGGACAGCACATTAGATAGAGGGAGAGAGACAGAGGGAGAGAGAGAGAGAGAGAGAGAGAGAGAGACAGAGAGAGACTGATCCACCTATTAACTGACTGACCAAAGAAAGGCCCTTGTACATCACAGCACTGAGGTGTAAGAGAGTGACCAGCCTAATGACACTGTTATCCCACAGTAGCTCTTCACTGATATATATACAAGCCTACTGTGGACAGTTACTCGGGTTACCCAGGCCACACAGCCAGCAGTAATACACAAGAACTTGAGGAAGTCACAACTCTGCTTTGTGCCTGTGCTCGGCGTACCTGTATGTTCAAATGGAGTATCTAGCGGACTGTGGTCTGCTGTTTACTGGATGTCTGTGGCCTGTGGCTTTGTCTCCCTCCCATTAGTGTGTTTGGTGTTGTTCGCATGCCGATCGGCCCTACGGTAAATGCTCCTTATTGGTCGGCCACTCCTGAGGGCACCGCGGCCGCAGAAAACCCCTGAGGACGGTGTAGGATGGATGAGGTGTGTACGCGAGTGTGTGTGTGTGCGTGAGAGAAAGTGTCTGTTTGAGTAGTGCGATCACGACGACTGTGTGTGTGTGTGTGTGTGTGTGTGTGTGTGTGTGTGCGTGCGTGTGCGTGTATCCGAGTGTGTGTGCTGAGGGTCAGGCCCAGCGGCGGTGACCACCATCCATCTCGGAGGCCTGGAGCTGCCTGCTTCGCTGCCCAGGTTAAGTCATTCACTGGCCCAGCGCCGCTATCAGGTTCCCCCATGTGGTTCCACTTAGACCGCCAGGGGCTCCAGCTACAATCTGCACACAGCCTCTCAGGCCGCAGGGCCGGGGAAGGCCCCATTGACTGGATATAAGCCACATAACACCACACACCTCATCGCTAGAGGATCGCTGCCTCATCTGTGCCGGTCTGCTGTCTGCTCACTGATCATTACTGTTACTCAGGACCAGTGTTGGCAGTAACTAGTTAATGTAATTTAACAACTTTTTGCAGTAACTAGTAATCTAACTAATTACTTTTTCAAATGTAGTAACTCAATTACAATTACTGAAATTGAAATGGGCTAGTGACAACTTCAGAGGATTATCCGGTTTACGATCACCAGACCTAGCCCGGGGAGAGACGCTGCCTCCGTGCTTCACATGCTGCAGCTAATAAGTGAATGTTCAAGTATCCCATGCGTGCAGGCAGGTACAATGATAGATCCAATTTGACAGTGTGTCTTGTCCCACACTGTGTCACAGCAACACTCAAATAATGTGTGCATTGGTAAGAGACACTGCTCAGGACTGGGCTCCTTTACTTCCTTCGGATGATAACGTGGGCCAATGAAGGAAAAGGTTATTTGGCTATTATCCTCTATTTTAAGATGACTGTAACTAACATGCTGTATCTGCAAGACAGAAGGCTACCTATGATTTGAATGAAAAGCTACTTTCCCTTTAGTCATGCACAGCTGCAAAAAAAGTATAATTGGAGAGACTGTTATGTCTTCTGATTCCTGAGACAAATGTAATGTAGTTTGGTGGTGAAATGATAGCTTTCTTACAGCACGCCCACTATGTCCCCAGTCCTTTGTCCCTTTGCAGAGAGCGAAAAGCCCCTCCTTCTTCAGCGTTCATCCTCCCCCCCCCCCCCCCCCCACCACCACCACCACTTACAGTATATCACTGTATATTCTTATTGATGAGTCCTGACAGCGCCCCAATTCTAATATAGCTTGGGACATTTGATCCGTGCAGCCAACCCTTAAAAAGAAAGGCAAAAAACTAGCTCAGTCTTGAGACTCCACTCCATAATAGCAGGCCTTAATTTCTCTTTCCAGTCATGGAATATGATAATTTTCTTATTTGCAAGAAATATCAATTGCTCAAGGCGGACACATAATCATTGGGGAGGAAAGGAGAAGCTACCTGTGTAATGTGCTTAACAGGCTAACCCATTTAGCCGCAGGCACTGTTTGAAAATGAGAAAGTGCTGATGGTCAAAATCAATTTTCCCTGTGTCCAAATTACTCCCTGCCCGGCTTAGAATTTCACCTAAATGGCCAAACCTTAAAACACTGATACTAATTCTATCATATTAGAGCCTGGTCATATAGTTGAAGTTATTGCTAATGCTATTTTGCTGTATTTATTGATGTAGTGAGATGACTTGAAGGCCAAGGAGCAGAGAGTTCTGTTACTGCCTCTGTGTGTATGTGCAGATGCATGTCTGTATGCATGTAGTGTACATGCAGCCAGTCGGCTTTAACATTGTTAGACAGACGTGTGCCGTACACAGTTTCAAATCTCATACAAACTATCACATCAAACACGCCTGTATATGTATATACATATAATATGTATATGTACAGTATTATGTATTTGTACAGGGTATGTATGCACACATTTGTCAAGTATATTTATATGCACAGTATGTACATGTACATGTATATATATGTATATGTGTATATGTATATGTATGTACGTACATACAGCATGCACAGCTTGTTTATGTAAATATACACTGAACAAAACTAAACATTTTCAATATGTTAGGGCTAGGCGATAATTCAATATAATTTAGATCTTTCAGTGGAATCATATTGTGATGGTATGAAGATATTTTAATATCGTGACACACATTTCTGCTGCCTAAATTTATGATGGCAAACAGATTTTACTTAAAAGCTCTGATAAAATGAGATATTGTAGGAATATTATTTAAATATTTATTTTTGTTTGACATCACTCCTATCATACCTTACATAAATTTGATTATTTAACATCATTTTGCATACATGAACCATATCGTGATATATATTGATATTGAGAAAAATCGTTGTGATTCTTTTTTTTCTTTCAGATTTCTCCCCCATTTTCTCCCCAATTGTGCTTGGCCAATCCCCCAAACCGAGCGTAAACCCAACCCCCAAGCTGCTCCACCTGCTGATGGGGAGAGCCGTAGACTAGCACCATGCTTCCTCTGACACATGCGTAGTTGCCAGCCGCTTCTTTTCACCTGACAGTGGGGAGCTTCGAAGAATCTTTATGATTATTGTGATATTGATTTCAACCATATTGCCCAGCCCTATAGGGCTCTCTTTTGCGTTAGCGCCCGTTTTGCGCTGGAATAGCGCAGCGCAAAGTCCTAATTGTGGCCGTGTCGGCCTGCTGCGCTTGGTGTCATCTCGCGCAAACCCCCATATAGGCGTATTTATGCCCAAAACAGTATTCACAGGTCATGGATCATGTCCACCCCCCTTAAAAGGCACAGTGTCACGTCTGTGACAGCAGCTTGCCAGCTTCTTTGCCGTGGGCAAGCAGAGGGACAGAGTGAGAGAGAGAGAGAAAAAGAGAGGGCGAGAGAGAAAAGAGAGATAGGATGAGCGAGAGAGGGGGAGAGAGAGAGAGAGGGGAGAGAACGAGAGAGGGGAGAGAGAGGGAGAGAATTGGAGGATGAACCAGTTCGGATTCAGATAAACCATTAGAAACTAACGGAAATTGGTGCTGAGGGATACGATCCATTTGAAACACACCAAAGGGCTGCCGCACAGTTACGCAGTGAATATCTCCATGTCCCAAAGTGTGTGCTTACTGTAATTAGTCGTTTCGTTCATATAGGCTATAACATACACATTTAAAAATATTTGTTTCTTTAATACGGTAGGGATGTGTAAGATTTTAATTCTAGCCTATTTCAATAGCCTATATCAGATTTTTCCACTCGGGTTAAGCTATTGTCTACTGCGCTCACGCCATCCGCGCTGTGGAGAAGCTGGTCTTGCATGCATGTAATTGCAGGGAAAGAGGTTACTGTACTGGCCGGCACAACTTTCTCAAAAGTAATCTACTGTTATAGCCTAACACCACAGACCTGTATGGTCGGGAATTATGTAGCCTAATAAAACCATGACAAACAAATTCTCCTTTTCAAATCAAGGTGTGTGTTTTTTCTGCAATGTAGGCTATAGTTGAAAATAAATGTGGCATTCTGAAGAGGCGGGGGAGTGTGTGCACAAGGTTTTGGAGAGAGAGGGACATCCCATGCCATGCGTAATGTATCCAAGTGAGGATTTCCTGCACTGCGCTCAAGCGATGTGTTTTTTTTTTAGCGCTAAGACCTGCTATTAGGTGGCGTTAAAATTGAGAGCACCCAACGACATTTTTTCTAACACATTGCGCTGGAACGCCTATTTTGGCACGGGCAACGCCCAAACCTGTGTTTACGCTCGGAACATGGCGATGGTATCTTCGCCAGAGCGCAAAATGACACTTGCTGGAGGCAGATGATAGGCTAAGAGGCGCGGAAAGGCCAGTGGACAGGCTTGGGCCACGCCTATACCTGTGTCTGCGCTTAGATTCCGGCGCAAAACTGGATGGTGGAGACAGATGATAGCTTAAGACACAGGGAAGATAGCATAAGAGGTGCGTAAACGGCTGCGCAAACGATAGCGGCGTACGATAGGGCCCCTAATGTTATATTAGTTGTTAGGGCTGGGTTAAAAAAATCGATTCTCAGATTTTTAATCGACTTTCATTTTAATCCTTTGATATCGATTCATATGTCCAGAGATCAATCTTTTTTTTTTTTTTTTTTTTTTTTTATAATAATAATAATAATAAACAGGCTAAAATATTATGCTGTGTGTGGTAGTTGAAACAGTTTTCAAGTTTCAAGTTGACGTTTATTTATGTTTGTATTTGAAACAAAAACATAAATACTGTAGGCTACATGAATGGAAATGTTTGATGATTAATATCTACTTATAGAAATTATATAGGCTGAAATCAAATCACTGTGCATAATTGTGAAAGTGTCTTTATTGACAGATGAAAAGGCTGTTATTTACCCTTTGTCACCACCTGGTGAGTAAATATATGTGTAACTAAAACCATTAAAATTGACAACAGGTCTGCAACTTTTTTTCCCCATGTATCTACTTGGCGCAAAAAAGGTTGGGAACCCCTGTGTTACATAACTGGACAGTCATGTAATTCAGGTTACAGCTCAAAAAACACGTTTTTGGTATCACTAACCAAATCGATATTGAAATTAATCGAATCGGAATCGAATCGAATCGAATCGGGATTAATCGATTCGCAACCTTGTGAATCGGAATCAAATCGATTCTTGAAATTTGAAGCAATACCCAGCTCTATTAGTTGGTACAATTTAATGTAAGAAAATCATTTGAGAGAAATGTTGGGCTCACTAACAAATGGAAACAAAGCTGTGGACAAGATTTGACAGAAAGAAGCTTTTCATGGAAAATTAATGGGATATTTTAACTCATGGGATCAAAACTTTACATCTTGCATTCATTTGTGTTCAGTGTGTGTGTGTGTGTGTGTGTGTGTGTGTGTGTGTGTATGCGTGTGTCCACACACACACACACACACACACACACACACACACACACACACACACA
The DNA here is from genome assembly GCF_964638095.1 of Poromitra crassiceps. Lineage (NCBI taxonomy): Eukaryota > Metazoa > Chordata > Actinopteri > Beryciformes > Melamphaidae > Poromitra > Poromitra crassiceps. The sequence goes on along the minus strand of NC_139625.1, from coordinate 42,559,341 downwards.
CAAACTGAACACAAATATGAATGCAAGATGTAAAGTTTTGGCCCCATCCTATTGAATATAGGATGGGATTAGCATGAAATTGCAGGCAGACAGGTGTTTCTGACGTCGGCTGGGCCCAGCCACGCAACCCCCCCCCCCCCCCCCCCCCACACACACACAGACACCCCCACACACAGACATCCCCGTACCCCCCCCCCCCACACACAGACATCCCCTTACCCCCCCACACACACACACAGACACCCCACACACAGACATCCCCGTAAACTGCTCTGCTCAGAATGTCAATTGATATTATGATGTGCTCTGATAGAGGTGAATGCTCTGTCTTGGTGCTGCTGGACCTTAGTGCAGCATTTGATACTGTGGATCACCGCATTTTAATTGATAGGCTTCAGCAGTGGGTGGGTGTCTCCGGGAGGGCCTTTGATTGGTTCACCTCCTATCTTGCAAATAGGAGTTTTTCTGTGTCCGTTGGGCCTTTTATGTCTGCATCTGCTGCTTTGTCCTGCGGGGTGCCTCAGGGTTCCGTTTTGGGGGCTATTTTATTTGGTGTTTATATGCTTCCCCTAGGGTTGATTAACAAGCAATTCAAAGGTATTTCCTATCACTGCTATGCCGATGATGTTCAATTGCACATATCTTTCAAGCCGGATAATACTGTTAACCTCTCTGTCTTGCATAACTGTCTGTCCACTATTAATGACTGGATGGCCAGTAATTTTCTCCAGCTGAACCCCAACAAGACTGAGGTCCTTATTATTGCCCCTGATAGTATTGTCCCCAAGGTTGCTCAGTGTATGGGGTCTCTCTCCTCCACCGTGCGATCGAACCTGAGGAACCTTGGTGTCGATTTTGATCAAGCTATGAGCTTTGATCAACACATTAAGTCCTCGGCCCGCACCTCATTTTTCCATCTGAGAAACATTTCTAAGCTCTGCGCTGTTGTGTCCCAAACTGAGCTAGAATTGATTGTTCACGCCTTTGTATCATCTCGCTTAGATTACTGCAACGCTCTTTTCACATGCCTTAGTAAATCATCTCTGGACCGTCTACAAATGGTCCAGAATGCTGCTGCAAGGCTGTTGACCAGGTCCAGTAGGAGGTGTCATATCACTCCTATTCTACAACACTTACACTGGCTCCCCATCATTTCTAGGATTCAATTTAAAGTTCTTGTATTCACATACAGAGCCCTGCATGGTCAGGCACCTGCCTATATTAGTGACATGCTTCATCCCTATACCACCAGCAGGTCACTTATGGCCCATTTCCACCGCTGGTATCAACGCGGCCCCGCCCAGCTCGTCTCGCTTTTTTGTTTCGTGGACAGCCCGGGTTGAGTCGGGGTTGAGTCGTGCTGCTTTTGGTCCCTGCTCTGTTGAGGTTCTAGCGCTGTGAACCCGGGTTCATACGGTGACGTGAAAACACTGCAGACGACTGATTGGTCAGGCAGAATCGTGTTTACTGTATCTACTGACTGTCAATGCATACGAGTTTAGTGGGGCTTACCTTCTCTTCTGTTATGTTATTTCCATCAGTCTTTTGTGTTGCTGCCTTCGCCTCTGGTGAAATAAAATCGATCTCCTTACTCAGCTTTGACATGGCGGTGGTTTTCAATTGTTTTGAGAGAGAAAAACTCCGCTGCTCAGGAAGCTCCTGTAGTTGTGTGCAGCGTTGGCTGTGCTAGGCCGCAGGCAGGGGTAAGTGAAGCCTGGTCTTGCCTGGTGAGAGGCCACCGGGGTAGAGGCTTCACTCTGTAGCGCAACCCCCGTCCCTCGCGCAGCGCATGCATGTGAGTTTGACTAACAACAAAGTGATATCCATTCTCCTGGCCGATTGTCACATTTGCCCATGTACACTGTAGGTCATTTAGAGGCACCAGTATTTCATAAACAGTTTAAAAGTTCTGTGTATGGATTTAATTTTAACGTTATATGTTATAGCCTACTTCGGTTATGGGCGGAGGGCAGATATGCGGTCGCTATGACGACCAGGTGTGGGCGGGGGTGGACGGGGGCAGATCAGCAGCGGTGGAAACAAAACATCCATCGGGTCGAAAAAAATAGAGCCGAGTGGTGACGGGCTGTGCAGGGCTGTAAAATGTGGTGGAAATGAGCCATTAGATCCTCAGACCAAGGACTTCTAGCCATACAAGATACAAGATACAAGATACTTTTATTGCCACACAACTAGGTTGGTGGTATTTAGTTTCAGTACAGTTTACTGTGAAGCCATTCCCCGCTCTAGGCTTAAAACTAAAGGCGATAGAGCTTTTCAATCCGTAGCTCCCAGGCTTTGGAATGCCCTTCCCCTGTCCATACGATCCGCTGCGTCCATTGAAATGGTCTGGTAAATGGTCTGCATTTATATAGCGCTTTTATCCAAAGCGCTTTACAATCAGTAGGTAGTCTACATTCACCCATTCATACACCAATGGCGGCAGGCTACACCGGGAGCAAGGAGGGTTGAGTGTCTTGCCCAAGGACTGCTGCCCAGCTGGGAGGGAGCGGGGATCGAACCGCCAACCCTTGCGTCATTGGCCGACCCGCTCTACCTCCTGAGCTAAAGCCCCCATTGACATTTTCAAAAAGCAGCTAAAGACTCACCTATTTAGTGTGGCTTTTGTTTAAGCTATGTATCATTGTATTTTAGTTGTGTCTTGTTCATGTGTTAAAATATTTGATTCTTGTAACTGTTTTTTAACTTTGATCTTGTGAAGCACTTTGTGACTCTGGTCTGTGAAAGGTGCTATATAAATAAACTTTACTTACTTACTTACTTACTTACCCCCCTCCCCCCCCACACACACACACACACACAGACACCCCTCCCACACACCCCCACCCCACCACACACACAGACATCCGCCCACCCCCCAAACACAATACAAGGGGCTGGAGTCCCACCAAACTAGATTTGAAGGTATATATATATATATATTCGCTTTACCGCACCGTTGTGACGAAAAGAGAGCTGAGCCAGAAGGCAAAGCTCTCAATCTACCGGTCGATCTTCGTTCCTACCCTCACCTATGATCATGAAGGATAGCTCATGACCGAAAGAACAAGATCGCCGATACAAGCGGCCGAAATGGGTTTTCTCAGGAGGGTGGCTGACATCTCTCTTAAGTGGCTTTTAAACATGAAGTCTGGATCATGTCTGGCTAGTTAGAGCAGGATATTTTCCGGTTTTACCTTTTTAAACATGAGGGGTCTTTGTTTAGGGGGGCGGTAGCATGTATCGATAACAAGAAATGTGATAGGAAACAGCTTTAGCGAATTTGTAACCAAACTCCATTCAAAAACATGCCGTTTTACAGAGGGTCCATTCCAACCACCAATAGCGAGGAGTGGCATTGTGCCAAAAATGAGCGCAGTCAAAATAGTGGTCGCACCGTCGTCAATCACTGCGGGTGGCGATTGACGATCTGACTGAGGTCAAGATCGCGCAACTCTAGTAGGCTATCATCTCTCTTGTTGCATTTTTAAACTGGCAGATGGGGGATTCAACTTTTAGTTGTTTACTCACAATATTTTGGCTGTCTTCCAAATAATCCAGCCACGTAACTAACGCTACGTCCATTCATGAAAATAATGATGGGACATTAATGGTTTGTAAAGTGCCACCATGCGCCCACTCACATAACAGCGATGATCTGGATCATGAGCTGCCAGAGTTAAACAGCAGCTGGTTTTGCGCTAATGCGGATGCTACACCGGGGACCGAGATTAATATGATACGGACTCGCGGGATTGTGCATAGGCCGGCTAATTGTTGTTTAACATGCAGGCCAACCGGCTAGGAGCTGGTTATAATACGGATTCCACTGCATGTTAAGAAGTGGCTTTAGGGATAAGGTGAGAAGCTCAGTCATCGGTGAGGGACTCGGAGTAGAGCTCCTTCACGTAGAAAGGAGCCAGTTGAGGTGGTTCAGGCATCTGGTAAGGATGCCACCTAGTGGCCTCCCTAGGGAGGTGTTCCAGGCACATCCAGCTGGAAGGAGACCACGGAGCAAACCGAGGGCTAGGTGGAGAGATTATATCTCCACGCTGGCCTGGGAACACCTCGGGAGCCCCCAGTCAGAGCTGGGTAAGGAAAGGAAAGTTTGGGGTCCCCTGCAGGAACGCAGGGGACCGATCCCGGATAAGCAGTTGAAGATGCTGATGATGCTGATGACATATATGTATATGTATGTGTGTGTGTGTGTGTGTGTGTGTGTGTGTGTGTGTGTGTGTGTGTGTGTGTGTGTGTGTGTGTGTGTGTGTGTGCGTGTGTGTGTGTGTGTGTGTGTGCGCGCACACATGTCTGCCTGCCTGCCTGTATGTGTGTGTGTGTATCAGGGCTATAGATCTGTGGACTCGGGGCTTGGCTGGCCTGTGGCCGCGGGCTGGACCACCTGGGCTAGCCACATCGTAAACAACAGCTGTGTGTCAGGCTGCCTCTGTATGGACATCACCACACTGCAGCCCACAGAGGTATTATCTCCTTGGACTTCCTGCTCCAAACACCAGGGCCGCTGTCCAGGACAGTGGCTGCCCCGCTCTGAAAACCAACACATTAAAGGCTGCACTGTCAACAAAACATAGATGGACTGCTGCCCAGAGGAACTGTGATGGGTTTTGCTCACTGTATTCCCCACCCCCGGTTTTTCTCCCCAATTGCACTTGGCCCCCTGCTGTCCCGCACCCCCTCTGCCGATCTGGGGAGAGCTGTAGACTAGCACATGATTCCTCCGATACATGTGCAAGGAGTTTCACTGGCAGGACATAGTGTGTGGGAGGATCACACTATTCCCCCAGTTCCCCTCCCCCTGAACAGGTGACCCGACCGACCAGAGGAGGCGCTAGTGGGTCTCCGCGGTAGTAGGTGAGTGCTTCTATACCTCTACACTACTCAGACGGCCAAAATGTATACTGTATTTTTGAGGTATTTCTTTGTCAATGTGCTTTCAGTTTGTAGCTTGATAGAATTTAATGGATTTCAACATAACCCCCCCCCCACCCCCCCCCCCCCCCCCCACACTCCACTACCCCTTCACCCCCCACCACACTCTTTCTCTTACCTAGAGAGCTTTGGAATTCCCTGGGCTGCAGATTACATATCTGTTGCGGCTCTGATTTATCTGTTTGGCCCCGTCCCGCTGCTCAGCGCGCAGGTCAGCCTAACAACCTTTGTCAGCTCTTTAGGCGTGAAGAAGGTATATTGTAACCATTTGGGCAGAAACGGGCCCGGGTTTCCCGATATTGACTCAAACACACTGAGGGGAGAAGGAGGGGAGGCGCGGAATAAAGTGACACTAATGGAACATTGATGACAAAACAAGGCGCGCACAGGGACCACTTTCTGGCGTTTTTAATTCTTAATGCCGTGGCCTCAGGTTTCAGCATGTCTTGGGCCGAGGCCGGGCCTGCGCCCCGGACGGATCTGGCACGGGGACTAGGATTTCCTCGTGAGGAAATGGTCACGTGATTTACTGTTGGCGGAGAGGCGCTACAGGTGCCTGTGTGTGAGGGGGGAGGGATAAGATGACCGAAAAGAACCGCACCGCGCTGCTCGCCTCGCTCCCCAATCAGCTCTATCGTGACTGGGCCGGGAGAGCGGAGCGTCACCCTATACTTTGAAAACACACTTTGATGGCAATTAAATATTAATACGGGGAATCATAGCCTGAGAGCTGTATCCACATTACATGGAACATGCAAATCACTCCAATCAGTGAGCCAACTGAAATAGCATCAGGAGAGCTGAATAAATAAGACTATGGTTATCTTTAATATCATTAATATGGACAAAACCAACTCTGGAAGGAAAAAATAATATAAGACTGGGAAGAAATGGCCTTAATTAGCATTATTTTGTTTTCATTTGAATATGAACATACTGTGGTATGTATGTATGACGGACTTACATGACCTTGAGAATAATCTATATTAATATGTGGGGTCATTGGCCAACATTCATGTCTAAACATAAAGAGCTGATCATAAGAAAAGGGCAACATTTTATCAACATTTTTGATACTCTCATCAAACCAAAAGCCTGTCAAGTTTTAAACCTGCATCCTGCGGCTGAAGACATCTTAAAGTGAGGGAGGATGTGGAAACAAGCATTCAAACTCGCTCATCTCCCTTTTCTTTCGGTTCCTCTCTCTCCCTCCCTCTCTCTCTCTCTCTCTCTCTCCCTCTCTCCTCCATAATCAGGCCTGGTTTCCTCCCATAGGAAAACATCCCTCTTTCCTCTGTGCCTGCGTCTGTCAGCGATTCTGTGTGGGCCTGGACTCAACTCAGCCTGCGGCCAAAAATATCCCCCCATGGCTCCTCTGAATGGGACAGGCCACATAGACCGCAGGCATACAGCCCTAAAAATACAGAGCAGCTCCGCCACAGTTCCCCTCCTTCATTCATTAGCACTAAATAGACACAGGGACATGGGCAGGAGAACGCAGGTAGCAGTGCCCTCGGGGACTGCCATGCACGCCGGGTAATGCAGCAGAAGAACGCAGGCAGCAGTGCCCCTGGGGACTGCCATGCACGGCAGGTGATGCAGCAGGTAGCAGTGCCCTCGGGGACTGCCATGCACGCAGGGTGATGCAGCAGGAGAACGCAGGCAGCAGTGCCCTCAGGGACTGCCATGCACGCCGAGTGATGTAATGTAAAAACACTTAGAGTTAAGGTTAGGGTTAGGATTAGGGACGCAGGCAGCAGTGCCCTCGGGGACTGCCATGCACGCCGGGTGAGAGAACGCAGGCAGCAGTGCCCTCGGGGACTGCCATGCATGCCGGGTGATGTAATGTAAAAACACTTAGGGTTAGGGTTATGGTTAGGGTTAGGGACGCAGGCAGCAGTGCCCTCGGGGACTGCCATGCACGCCGGGTGAGAGAACGCAGGCAGCAGTGCCCTCGGGGACTGCCATGCATGCCGGGTGATGCAATGTAAAAACACTTATGGAAAAACAAACGGCTGCATGCTATGAGGCGAAGTCAGCGCTGAAGAATGACCCTTTCTCATGCCAAGTGAGCACCACTGCAGATATGCCTTTCTATGACAGATATGCGAGGAATGCTGCCCGATTTCAGTCTAGACCCAGAATCTCGTTGGCGGGTGGCGTGGGACAAATTCATTAGCGAGACATGAAACTGTCTCACCAAAATGATTGATGGCCCTCCGGCAGGCTCTTTCAGATAACCATCGTCTCGTCACATCGCCCCACCCGCTATCGGCCCCCTGATCTGGTGATTAAGGAGGGCGAGAGACTGAGAGACAGAGAGAGAGCGCATGCGTGTTTAATTGCCTGCTGTTCACTGAGTAACACTTCCCCCGACAGTGCACGATGCCAACCTGAGCGCGACTGCTCTATGTGTGGGCACCGTGTCACACACATTCCGTTCCTCTAACTCGCCAACAGACGAGGCAGGCCCGGCCAAATCACATGATACGAGTGTGTGTGTGTGTGTGTGTGTGTGTGTGAGTGTGAGCGGAAGAATCTATTTGTGTATCACCGCGTCGACATTTTGTAAATACGAATATGTTTTCATGGAGACTGAGTTTATATAGATGTGTTCTGTCTGTGTGTGTCTCAGTGTACGGTATGTGGGTGCATAGCAGAGAAAGTTTGCTACATATTTGTGTCAGAGCGTGTGTGTGTGTGTGTGTGTGTGTGTGTGTGTGTGTGTGTGTGTGTGTGTGTGTGTGTGTGTGTGTGTGTGTGTGTGTGTGAAGGGGGGTGGGGGTGAGTGTGTGTGCATGTGTAAACAGCTGGCAAGCCTGCCTGTGGTGCTGTGTACACAGAAGTGAAGGTATTCTGGCTGAGGTTACGAGGTGGGTGGGGGGTACGCCGGGGCTGAATGAGGCATTTAGTGCCGACGGTTAAAAATACCCCGAGCTGGACCCAGGGCCGTAGCCAGGGTTCCGAAATAGGGGAGGTCCAGCAAGGGGAGGCGGATTCGGCGGCGCCCGAGTTTTTTTTTTTTCCTTTTTAAGCCATATTTAGAGTAATATATCATTTTAAATCAACATTAGGATTATACTGTTGTCATTATTCAGTATATTCTCTTTCATGTCACCACCTGCTCAGCTCTCCTGTCAACATAATTGTAACTAACAAGTTTTAGCCAAATTCATATCAAAATGACACCTACAAACACAGGTACACAACCCAAGCCGTACACAACACACAAAGTCATCATCGATAATAAAAAAAACATACAGAGGGACATTTATTTATTCCTGATAGGAACGATTGAAAAATAAAATAAAATATATTATGTTGTTTTTACCTTTACACCACCTCTTTTTGTTACTTATTGGGTCATGAAACTGAAACCATGCATATAGCCACCTGCATACCTGACTTCGGGAGCTTGGCAATTGGCATCATGCATGATTAGCCAGTAGCATCCCAACGTGTCACACAGGTAACATTACTTAAGAGACAGACTAGACACTTACTTTCTTGGTTGTTGCTAAAAAATCTGTCAGTGTCACTCACTGTCTGTCGTTCACTCGCTCACTGTCTCGCAGCTCGCTCACCTTCAATTATCTCGCCAGGCAGACAGACAGCCATCACTCACCACCAGGGGCGGACTGGGATCATAATTCAGGCCGGGCATTAGATACCAAGCAGGCCAGGCCGATACGGGCCGACGTGCGTGAAAAAATTTGGGGCGTTTGAAGCTCAATTTGGGCCGTTTGAAGCCCAATTTGGGCCGTTTGAAGCCAGATTTGAGCCGTTTGAAGCCCTATTTGGGTCGTTTAATGCCAGATTTGGGCCGTTTGAAGCCTGATTTGGGCCGTTTGAAGCCCAATTTGGGCCAAGTCCAATTTTACAATGAGATGCACCCACTTTAAACCTGAATAAAGTAATAAAACCACTAGTAAACCAGTAGGCGGCGCCTGGCCTGCTGTTCAGTGAGTGGCCTGGCCTGGCCTGCAAAAAAAAAAAAAAAAAAAAAAAAAAAAATTTTTTGGCAGGCTGAAATATTAGGGGAGGTCCGGACCTCCCCGTCCTCATAGCTAGCTACGGCCCTGGCTGGACCCGCGGCACTGTTAGCAGCTAGCACCGATCCACTGGAGCCGGCCTAAGCCACTCACCACCACACACACACTTTCCCTCTCGCGCACGCACGCCCGCACGCACGCACACACACACACACACACACACACACACACTTCACATCAACCGCCTATTTCAGGCCTGAGCTGGGCTGTGGCCTAGCATACTGAACCTGATGTAAGATAATGGTTAACCAAAGGTATGAGAGCAGGCCCTGGAATCCTCCCACACAAGAAGGCATGTGGGTTCATTATGGGCACATACTGTACCAAGGCGTTTGATATGTACCGAGGTGTATATACCGAGGCGTTTGATATGTACCAAGGCATTTGATATGTACCAAGGCATTTGATATGTACCGAGGCATTTGATATGTACCGAGGCATTTGATATGTACAGAGGCGTTTGATATGTACCGAGGTGTTTTTTATTATTATTATTATTTTCCGATTTCCCCCCCATTTTCTCCCCAATTGTACTTGGCCAATTCCCCCCCCTGCTGCCGTGGTCACTGCTCCACCCTCTGCTGATCTGGGGAGAGCCGAGACTAGCACCATGCTCCCTCCGAGACACGCGCAGTAGTCAGCCGCTTCTTTTCACCCGACAGCGGGAGCTTCACCGGTAGGACGTAGCACGTGGGAGGATCACACTATTCCCATCAGTTCCCTTCCGCAACGAACAGGCGCCCCGACCGACCAGAGGAGGTGCTGTGCAGCGACCAGGACAAATACCTTCAGACACCAGCCAATAGTGCCTGTATGGACCATGGACCTATTATAATATGGACTGGGCATCAGACTGGTTCAGTGAAGCCGCTGCATGTTAGATCGCCGCTCTGGCGGCTGAATCCAGTATTAGGTCACAAGGCCCGCCTCCCCATGTTAGTGGATGGGAAAATCAAAACCGAAATAATCACAGTATACGTCAGATAATTTTTTTCCAAAGGTGGTTTGTATCATTTTAGATAGTCATTATCATGCTAATGCCTGTGCAAGTGGTCATTTTTCTGATCAGTTTGTTTTTAAGTAGTTATTTGACATATAAAAAGGGATAAAAATGGATGATTGACAGCTGTGGCAGCCAGTCTCAAGCCGTCATTGGCTGGACAGGCTCTTCACAGTATAGATCTATCGTCATAGACAAGACACGCGGCTTCATCGTTATGTAACGCTGCCTGGAGGTCGGGTGGCTCTGCTGGGTGTGTGGGGCCGGGAGATGGGCTCTTAGCCTGGGTAGTGCAGGCCTGGAGGTCGGGGTGGCTCATGGGTTGGCTGTGCTGGCTACCAGACATATCAATGGAGTGCAATAAAAATAACTTTGTTTTGAGAAAGGTGCGCGAGTAATTAACGTTGGTTGGCGACTGAAGTAAGTTCAGAAAATGTGTTTTACGATGTGTGTTACTCCAGCTACGTTATGGGTACACAATGGGTTTAACATGCAGGCTAGCAATGGCGTTAGCCGCTGTTTTTCATTATTTATCGGCTTAATATTACTATAACTTAACAACCGATAACGATAGCTGGAATAACACAATAATACACATATTTTCAGAACTGACCAGGTTGTCCAACTGACAGGAAATGTGTTTTATAACGTTAACTCCCGTCCCGGGTTTAAGATGAGGCCTAGTAGTACACAAGCACCGTTAGCTCATCGCTAACGGATTAGCATCACATACAAACAGACGTTTTATTTTTTGTAGGCTATTAAAGCAACAAACGTTTTTATATGCATATCTGGGGGAAATGCTTTGACTGTGGGGATGTTCGTTCTTCACAAGCTCCTAACGATATACCAGGCAATAGACCAGGCAGCCTGGCTCACGTCTAGGCTAACGTTAGGTTGGCCTGCCTACACACACTACCAGGCGGGTACAACAACGTAGCCTCACTGTTAGATTAAACCAACATTTGCGCCAAAAGAAATGTAATCATAAAGTTAATCAAAATGCCACGGAAACATTAGGCTAATCAACACAGAGCTGTTCATCCGAGAATTTCCCCCAGTGAGAGGCTGAGCCAAGCAGCCCTGGCTCCTCTTGCGGGCTGAGAGCAGCCCGGAGGTCTGACTTGTCTGGCTGATACAACTCTCCGACAACGGAGAACGTTACAGGCTGCAGTACCCACAACACTATACCAGCAAACAACGTTGCGTAAAGCGTCAAGGTTAGAATTGTAAAACCAACATTTGCTCCAAAAGGAATTAAATCATAAAGTTAATCAAAATGCCACGAAAACATTAGGCTAGCTTAGTCAACACAGCAGGTGAACGATATGAAAACAGGGTGGTTTTCTACCCCACTTGGGGTCAAACAGGGTGACGTTCTTTCCCCTACCCTCTTTGCTTTGTTTATTAATGATTTAGCCCAACAAATTAAAATGAAAAATCTTGGTCTGCAAATCGGTGATATGAATTTGAATGTCTTGTTGTACGCAGATGATATAATTCTCCTAGCAAGGAATGAGAAAGAGCTGCAGATTATGTTAAATGTTGTTAATCTTTGGAGTAGGAAATGGAGATTATTAGTTAATAGAGAAAAAACTCAAATTGTACATTTCCGGAAATCAGGTACAAGGAGAAGCATTTTTGATTTTCATGTTGGAGCTATGTCATTGGCATATACCAGTTCATATAAATATCTGGGTTTTACTTTTGATGAATTTTCTACGTTTGAAGAGGGCGTCAGTGTGTTGGCCGACACTGCTGGTAGAGCCCTGGGTTCAGTAATAAGTAAAGTGAAAACTTGTAAAAATCTTGGTTATGCTACATTTTCAAAGCTTTATGATGCATGTGTGTCACCAGTTTTGTTTTATGCAGCTGGAGTTTGGGGAAGAAAGGAATTTTCTAAGGTGAATGCCATCCAAAATCGTGCAATCCGATGTTTTCTGGGGGTACATAAATTTACACCTGTGTTGGCTTTTCAAGGGGATATGGGTTGGGAGCCTTGTTTGATCAAACAAAAAGGTGAAATGTTGAGATTGTGGAACCGTCTATCTAATATGCCAGAGAGTAGAGTTGCAAAACAAGTGTTTAACTGGGATAAAGCACATAAGTATCCATGGTGTAATGATATCAATGATGTGTTCAGGGAAGCTGATCAGCAATTTATTTTCAGAAACAGTTTACGTTGTAGTGTTCGCTATATTAAACATAGGCTATTTCTTGATTATAAAGAAAAATGGGCCAATGACATCTGGCTCAAACCAAAACTTAGAACATATGTTCAAATTAAAAATATGTTCACTCCAGAACCCTATGTTACTTTACCCCTGGATAGATCCAGAAGATCTTTATGTGCCCAGTTGAGAACGGGTACCCTCCCTTTGGCTATTGAGGTTGGTAGGTTCAATTCTATTGCTGAGGAGGAGAGACTTTGTACTGTATGTGAATTAGGTGTTGTGGAAGATGAATTTCATTTTTTGTTTCATTGTACGCTATATGAGGAACCAAGATTATCTCTATTTCAGTTAATGCAAAATAAGAAACCGGAACTATTTTGGTCAGGAGATGATGCGAAGTTGGAATGGTTGTTCAGAGATTCAAAGTCTGCAGTTTGGCCAGGTTTATTGGGAGGGCTTGGAAACTCAGAATGGAGAAGCTGTTCATCTGAATATACTATAACTCTGTCTTGTTTATGTTTGAGCGTTTTGTAGCTTGTTTGTTGATTTGTTTGTATTGTTGAACTTGAATGATTTGTGTCTTGTAAGCCCAGACGGGCTGGGCACCTTGAATATGGTGCATGACACAGAAATAAAAATGTATCTATCTATCTATCTATCACAGCAATGAGGCAGACCAGTGAGGCTGAGGGTGAGTGAGTGTGGCCTGCCTCCACTTCCGGCCCACGCTGAGAGCACTCAGCAGGCAGCAGCCCGGAGGTCTAAAATCTCCGACAACCAAAATCTGATTTTCGTACAGGCGTCATTTTGATAAACTGATCTCATAGTGGGAATCTTCCTGGTTACTTTTGGCGAGACAAAAAATATTACAACTTAAAGTGTAATATTTACAGAGCTAGACTGTATATAAATACACAACGCACTGTGCGCATTCTAGAAAAAGCAGCTCTACATAAGAAAGTTCAGAGGGGCGTGGAGCTCTCAGAGGTTCTCAATCAAGGGCACTACTGCGCAGACTCTGGTTCAGTGATCTGGCCGGATTTTGGCTTCAAAAAAACATACAGGGAGGAGATAGGGACACTCATCATATTATAACTCAATGGTATGGACGCCCAACCAAGCAGAGGTAACATGAGGATGTGAACCAGCGCCCCTCACGTTTGTAGGCAGGGAATCTACCGCTACACTACCCGGACCATGTACCGAGGTGTTTGATATGTACCAAAGTGTTTGATATGTACCAAAGTGTTTGATATGTACCAAAGTGTTTGATATGTACCAAAGTGTTTGATATGTACCAAGGTGTTTGATATGTACCAAAGTGTTTGATATGTACCAAAGTGTTTGATATGTACCAAAGTGTTTGATATGTACCAAGGTGTTTGATATGTACCAAAGTGTTTGATATGTACCAAAGTGTTTGATATGTACCAAAGTGTTTGATATGTACCAAAGTGTTTGATATGTACCAAAGTGTTTGATATGTACCAAGGTGTTTGATATGTACCAAAGTGTTTGATATGTACCAAAGTGTTTGATATGTACCAAAGTGTTTGATATGTACCAAAGTGTTTGATATGTACCAAAGTGTTTGATATGTACCAAAGTGTTTGATATGTACCAAGGTGTTTGATATGTACCAAAGTGTTTGATATGTACCAAAGTGTTTGATATGTACCAAAGTGTTTGATATGTACCAAGGTGTTTGATATGTACTAAAGTGTTTGATATGTACCAAAGTGTTTGATATGTACCAAAGTGTTTGATATGTACCAAAGTGTTTGATATGTACCAAGGTGTTTGATATGTACCAAGGTGTTTGATATGTACCAAAGTGTTTGATATGTACCAAAGTGTTTAATATGTACCGAGGTGTTTGATATGTACCGAGGAGTTTGATATGTACCAAAGTGTTTAATATGTACCGAGGTGTTTGATATGTACCGAGGTGTTTGATATGTACCAAAGTGTTTGATATGTACCGAGGTGTTTGATATGTACCGAGGTGTTTGATATGTACCAAAGTGTTTGATATGTACCAAAGTGTTTGATATGTACCAAAGTGTTTGGTATGTACCAAAGTGTTTGATATGTACCGAGGTGTTTGATATGTACCAAAGTGTTTGATATGTACCAAAGTGTTTGATATGTACCAAGGTGTTTGATATGTACCGAGGTGTTTGATATGTACCAAAGTGTTTGATATGTACCAAAGTGTTTGATATGTACCAAAGTGTTTGATATGTACCAAAGTGTTTGATATGTACCAAGGTGTTTGATATGTACCGAGGTGTTTGATATGTACCAAAGTGTTTGATATGTACCAAAGTGTTTGATATGTACCAAAGTGTTTGATATGTACCAAAGTGTTTGATATGTACCAAAGTGTTTGATATGTACCAAGGTGTTTGATATGTACCAAAGTGTTTGATATGTACCGAGGTGTTTGATATGTACCAAGGTGTTTGATATGTACCAAAGTGTTTAATATGTACCGAGGTGTTTGATATGTACCGAGGTGTTTGATATGTACCAAAGTGTTTGATATGTACCAAAGTGTTTAATATGTACCGAGGTGTTTGATATGTACCGAGGTGTTTGATATGTACCAAAGTGTTTGATATGTACCAAAGGGTTTGATATGTACCAGTGTTTGATATGTACCAAAGTGTTTGATATGTACCAAAGTGTTTGATATGTACCAAGGTGTTTGATATGTACCAAAGTGTTTAATATGTACCGAGGTGTTTGATATGTACCGAGGTGTTTGATATGTACCAAAGTGTTTGATATGTACCAAAGTGTTTAATATGTACCGAGGTGTTTGATATGTACCAAAGTGTTTGATATGTACCGAGGTGTTTGATATGTACCAAAGTGTTTGATATGTACCAAAGTGTTTGATATGTACCGAGGTGTTTGATATGTGCCGAGGTGTTTGATATGTACCAAAGTGTTTGATATGTACCAAAGTGTTTGATATGTACCAAGGTGTTTGATATGTACCGAGGTGTTTGATATGTACCAAAGTGTTTGATATGTACCAAAGTGTTTGATATGTACCAAAGTGTTTGATATGTACCAAAGTGTTTGATATGTACCAAAGTGTTTGATATGTACCAAGGTGTTTGATATGTACCAAAGGGTTTGATATGTACCAGTGTTTGATATGTACCAAAGTGTTTGATATGTACCAAAGTGTTTGATATGTACCAAGGTGTTTGATATGTACCAAAGTGTTTGATATGTACCAAAGTGTTTGATATGTACCAAAGTGTTTGATATGTACCAAGGTGTTTGATATGTACCAAAGTGTTTGATATGTACCAAAGTGTTTGATATGTACCAAAGTGTTTGATATGTACCAAAGTGTTTGATATGTACCAAAGTGTTTGATATGTACCAAAGTGTTTGATATGTACCAAAGTGTTATGTACCGAGGTGTTTGATATGTACCGAGGTGTTTGATATGTACCAAAGTGTTTGATATGTACCAAGGTGTTTGATATGTACCAAAGTGTTTGATATGTACCGAGATATTCGATATGTACCGAGGTGTTTGTACAGTAATTAGATATTCAGTATAAACAAGGCCTTTTTTCCTGCAGCGTGATGCTGCAGTGTTGCTCTTGTTCTGCTGACACCCGACAACATTACGGACGGTGAATAGCTTTGCTCCGGAAAGCGCATCGCATGCCATGCACAAATGCCTCGTCAGATTTAGTTCCTGTTAAGGTCACCTCGGGTTAGCGGGATATAATCATAGACCGTATAACAATATGGATGTAGCCACCGTGATATTACATTACATTACATTACGTCATTTGGCAGACGCTTTTATCCAAAGCGACTTACAATAACACATTCTTGTCAGCAATAGAGCAATCAACTATGCAACACAGTCTATGACAACTACAACATCTGAAGGAATAGTGGTAAAGTTAAGTTGGTATTTTTTTTTTTTTTTTTTAGAGAGAGAAAGAAGTTAGTTCAAGAAGGGCCCAGATGGAGCATGAAAAGGTTTGTCTTTAGTCTTTTCAGAAAGATCGGCAGTGATTCAGCCGTCCTGACTGAAGGTGGAAGCTCATTCCACCATTGAGGTGCCAGGGACGAGGGAGGTGATATCACCCATTGGTTTGTGGACTCCTGTTTTGAAGGCTCGAATTTGGCATTTTGACCGTCGCCATCTTGGTTATTTGGAGCCAGAAGCAGCTCGTGCGAGACCAGGGGTTTCCCACAGGTCCACCTGCTATTGGTCCGCGGTCGGCGATCACTTGACAGGTGACCTGTCAATCACGCTCCAAAAAATAGTCTGCTTCATCGTCCATTTTACTCTCAACAGGACCATAATTTACAAAATAAACATCTGGCTGTATTGAAGAAGACTATAGTGATTGAGACCATAAACGTGTTTACTGAGGTCATAAATCAAGTGAGAATTCGAGTCATTTTCCCAATCACTTCCATACAATCAGATTTTTTGCAGCCAGTGCCAAAACAAAGAATGCAGGTTTAAGTTACTTCCACATTGGCTTCATTTTTCAGAACCGGAGGTTACCCCTTCGATAATGTGTCTTGTGCTAAAGCTGTGCCGCTTATACATTGGGACTGAAACAACAACTTAATTTCATCAATTGGATCTGGCCATTAAACCATTTTAGTCAGAGGCAAATGGAGAGCTGTTTGCCGTTTATCAGGCTGAGATGCTTCCTCTGCCTCATTTAATGATAGCATTACAGTAATATAGGT
Source organism: Poromitra crassiceps (assembly GCF_964638095.1). NCBI lineage: Eukaryota > Metazoa > Chordata > Actinopteri > Beryciformes > Melamphaidae > Poromitra > Poromitra crassiceps. The sequence goes on along the minus strand of NC_139625.1, from coordinate 42,542,419 downwards.
GTTTACGATAGGTATGGGGCTTATTTAGAGTTAATAAAACATTCTCTTCCCTATGTAACGAAGGGTGTTGTTTGACATAAGTGCTTTTTGTTTGTTCTGTTTGGTCTCAAGTGTGAGTAGAGGACCATTAACTTGAGACAAACCTTTTTACCAGCGGTTTGTGAAAGCCTTCTCTGAAATGTACGAGGGGAAAAGCAAAGCACTGATGCATGTTTCCTCTAGCAGCCTGAGGCTGGAAGTCATGAAACTCTCAAACTAAATTCGGGTCATTTAAAAGCCTTGACTTGATTTAGCCTTTCTATAAACTTCTTAAGGTATTTCAGATTAATATAAAAACGCCTTCACAGAATCCATCCACATGAAAGACAGGCTCACACCTTTCCCCTGCCCAGGCGGGGAGAGATATGACCATGCATATAATCGACACTTGGGTGACACTCAAGATGGTAGAATAGGTGGAGCTCAGTCAGAAAAAGGAAACCAGTGTCTTTTTATTGGGGTTGAGGAGTGGTGGTGGGGGGGCGGTGATGCGGTTGACAAAATATAAAACAGAATGTGTGTTTTTCTGCTAAATTTGATAATGTCCCCCTCGGGTTTCCAGGAGCCCGTGGATTGGGCTTGAGTGCAAAGTGAACGACGGAGCTTCAAAAAGCAGCTATTTAAAAGTCTCAGTTAACAGGAGCCTCCAAACAGCCAAACCGCTTCAAACGTCAGCCAAACAAGATCCACATTGTTCAATGGCATGCCCAAAGTGGCCATAACCCAAGCCCGGGCCCATAAACAACTCCTAATTGGTTTAATTATCATATAATTTTAAAAATATGTTTTAATATAAGGTCTATCCTTTTATTTACCCAGAGCGGAGGGGAAATAAGACTTGGGCCCAGTAACAAATTCAATATGCTCATTATGTAAACACCTTAAAGAGTGGGAGAGAGGGAGAGAGAGAGAGAGTAAAACAAGTTTGGAAGGGAAATTCTCACTGCAGAGTCACACACAGAATGCTCCACATGAAATGTTTGGGCCCCATGTAAGATAGCTGAACCAAAACACAGTCACAGACAGAACAATGTCCAAACCCACTATTTTCTTTGTTGCTGTTTTTCTGAGGGAACTGACAGATGAGGTACAGAGGAAACCGGCCGAGTGTTTCACAACAACTGCTTCCTTCCTCGGATGAAGGAACAGGAGGGAGAGGGAGGGATAAGGGAGAGGAGCGTGCCGAAAATCGACAAAGGCGCCGTTCAGAAAGTTTGTCAGCTCCTCCCTACGAAATTGCGAGGGGCAGAGGAGAGTAAATAAACCATGTGAATAGGTGCTGACCCCCTAATCAATACTCTCTCTCTGGACCCCCGAACAACACAAGCTGACTGTTGACATGGCACCTCCCTCACACCGCCTCCCTGCTGACATGTGAGAACTTCACTCCGCCACAATCACAACATACGGGAATGTTGGCCGTGTTTACTTTTAACAGGCTGTCTTATTGGCAGTCTGATGTGGATTCCTGCAAATATCTGCCTGGCACAAAAACAATGCAAACACACAAATAAGATGACAAAAGCCAAGCCTGGCTGTGTCTGTTCTTGCCTAATGAGTTGGGAGCTGTGGTTACAATCACAGCATCTATTACAGAAATACTACATGAGATTTACTGGCATGAGAACTTCCATGGTGGTATGGCATAATTATGCAAGACTTATTGATTATTTTCAATGGGATATTTTCAAGAAAATATACATGTTTTTTACTTGGAAACTATTTTTAAGTGGTGCAGCCGCTTCTATACATGACATGTGTGTCCATTTTGTAGCACAATGTCCGTTTGTAGCATGAGAGGATAGACCAATCAGGAGTAGCCTATGCATATGGAGAGGGGGGCGGGGGGAAAGCATATGGAGAGGGGGGTGGGGGAAAAGAAGCCGACCTGTGCAACACCTGGGTGTGATTTTTATGTAATGTTGATGTTGGAGCCAAAATGTACTTGTTTGTTTATTTTTCCCTTTATTATCTAACCTTATCTAAACTCTCACTGTGTATGTGTCCATGTAACTCTGGCACTGGGCGCTGGATAGAGTATTGAGGTGAGAAAGTGCATACTGTATGGGTATACTCCCAGGTGATGGGAATCAGGTCTGCGGATTGGGGCAAGCACACCGTTTTTGACTGTGTCTGTCGTTTATATTGTGTTGTTCTTTGTGTTCCACCATTCATTATATAGCCTATCAGTGTTGGCATTGCCGAGTTTGCTACTGGGAATATCATAGCGATATGGACTATGTTGTTATTCTGTGCTATGGTGAGCATTATTGAAGCATGTAAATAAATGGATTGCTGGTGAGGCATCCAAAGATAATGTATCACATTGGACATTGATTTGTTTGACTGAACATGCGTCTGAAACCAGTTCTTTATTATTTCTTATTTAGCCCACACAGTTTGTGTTTGACAAAACTTTATATACTACAGTTACGATTCACAATGGCTATTTCCCATTTGGCACACACTTTTATCCAAAGCGACGTACACGAGATTTTGAATGCAACACAAGCAAGGTTCTAGTCAAGAGAGTACGTGCCATGGCATAAAACATGCATTCATACGGCTAATGAAAAGACTCATCATGGAGAACAGAGAGATAGAGGTCCTAATTTAACCAATAACCAATGTTCAAACACTCAAGATAATATTCAGCGTGAGTCAGGTTAATGTTGGTCTTAATTTTGTAAATTATGGTCCCATTTAAAGTAAAGCAGACTTTATTTGGGGTGTGATTGACAGGTCGCCTATCCAGTGATTGCGCAGCTCACCAATCACAGGCCAATAGCAGGCGGTACAGCGGCTCTTCTCATCCAGGATGGCGACGGTCAAAATGGCAACTCAAGGCTTAAAACGGGAGTCCACAAACCAATGGGTGACATCACAGTGGCTATGTCCATATTTTTATAGAGTCAGCATTGCTCATGTTACGTTCAAGTTTAGATACCCGATCTGAAAATGCTCTCAAGGATCAAATTTGATCTCTCTGAGTGAACATATCTTTTGGCGAGAAAAGGTAGAAATGAGATAAGATAAAGGAGTGAGGGTCCTGTGCAAGAGCTGCAGTTACCTCTGTTTTCCTCCAACACACATGCAAGTCAGGTCAAATAAAGGATGCCCACTTTATTTAAATTGTGGTAAGTAATATCTGGGTGGGCGACTGGGCGCATTCCAGGGCTTTAGGGTTCGGGCTAGGGTTACATGTAGTAATATCTGGGTGGGCGTATTCCAGGGCTTTATGGTCAGGGTTAGGTAATATCTGGGTGGGCGTATTCCAGGGCTTTATGGTCAGGGTTAGGTAATATCTGGGTGAGCGTATTCCAGGGCTTTATGGTCAGGGTTAGGTAATATCTGGGTGGGCGTATTCCAGGGCTTTAGGGTCAGGGCTAGGGTTAGTAATATCTTGGTGGGCGTATTCCAGGGCTTTATGGTCAGGGTTAGGGTTAGTAATATCTTGGTGGATGTATTCCAGGGCTTTATGGTCAGGGTTAGGGTTAGTAATATCTTGGTGGGCGTATTCCAGGGCTTTATGGTCAGGGTTAGGGTTAGTAATATCTGGGTGGATGTATTCCAGGGCTTTATGGTCAGGGTTAGGGTTAGTAATATCTTGGTGGGCGTATTCCAGGGCTTTATGGTCAGGGTTAGGGTTAGTAATATCTTGGTGGGCGTATTCCAGGGCTTTATGGTCAGGGTTAGGGTTAGTAATATCTTGGTGGATGTATTCCAGGGCTTTATGGTCAGGGTTAGGGTTAGTAATATCTTGGTGGGCGTATTCCAGGGCTTTATGGTCAGGGTTAGGGTTAGTAATATCTGGGTGGATGTATTCCAGGGCTTTATGGTCAGGGTTAGGGTTAGTAATATCTTGGTGGGCGTATTCCAGGGCTTTATGGTCAGGGTTAGGGTTAGTAATATCTTGGTGGGTGTATTCGAGGGCTTTATGGTCAGGGCTAGGGTTAGTAATATCTGAGTGGGTGTATTCCAGGGCTTTAGGGTCAGGGTTAGGTCATATCTGAGTGGGCGTATTCCAGGGCTTTAGGGTTAGGTAATATCTGAGTGGGTGTATTCCAGGGCTTTAGGGTTAGGGTTAGGTAATATCTGGGTGGGCGTATTCCAGGGCTTTAGGGTCAGGGTTAGGTAATATCTGGGTGGGCGTATTCCAGGGCTTTAGGGTTAGGGTTAGGTAATATCTGGGTGGGCGTATTCCAGGGCTTTAGGGTTAGGTAATATCTGAGTGGGTGTATTCCAGGGCTTTAGGGTTAGGGTTAGGTAATATCTGGGTGGGCGTATTCCAGGGCTTTAGGGTCAGGGTTAGGTAATATCTGGGTGGGCGTATTCCAGGGCTTTAGGGTTAGGGTTAGGTAATATCTGGGTGGGCGTATTCCAGGGCTTTAGGGTCAGGGTTAGGTAATATCTGGGTGGGCGTATTACAGGGCTTTAGGGTTAGGGTTAGGTAATATCTGGGTGGGCGTATTCCAGGGCTTTAGGGTCAGGGTTAGGTAATATCTGGGTGGGCGTATTCCAGGGCTTTAGGGTTAGGGTTAGGTAATATCTGGGTGGGTGTATTCCAGGGCTTTAGGGTCAGGGTTAGGTAATATCTGGGTGGGCGTATTCCAGGGCTTTAGGGTTAGGGTTAGGTAATATCTGGGTGGGCGTATTCCAGAGCTTTAGGGTTAGAGTTAGGTAATATCTGGGTGGGTGTATTCCAGGGCTTTAGGGTTAGGGTTAGGTAATATCTGGGTGGGCGTATTCCAGGGCTTTAGGGTTAGGTAATATCTGGGTGGGCGTATTCCAGGGCTTTAGGGTCAGGGTTAGGTAATATCTGGGTGGGCGTATTCCAGGGCTTTAGGGTCAGGGTTAGGTAATATCTGGGTGGGCGTATTCCAGGGCTTTAGGGTTAGGGTTAGGTAATATCTGGGTGGGTGTATTCCAGGGCTTTAGGGTCAGGGTTAGGTAATATCTGGGTGGGCGTATTCCAGGGCTTTAGGGTTAGGGTTAGGTAATATCTGGGTGGGCGTATTCCTGGGCTTTAGGGTCAGGGTTAGGTAATATCTGGGTGGGCGTATTCCAGGGCTTTAGGGTTAGGGTTAGGTAATATCTGGGTGGGTATATTCCAGGGCTTTAGGGTCAGGGTTAGGTAATATCTGGGTGGGCGTATTCCAGGGCTTTAGGGTTAGGGTTAGGTAATATCTGGGTGGGCGTATTCCAGGGCTTTAGGGTTAGGGTTAGGTAATATCTGGGTGGGTGTATTCCAGGGCTTTAGGGTTAGGGTTAGGTAATATCTGGGTGGGCGTATTCCAGGGCTTTAGGGTTAGGTAATATCTGGGTGGGCGTATTCCAGGGCTTTAGGGTCAGGGTTAGGTAATATCTGGGTGGGCGTATTCCAGGGCTTTAGGGTCAGGGTTAGGTAATATCTGGGTGGGCGTATTCCAGGGCTTTAGGGTTAGGGTTAGGTAATATCTGGGTGGGCGTATTCCTGGGCTTTAGGGTCAGGGTTAGGTAATATCTGGGTGGGCGTATTCCAGGGCTTTAGGGTTAGGGTTAGGTAATATCTGGGTGGGTATATTCCAGGGCTTTAGGGTCAGGGTTAGGTAATATCTGGGTGGGCGTATTCCAGGGCTTTAGGGTTAGGGTTAGGTAATATCTGGGTGGGCGTATTCCAGGGCTTTAGGGTTAGGGTTAGGTAATATCTGGGTGGGTGTATTCCAGGGCTTTAGGGTTAGGGTTAAGTAATATCTGGGTGGGCGTATTCCAGGGCTTTAGGGTTAGGTAATATCTGGGTGGGCGTATTCCAGGGCTTTAGGGTCAGGGTTAGGTAATATCTGGGTGGGCGTATTCCAGGGCTTTAGGGTCAGGGTTAGGTAATATCTGGGTGGGCGTATTCCAGGGCTTTAGGGTTAGGGTTAGGTAATATCTGGGTGGGTGTATTCCAGGGCTTTAGGGTCAGGGTTAGGTAATATCTGGGTGGGCGTATTCCAGGGCTTTAGGGTTAGGGTTAGGTAATTTCTGGGTGGGTGTATTCCAGGGCTTTAGGGTTAGGGTTAGGTAATATCTGGGTGGGCGTATTCCAGGGCTTTAGGGTTAGGGTTAGGTAATATCTGAGTGGGTGTATTCCAGGGCTTTAGGGTTAGGTTATATCTGGGTGGATGGGCGTATTCCAGGGCTTTAGGGTTAGGGTTAGGTAATATCTGAGTGGGTGTATTCCAGGGCTTTAGGGTTAGGGTTAGGTAATATCTGAGTGGGTGTATTCCAGGGCTTTAGGGTTAGGTAATATCTGGGTGGGCGTATTCCAGGGCTTTAGGGTTAGGTAATATCTGGGTGGGCGTATTCCAGGGCTTTGGTTGCATCACTGCGTTACGGTGCATTACCATGTGCAATAAGGACAGCTCAGAGGCTCCATCGACTCTCCATCCAGTCCAAACGTTATCGTGGCAGAATTGCGGCCTCTCTACAATTTACAATGAGGGATAAATTGCCTTGAGTCATCGGATTCCTATTAGGGTAAATGTTTGCGGAATGATTGGCGGCGATGCCAGAACCACTTCTAAATGGTCAGAGAAGATGAAGGCGGAAAAAGGGATTGAGGCATCAGGTCTGTTCCAAGAGTAAATCTGACTGTCAACAATGTTCGCCTGTGATCGGGCCCTCCAGAATGACACACACTGCATGCCATGCTTTCGGGGGGAAATAGAGTAATAGCAGGAACCTGATAGCGTTTAGATGGCCAATTCAGCCATTCAGCACATCCAGACATTTTCTGCCTGGCCGTGTTGAGGGAGAGGGAGCTGTTCCCTCTTTTTGTTTGCTGTGCACGTGATAGGATTAAGGAAGATTGTTTTGTTAAACCTGCAATTACAGAATGATGTTCTGTATGTTTATGTGGCATAACCGGGAACTAGTAGTCACACTATGAAAGCTTAGAAGAGCACACAAAACACACCAACGCACGCACACGTTGTGGTAGCTTTATTTTGGAAGCGCCAGCACACCCTTTCTTCCTTTGTCTTGGGCGAACTCCGAAACGTGCGTTTCATTTGCAGCTCTGACCCCAGGATCACGTCAGAATTTCGAAAACGAGTTCACTCCTCATTAAAAGCGGGGGGAAAGTGATAGAGAGACAAGGGTTAAGAGGGAGAAACTTAGAAATAAAGATAAATGGGGCAAGGCGACTAGAAAGAGAGAGAGAGAAAAACAGGGGGAGAGGGAGAATGAAAGAGTGTCTCGGTTGATGTGAGCCAAGTGACAGGCGTTGGGACACGAATGTGAAAACTTAATGGGCCTAGCCTCTGAAGTGGGCCTCCCCCAGTCAAATGAAAAGCCCGTGGAGCTGGCTCCTGTGATGGATGAAGCGTTGCATTCGCCGGGCCCTGACAGATTCTGGGAAAGCACTCGGGCCGTCTCTCTGGCCGTCTCCGGTCCTGATAAAGAAATAAGAGGAGCCTCAGTGTGAGCCAGCGCTACTCGTCTCAGCCGGAGGTGACAGAGGAGCTCTATACTGCGGTGGGGTTCTGCCCGCCAGACGACTATTAGCTACACCGCCCAACAACCGCCATGTTCGAAACGGCACCCGTCTTTAAAGACGATTACCGGATCAATACTAAGACCTCTCCTTCCCAATGAATTACAGGGACGGCCACAGCTGCTTCACCAGAAATCCAACCATCGAGTTTAGGTTCCTCTGTTCTGGTCCACTGACTAGGAGCTCCATCCTTGTCCCGTGCAGCATACTCAGAATCGGTACAGGGACCTGGGACTGAGCCCATATATCCCTGTACAGGAGATGTCTTCAATCTGGCCTCTAATTGGTACCATCTCGTCTCAGGGTGACATCATTGGAGTCATGGTAGAGGTGATGGGGACCAGATGGGGAAGAGATGGTGACAAGCCACTCTTCTCTTCACCTCCCATCCATCTGCTTTTCCTTCTGCCCTTCCCTTATCTTATCTGTCTGATTGCTTTGGGTCGCTGCTGTAGCTGTTGCCATCCAAGTATTTTTTTTGATTGATCGCTGTTGGTCTCCAATACAATTGCCTTAGCCTAAATCAATATGCGTTCACTCCACCTCAGCCATCCTTCACGGTGTCTATGATTGATCGTACAGGATCAGTTGTCCTTTCGTAGTATACATGGATTGGATTTGGTTTTGGGCAGATTGTGCTCTGATTTGACTAAAGCGGCTTGTGGTGGCCGACGCCTTCTGCAGACCTTCCACCCCTAATTAACACCCCCATCCCCTTCACCCCTCCTCTTCCTCGCCTCATCATTTCCCAAAAGTGATCCAATACAGGCTGGGCATAAAAGTGCTTTGCCGTCCCGGGGAAGATCGAACCTCTTCATACGAACACACGTGCACACACACACATTGATCCTAGGGGCTTGGTGTTGATTTCAGATTCCTGTTAGGATCCATCCACTTCATTGATTTCACCATCTCCTCTGATGAGGCGATTGAGGAGAACGCAGCATCGCTCCGACGGCCCTGATCAGGCAAGACTCGCCCCAGGAGAGGGTGAGACAGAGCAGGGGCAAGGAGAGAGTGAGGCAGAGCAGGGGCAAGGAGAGGGTGAGGCAGAGCAGGGGCAAGGAGAGGTGAGGCAGAGCAGGGGCAAGGAGAGGGTGAGGCAGAGCAGGGGCAAGGAGAGGGTGAGGCAGAGCAGGGGCAAGGGAACATTGACAAAAAAAAATAGCGGGCGGCCAGAATTGTCGATACAAAAATGAAGCTTTCCATAAGCCAAAAATGCTTCTCTGCCTCTTTGACACAAATCAGCGGATTTGTGGTATATACAAAAAAGTTAAATACGTTCAGCTCAATGATTTCAGACCTGGGGGATAGAGCACAGACACACAAAGGCTCAATGATTTCAGACCTGGGGGATAGAGCGCAGACACACAAAGCACCGTCTGTGTCCACGACACAGTTGACATGCAACGACCTGGAACTGCTTCCAAACACACGTGCCCAGACCACAGAAGTGGATCCAGTCACAGAAACAGAGGAAAGCTGTCCAGGCATTCTTCCCTGTCTGTGTCAACAATGACACACCTCTGCTCCGGCTCAGCCCCTCCCTCTTTACTGACAGAGACGCGGAGAGAGAGAGGGAAAACAGGCCTGTGTCACACTGCTAAGCCAAAACGCTTACAGCCCAGACTGCTTTTATTCATGGATGGCGCTTCCCTGTCTTGAGATGTCCTTAATCCCAGCCTTGCTTGGGCTCTCTCTCTCTCTCTCTCTCTCTCTCTCTCTCTCTCTCTCTCTCTCTCCCCACCCTTTCTCTCTTCTGAAGGATAAAACAGCAATTGAAGAAGTAGCCCACCCTAGGGGTTGAAAGCTTGTATCCCATCCAACCCTGAAAGCTGTTTTCACTCAAAACATTGTCAGCGTGCCCAAACATGTCAGAGGAAGTTATTTGTAACAAGGGGGATAGGGAACTATCCTTTAGATCTGTCATCGGGCCCTGGAGGGGAAGCTCGCGGGCTCGCTGGCCGCACACCTCCGCCGGCCAATCAGATGGCAGGAAAGAAAAACAAATGGGAGGCTGTGTCCCTGAATGGACAGCTCACAGCGGCGGTTTCATCATCCTGCCCGAGTGTCGGGCGCAATGGCAACTGCCCCGTGTCTCTCTGAGGAGGGTTTCTAACCCGTGTCCCTCTGAGGAGGGTTTCTAACCTGTGTCCCTCTGAGGAGGGTTTCTAACCTGTGTACCTCTGAGGAGGGTTTCTAACCCGTGTACCTCTGAGGAGGGTTTCTAACCCGTGTACCTCTGAGGAGGGTTTCTAACCTGTGTCCCTCTGAGGAGGGTTTCTAACCTGTGTACCTCTGAGGAGGGTTTCTAACCTGTGTACCTCTGAGGAGGGTTTCTAACCCGTGTACCTCTGAGGAGGGTTTCTAACCCGTGTACCTCTGAGGAGGGTTTCTAACCCGTGTCCCTCTGAGGAGGGTTTCTAACCCGTGTACCTCTGAGGAGGGTTTCTAACCCGTGTCCCTCTGAGGAGGGTTTCTAACCCATGTACTGTACCTCTGAGGAGGGTTTCTAGCCCGTGTACCTCTGAGGAGGTTTTCTAACCCGTGTACCTCTGAGGAGGGTTTCTAGCCTGTGTACCTACTGTATGAGCAGGGTTTTCTAGCCCGTGTCCCTCTGAGGAGGGTTTCTAGCCCTTGTCCCTCTGAGGAGGGTTTCTAGCCCATGTACCTCTGAGGAGGGTTTCTAGCCTGTGTACCTCTGAGGAGGGTTTCTAACCCATGTACCTCTGAGGAGGGTTTTCTAGCCCGTGTCCCTCTGAGGAGCGTTTCTAACCCATGTACCTCTGAGGAGGGTTTCTAGCCCGTGTACCTCTGAGGAGGGTTTCTAACCCGTGTACCTCTGAGGAGGGTTTCTAACCTGTGTACCTCTGAGGAGGGTTGTCTAGCCGTGTCCCTCTGAGGAGGGTTTCTAGCCCATGTACCTACTGTATGAGGAGGGTTTTCTAGCCCGTGTCCCTCTGAGGAGCATTTCTAACCCATGTACCTCTGAGGAGGGTTTCTAGCCCGTGTACCTCTGCGGAGGGTTTCTAACCTGTGTACCTCTGAGGAGGGTTTCTAACCCGTGTACCTCTGAGGAGGGTTTCTAGCCCGTGTCCCTCTGAGGAGGGTTTCTATAACACTTGTCCGTCTGAGGATGGTTTCTAAGGGGCCGTGTCGAAGCATTTAATTGAGCTTCCAGCGCTTTTCTGCAATTCA